>NW_012117376.1:4377476-4396892 GCF_000951035.1 Colobus angolensis palliatus
AGAGACGGGGTTTCACCGGGTTAGCCGGGATGGTCTCGATCTTCTGACCTCGTGATCCGCCCGCCTCGGCCTCCCAAAGTGCTGGGATTATAGGCTTGAGCCACCGCGCCCGGCCCTCTTTCCTGTTTCAATCTAAATAATATTCCTAAAGAGTTTTTCCACTTCTATAGTTTCAAATATGGATTTACGTACTGAAGAGTCCCAACACTCTTTCAGCTCCTACCTTATAGATTTTCATACCTAAATTTCTAACTATACACTAGATATGTCTGCCTATATGTTCCATAGAATCCTCAAGCTTTGGACATGTTAACATTGATACATGGTGTATACTGCCAACTAATCAGCAATAGTAGATCTACTTCCATATTCAGTTGACAGTACCACCATTCATACCTGCTAGAAAACTCACAGTCACTACTCTGAATGTACACTGGAGAGTACGCCCTTCTTGGGAGATAGTTTATAATATGGCAGTCACTGTACCTTAAAGTTGCTTCAAGGGCTGAATAATCACAGAAAATTTCACACCAGGTGTGGAGAGAGTTGTTCTTTTTATTTATTTGAGATGGGGCCTTGCTTTGTCACTGCTGGAGTGCAGTGGTACAATCATGGCTCAACACAGCCTTCATCTCCTGGCCTCAAGCCTTCCTCCCATCTCAGCCTCCCTAGCAGCTGGGACTACAAGCACGCACCACACCTGGCTAATTTTTTTTTCTTTTTTTTTTTGGTAGAGATCAGGTCTCACTATGTTGTTCAGCCTAATCTCAAACTCCTGATCTCAAGTGACCCTCCCACTTTGGTCTCCCAAAATGCTGGGATTACAGGTGTAAGCCACCATGGCAGGTGTTGTTTTTAATGTGTTAACTTGCTAGGCTACCAGCTGCCATTTGTTTAATCAAACACTAATCTAGGTGTTGCTATGAAAGTATTTTGTAGATGTAATTAAAATCCATAATCTGTTGACTTTAAGTAAAAGAGATTATCCTGAATAATGTGGATGGGCCTAATTCAGTTAGGTGAAAGGTCTTAAAAGTAGGGCTGAAGCTTCCCTGAGAGCAAGAAATTCCACCTATAGATAACTGCTTCAGTCCATGCCTGAATTTCACCTGCCCTTTCTGACAGCGTGCCCTCAAAATTTCAGACTTGCCTATCTAGCTCCTACAATTGCATAAACCCTCTCTCTATACTTCCTACTGGTTCTGTTTCTCTAGCTGAACCTTGACTGATATGCCAGGCTTGTAGTTTATTTGCAAAAACAATTCCTTCAAAAATCCAGTAAAGCTCTGGTCTATTTTTTTCCAATCAGTTCCATGTACCAGTAACTACACCCAAAGTTTTTTTTTTCTGGACATGGTTCTTAAACCTATTTTTTCAGCTTAATCCTTCCTCTCCATCCCACATTAGACCATCACCATCTCTTACCTGAACTAGTGATTGAAAAGCCTCCTAACTGGCTTCTCAGATTAGTTTTTTCTCCTCTATCTATTCTCCACACTGCTGCCAGAGGTCTCTTTCTGGAAAACAAATATGATCATGTCACTATCCTTCTTAAAAACCTTTGAAGTCTCCCTATCTAAAGGACAGAGAGAAGTTTTTTCTATTTCACTGATTGGTTTTTATCTTTTCTTTCTTTCTATTCTCTTTCGCATTTAATTTTCTGTGATTTTTCTAACTTGTTGAGAATGAATGCTCATGTCACTGATGCTTTTTTTTTTTTAATAATAGGTATTTAAAGTTTTAAATTCTCTCTAAGCATTGCTTTAGCTGATCATACCAGTTCTATATGTATTGTATTCATTATCCTTCAGTTCAAAATTTTCTTCATGATTTCTTTAAACAAGGGGTGATTTAGAAATTATTTCTTTATTTTTTAATAGAGATGGGGGTCTCACTATGTTGCCCAGGCTGGTCTCAAACTCCTAGGCTCAAGTGATCCTCCCACCTTGGCCTCCCAAAGTGCTAGGATTACAGGCGTGAGCTACCACACCCGGCCTAGAAATTATTTCTTAATAATTTTCAAAGCTGGACTTCAAGTTCTAGTAGGAACATAACAGCAATTTAGTTCCAAATTTTCCCATCTTTCTCCGAGAACCGGTACAGAGCAACAAAGAATAAAAACAAAAAATACCATACGTCTTTAGTGAAACTAGGGGATAATAAAAACCTAAAAATGCCAAATTATAAGTAAATATGACCCAAAGTACTTGAGACTAAAAGAAGCCACATCTGAGCATGGGAGAATGATAAGAAGTATAAAGGAATCTGGTAGGGGAATAGCACATCTTTACTCCCAGAAAGAAAAGAACCTATCTCAAGTGGGAACTACAATGTTTAGAACTGAGATTAAATGTGGGATTCTCAGAAGGAGGTAAGGAAAGGAGGTGTAGAAAGTGGCAGAACAATAAGTGGTTTGGAAGTGACAGATCTCAGAAAGGACCACTCTTTTATAAGTGAGGCATGCTCTTTTGTAATTTCTTCTTTTGAAGTAGTTTCAAACTCACAGAAAAGTTACAAGAATAGTACAAAGAACTTCTGTATATCTATCACAAATTCTTTTTTTTTTTTTTTTTTTGAGATGGAGTCTTGCTGTCGCCCAGGCTGGAGTGCAGTGGCGCAATCTTGGCTCACTGCAAGCTCCGCCTCCCAGGTTCACGCCATTCTCCTGCCTCAGCCTCCCGTGTAGCTGGGACTACAGGCGCCTGCCACCGCACCCGGCTAATTTTTTGTATTTTTAGTACAGACGGGGTTTCACCATGTTAGCCAGGATCCAGGATGGTCTCGATCTCCTGACCTTGTGATCCTCCCGTCTCGGCCTTCCAGAGTGCTGGGATTACAGGCTTGAGCCACCGCGCCCGGCCACAAATTCTTTAATTGTTAACATTTGAGGCAGGCAATTTAAAGGGTAGGAGGTGTATCCCTTGGTAGCAGAAATAGGACCTGGGGAACTCATGGCTGGTAGTTCACATTACTTAAACCCCTAAGTTACTGAGACGCATATGAGATGTGGCTGTATTTTGAAGAAAGAATCCACCAGAACAATGGAGGAGAGAAGCCTTGAACACAGAAACATGGAAAACTATCTTGCTTCGAAGGTGTTCCTAATGTTCCTAAGACCTTCAAGTCCCTTCTAACAGATGGTTTGGGAAACTCATCTCATGCCAATATAAGCAACAAAAAAGTGGTTAAGTACCTATACAAAAATGCCATAGAAAAAAATGTAAAAAGGCACTGCGACATCTCTGACAAAGAAACCTCAACAAACAATATCATCACAAAGCAGAGAAAAATTAAAACCCTACTTGTTACTCGCATTGAAAAATTCCTAATGCAGTTATGAAGAAAAAGTTCAGAGCAGAAATTTAGGAACTCAAAGAGGAGCTATCCAGTCAACGGGAGTTGCAGTGAAACAAGCATGGCAGAACTCAGAAAAGAAATGGAAGAAAAAGAATTTAAAGAATTAAAAAAATTTAAGAACTAAAATGCAATGAGCACATGGTAAAAATATACAACAAGAAAGGCACAGTGAGAAGCATGTAGGATAAAAATTTTTTAAAAGTAAATAAAATGATAGACATAAAACTGACCCAAAAAGGTCAATTAAGAAAACATCTAATAATTTTATCAGATGTCACTTAAAATAATTTCTAAATTATTTGGTATTTGGAAGAAATACTTTCAGCAATCACACACAAAAAAGCACATCCCTTCTAAGAAAAATAAAATCAAGCTGGCATCATACTTCACTATTGAACATTCAGTGCCAGAAGACAGTGGAAAAATACCTACAAGATACTCAAGGAAAAAGTGTGAGCCAACAATTCCACATCTAGCCAAAGTCCTTCAGGAATAAGGCTACAGATAACTCAGCCCTTATTCATATGAGCATTTCTTTTTTTTTTTTTTTTTTTTTTTTTTTTTTTTTTTTTTGAGACGGAGTCTCGCTCTGCCGCCCGGGCTGGAGTGCAGTGGCCAGATCTCAGCTCACTGCAAGCTCCGCCTCCCGGGTTCCCGCCATTCTCCTGCCTCAGCCTCCCGAGTAGCTGGGACTACAGGCGCCCACCACCTCGCCCGGCTAGTTTTTTGTATTTTTTTAGTAGAGACGGGGTTTCACCGTGTTAGCCAGGATGGTCTCGATCTCCTGACCTCGTGATTCGCCCGTCTCGGCCTCCCAAAGTGCTGGGATTACAGGCTTGAGCCACCGCGCCCGGCCGAGCATTTCTTAAAGCAGCAACTTGAGGACAAACTGAAACCAACAAATGACCAGAAAAATTTCAGCAAAAGGACTGGCAGTGAGCAACAATACATTTAATTGCAGATTTAAGATTGAAAACAAATGGAATGAAACTGTTACATGGTCTAAGCACGTAGGAATTCAAATAAATGAATATATACAAATGAATGTCAAGAGTAGAAAATATAAAAAGTAGAATAAGCTCAATGACTGGACCTCATGTGCAATAGATAGGAGTCAAAGTTGAAAGTCAATCAGTAAAACCTTAAGCAACATGAAAGAATAAAATTATAAAGGGCAATAAAATAATACTATATTGGCTAAAATTAGTAGAAAGAAGGGAAGAGAATAAAGCTAATGTGACTGTTACTCAATTAAGAGAAAGAAAAGACTGCTTTAAAACAGAGGACGACAAGTATTGTATGAAGGTATAAGTATAAAGATAACCACTGGGGGGAAAATCTTCCTAATATGAGGACTACCATTTAAAAAGCACAGAAAAGACATCACTCAAAGTTTCAAAATATATACAAACATAAAAAATGGCATAAAATAATTTTACAAAACCACAACCAATGGTTGTGTCTTGATAGGAGGATATGTCCTTCCTATCTATATCTGGCTGAATTCATCCACTAAAACAGAAAAAAAGCTTTAAACTGACCCACAAAGCAAACCATTCTATGCTGTCATAAGATATATCTGAAAAAAAAAAAAATTAAAGGATAGGATAAAGTTCACAAAAGCATGAAGTGCAATCCTTTTATTAGATAATGTAGAATTTTGGTCAAAAAGTACAAAAAGAAAGTCACTTATCATATAAAGGTTATAATTCGTAACAAAGAAAATAAAGAAAATAGATATGAATATATATGCTTCTAATAATGTTGAATTTTGGTCAAAAAGTACAAAAAGAAAGTCACTCATCATATAAAGGTTATAATTCATAACAAAGAAAATAGATATGAATATATATGCTTCTAAATATACAGTAGCAACATTCAGAAAATGAAATTATAGGAGATAAAAGAAACAGAAAGATACTTATAATAGGAAATTTATTTCTCCTAGTCTGAGAGAACAAAAAACAAAACTAAGTAAGGAAATAAATGACATAAGCAACATAAACTGGTAGCTCTGATGGATATTTCACTCTAACCTAATATATGAATATACCTTATTTTCAAATAGCCATAGAACTATCACAAAAATTGACCATATATTGGGGTACAAAAAATACCTCTACAAACTCTAAAAGGAAAAATACAAACCACATTTTTTAACAATACAATGAAACTAGAAAATTCATAACAAATCCAGAAAACAAAACGATTTTCATTCTGAAAATCTGAAAAGTCTCTCAAACAATATTTCAAGCACAGGGGAAATACAAAAGAAATTTGTGGAGTTTCTAGTTTCTAGAATAAAAATACTATATATTAGAAGCTTTGTAATACAGCTAAAACAGTGATCACCAGAAAAATAATTGTTTTAAATATTTCCACCAATAAAACAAAAGTACCTGTTACTAATCTAGCTTAAAAAGACAGAAAAATAACTTTAAGAATAATTCCCATTGTTGGCTGGGCGCAGTGGCTCACGCCTGTAATCCCAGCACTTTGGGAGGCTGAGGCGGGTGGATCACAAGGTCAGGAGATCGAGACCATCTTGGCTAACATGGTGAATCCCCATCTCTACTAAAAATACAAAAAATTAGCTGGGTGTGGTGGTGGGCGCCTGTAGTCCCAGCTACTCAGGAGGCTGAAGCAGGAGAATGGTGTGAACCTGGGAGGCGGAGCTTGCAGTGAGCCGAGATCGGGCCACTGCGCTCCACTCTGGGCGACAGAGCCAGACTCCGTCTCAAGAAAAAAAAAAAAAAAAAGAATAATTCCCATTGTCAGAAAGGCCTTACTTTCCTCAACATCAGTATTGTATCCTAATCACCGACCAGAGAACTGAGCTTCCAGAATCTCCAGGAAGTTGCTCTATCCTTCAAGAACAGTAAGACTGTTGTAATTTGCTCTGCCTGTAAACACACTTCAAGAAGGAAGGGGAAGTTGGCAGATATATTTTCAAATGATCTGCAACACAATTCTTGAGAGTTTTCTAGTGAGTTTAACGTTAATTAAAAAAAATTGTTTTCAAGCCGGGTGCGTTGGCTCACGCCTGTAATTCCAGCACTTTGGGAGGCTGAGGCAGGCAGATCACCTGAGGTCAGGAGTTTGACACCAGCCTGACCAACATGGTGAGACCCCATCTCTACTAAAAATACAAAAAAATTAGCCGGGCATCATGGTGTGCACCTGTAATCCCAGTTACTTGGGGGGGGCTGAGGCCGGACAATCGCTTGAACTGGGGAGGCGGAGGTTGCAATGAGCTGAGATCGAGCCACTACATTCCGGCCTGGACACCAGAGCGAAACTCAAAAAAAAAAAAAAAAAAAAAAAAAATTGTTTCAATAAATTTGGGTACCTTACTTCTCTAGAAAGAGTTCATCAAGATTTTATTTCATTGATCCAAGAATTTAAGTTGAAGTACTAAATATACACCTGAGCTAGAATAATAGAAAAGATTCTCTATTATAGGTTTCAGTAATTCATTAACTGGGAAGAATATGTTACCAAAAAAGAAATCAGGCCATAGGAAAAAAGGCTAAGGATAAAAGTATTTAATTAAACAATCAGATAGCATTCATTAACTATATTTTGTTCTTAATCAGAAAGCACTCAATACATTTTGTTTTCTAAAATACATATTTATTTTTGTTATTCTAAAATAAATATTTATGATTCCATAACTTTTAAAAATTTTTTCATAAAAATAGATGCTTATTGTTGAAAGCTTGAAAAAGATGGAGAAAAATAACCACCACCCAATTTCACTACCTGAAAAAAAAAAGTAAAAAGAACAAAGCACAGATATGCAAAATAATAAACTGGGAAAACCACAGAAATACACAGAATTTCAAAAACTAATAGAAACTGGCCGGACACGGTGGCACATGCTTGTAATCCCAGCACTCTGGGAAGTCAAGGCAGGCAGATCTCTTGAGCCTAGGAGTTCGAGACCAGCCTGGGCAACATGGTGAAATCCTGTCTCTACAAAAAAATACAAAAATTAGCCAGGTGTGGTGACATGTGTCTGTAGTCCCAGCTGCTCAGGAGGCTGTAGTGGGAAGGTCACTTGACCCTGGGGGGCAGAGGTTGCAGTGAGTCAAGATTACACTACTGCACTCCAGCCTGGGTGACAGAGCAAGACCCTGTCTCAAAAAAAATAATAATAATAACAATAATAATAACAATAATAACAACAATAGAAACTATTTCATAAAACTCTGTATAATTAAATTACATATGAATAAAATAAATAATTTTCCAGTAAAATGTGAGCTACCAAAAGTGAACCTAAACACCCTGAAGAGACTTTTTTTTTTAATTAAAAAAAAATTTTATGGGTACATAGTACGTGTATATATCTATGGGTTACATGAACTTTTGATACAGGTATATAATGCATAATAATCAGATCAGGGTAAATGGGGTATCCATTACCTCAAGCATTTATCCTTTCTTTGTGTTACAATCCAATTATATTCTTAGTCATTTTTAAATGTATGATAAATTATTAGACTGATTCTCACAAAATAAATGAGGGAAGTTTTAAAACAGCTACCTAGCAAACCAAACCAAACCAAACCAAACACCAGGTCACAAGGTTTTATAGGGCAATTCTACGAAATCATAAAAGAGCTGATAATATTAACCTATTTTAAAACTGTTATACACGTTAGAAAATGGAAAACTTCTGAATTTTTTAGGAAATAATACCAAAACTTGACAAAGACTGTACAAAATGGGAAGGCTGCAGATTAATTAAACTTTTGCATTTTAATTTATAAAAGTAAAGTGTTAGCAAACAGAATCCAGCATCAATTAAGACTCTAGGAGTGCTGGTTTGGTTCAATGTTTGTTAAAAAGAAGAGAAATATCACATCTTCACAAATGCTGAAAAGGCATCGGACAAAATTTAACACATACTCTTGATAAACATACTTAATAAAACAAGGAACAGATATTCCTTAATATGACAATATATACAAACATACAATACTTAATGCTTCTAGAGCAAGAAAGAAAAAGGATGCACATTAATCACTACTATTTAACCCTACCTTGTCTGATTAGTCTATATAATGTGATAAAAAAATTAGAGGTATAAAAATCCAAAGGAAGAGGTAAACTTATCACTAGTTGCAGGTGATGATTATAACCTAGAAACCCCAATAAAATCACCTGAAAAAATACCACAAATAATAATGGACTTCAATAACACAGAAAGAGAGAAAGTATACAGAAAGCAAAAGCCTGAATACATATAAGCAATAACCAGTTAGTATCTATAAACCATTTAATAGCAACAAAAAGAAGAAAATATCATGGAATAACAAGAAATGGCCTGGGTGTGGTGGCCCATGCCTGTAATCCCAGCACTCTGGGAGGCTGAGGTGGGTGGATCACCTGAGGTCAGGAGTTTGAGACCAGCCTGATCAACATGGTGAAACTCCGTCTCTACTAAAAATACAAAATTAGCTGAGTGTGGTGGCGCATGCTGTAATCACAGCTGCTTGGGAGGCTGAGGCATGAGAATTGCTTGAACCCGGGAGGCAGAGGTTGCTGTGAGCCGAGATCACTCCATTGTACTCCAGAGCGAAACTCGGTCTCAAAAAAAAAGAAAGAAAGAGGCCGGGCGCGGTGGCTCAAGCCTGTAATCCCAGCACTTTGGGAGGCCGAGACGGGTGGATCATGAGGTCAGGAGATCGAGATCATCCTGGCTAACCTGGTGAAACCCCGTCTCTACTAAAAAATACAAAAAACTAGCCGGGCGTGGTGGCGGGCGCCTGTAGTCCCAGCTACTTGGGAGGCTGAGGCAGGAGAAGGGCGTAAACCTGGGAGGTGGAGCTTGCAGTGAGCCGAGATTGCGCCACTGCACTCCAGCCTGGGCGACAGAGCGAGACTCCGTCTCAAAAAAAAAAAAAAAAAAAAAGAAAGAAAAGAAAAAAAGAAATGTGAAAAAATTATGTGAAGAAAGCTGTAAGATCTCTTGAAGAAAAAAAAGTAATCTTGAACAAATATAAAGACATAGTATATTCTTTGACAGAAAAGATAACATCTTAAAGATGTCAATTTATCCTAACTTAATTTATAAATCTAATAGGATCTCAATAAAAATAACAATCTGTCCTCTCCCACTCACTGGATCTAAACAAGGAATTTCTAAAGCTTATACATAAGAATGGCCTGAGGCTGGGCGCGGTGCCTGTAATCCTAGCACTCCGTTTCAAAAAAATAAAATAAAATAAAAAATTAAAAAAAAAAAAGAATGGCCTGGAAAACCCTGAAAAGAGAAAATGGGACTAGTCCTATCAGATATTAAAAGTCATAAAAGCAATGACTGACCAATACATATGTATGTGTGTACACATCAACATACAAACAAACTTCTGCACGGCAAAACAAAAAAAAACTCCACCACACCAAAAGTCAAAAGACAAATACCAACCTAGGTAAAATATCTACAACTCATGACAGATGAAGGGCTAACTTCTTTAATTTAGAAAGCATTATGAGTAAATGAGAAGACCAAAAATCCAATAGAAAAAAAAGGGCAAAAGATATAAACTAACAGTTCATTAAAAAAGAAACACAAGTGGCCCTTAATTTGTGAAAAGGTAGTCAAATACAAATTAAGAGGACACAAGAAAACTGTTTCTTGCAGATTGATTGATGAAAATCTAAGAGTTTGACAATTCTAGTGGCAAAGATACAAGGTAATTGGTACTCTCATTCACTGATGAAAAATATTTACAATCTCTATGGAGTGCAATCTGGCAATAATGATACAAATTACAAATATTAATACATTTGCCCTTAACTCATCAGTCTAACCTCCAGGAATTTATCTTACAGACACATCTTAATATACATAAAATAATGTGAAATAGAAAATAGTTAAAAATAACCCTAGTATACATCTAAAGAAAACTAGTTAAATATATCCCCTCCTCAATCACATATTGCACAATGGTAGGTGCAGCTGAAAAAGTGAGGAAACTATGCCCTGATCTGGAAGGATCCAGGGATCCTTGGAGGATTGTCTAATTTCAGGTACTGGGCAAGAAATATAAGATGAGAAAGGAATATCCTGCTGTGTCTGAAAGCAAGAAAGCTTTCAAACATTTACGAATTATCAACAGGACATGGAGCTTTTCCACAGAAAAATTCCATGCAAATTTTAATGCAAATCCTAATGCAAAAAGAGTAACAGAAAATTTACCAGTTCGTAATCCCTAGTGAAATAAATAATTTGGGTCACAATGATCAGTGAACAGAACATTAGCAATTCAAAAGTTAATTAAGAAATTTACAATGGAAGATCTCTGAATCTACTGATTAATCTCTGAACCTAGAGACTGATTTTTGCATCACTAAAATTGGGACCACTAGATACTGTGTTTCCTAATATGACACAACACAAAGCACTTGTAAGCATTTTGAACCAGAATGGAATGAATCTAAGCTTTTATTTTCAGAAAATATAGGGGATAGAGGAACAAGGTAATAACACAAGAAAACAAAAAGACAAAATCAGATTTGAATATATTCTACAGAACAAGTGACCAAGTTCTTGTAAAACATCAATGGCATAAAGAAACAAGAAAACAAGGAAGGAAGTGGGACTACTAGATCGAAAAAGGCATAATAATCAAATGTGATGTGTGGATCTTGTTTCACTTCTGATTAGAACCAGCTAACTAGAAAAAGACATATTTCAGACAATCAGGGAAATCTGATTATGGACAGGTATAAGAGGGTACAAATAAATGTTTGTTTATAATTTTCCTACATATAATAATGACATTGCTGCTATAAGAAAATATCCATAGTTTTAGAGGTACACATTGAAGTAGTAGGGACAAAATAACATGCCGTCTGGGATTTGATTTAAAAACACTACTGTAGAAGAAGAAATGTACTCGGATTACGCAAAGGTAGAAAAATTCTGACAATCTGAGTAATGGCTACCTATGTGGTAGTTCATCATACTGTTCTCTCTGCTTTTATATAAGTTTGACAATATTTTGTAAGAAAACACCTAAAAACAAGAATGCAATTAGCATCACATTAAGACCAGCAGTAGGTATAACATCTGGGGGTCACCATGCTCAACAGAATTATCTTTCTTAAAATATATATTTCATAATAAAACGTTGGCTTAGAGTTAAAAGGGCAAAAGTGAGTTATAATAGAAGATTGCTCAGATAATTGTCAGGGCTTTTAAATCTGTCTTCATGTGCTTGCTTCATGTTTAGCAGCATTCCAAGGTAAGTTCTACAGGCTTTCTAAATGAAATGTAATAAAAATATAAAGGTTTTTTTAGTAGATCATAATACATGTCCAAATATTACTTCGAGATACCGGTATGTATAATTATATATAAAATTTATGTACACACATCATATAGAAATCTACCACCCAATACAGAATATGGCTTTAGTTCCCTTACCATCAATATTAAGCATCATTTTCCACATGGCAGGCCGAACAGACTGATGGAATCCAAACCACACTTCCCTGCCTCCTCCCAGAGGGTGGTCATATCCTTCTGGAGCAGAGAAAAATGAACGCCCCACAGGCGTGTATCTACAAAAATTAAAATGGCATGTTCAATCCTTTCCTTCTCATACAAGTATTTAAATCTGCAGAAAAGGGGAGACTAAAGCACAATTAACTTATCATAATGATGCTTATCATTATGAATGTATGAAACTAAACATGTTCCAAATTTGAGAAAGCAAAAAGTACCTATTCTAAACGGAAAAAAATCTACTTAAATTTTCCTTTCTCAAAACTGTTGGTTGAAATACGAATGAATTTTATCTAAAATAATTTCTTAAAAATAGGTTTTAAAAAGTTAACAGTTCCAACCTTAAAAATGTTAACAAGTGAACAATTATTGACCAAAAAGCTATTTCTATAAAGGTGTTTGCAAGACATACTATTTTTCTTTAAAAAAAACATACTGAGTCAGGTGTGGGGGCTTACACCTGTAATCCGAGCACTTTGGGAGGTTAAGGTGAGAGGATCACTTGAGCCAGGAGTTTGAAACCAGCCTGGGCAACATAGGGAGATTCCATCTCTACAAGAAAAAAAAAAAAAAATTTAAATTAGCCAGGTGTGATGGTGCATGCCTGTGGTCCCAGCTACTCAGAAGGCTGAGGTAGGAGGATTGCTTAGGCCTGGGAGGTTGAGGCTGCAGTGAGCCATGATTGTGCCACTGCACTACAGCCTGGGCGCCAGTGTGAGACCATGTCTCAAAAAAAACCCAACGAAACAATAAAAAATACATGGGTACACATGTGGTCACACACAGGAGCATACCCTACACATGTGAGGTCCTAGAAGCAATTCAACACAATTTGATGTTGTATAAACAGTGAAATTACTTTTAAAGCAAGATAATATAACTAAAGAAATACATCTGAAAATAGATCTGTTAAGACTTTTAGATCCTAAGAGAAAGGGTGAGATATTTTTCTATAAAATTATTCACGAGATTAGCTAAGCTAATGATGTACAGTTACTTGCAAAAGCCAGATAATTTTCTGTAACGTACTCCTGTCAATGAATTTGTATTGATGCTATTCTTGTTCAACATTTCAGTTGAACAATCAAAATATACAGCAAATAAAGGTTTAACCAAGAGAAGCCTGCACAATTCATTCTTGAGAGTTTAAATAAAGAGAAAAAAAGCAGAAGCACTCACTTCATGGAGGGCAGATGTCGTAGCACCACATCAACAGCATGGACAGGGTTAGTGCTGATTGGCTTGTCTAATTCCAGTGGCTCAGGCAAGGTCCGTCCTGTCAGTACTTCATGCAGTAGATGCCAACTCACCCGAGAGACAAATTTGATTGACACCTTAAAAGGTCGATCTTTTCCACCTTCCCCAGGTAAAGTAACGTCTAAATCTACCTGTTGATGAGAAAAGAGTCAACTACTGGTAAATGCTGAAAATGATAAATACAATTATTTTAGATTTAACTTATAAAAATATCTAAGAGAAAACATGGCAAAAATAAAAAAGTCAATAGACTAAAATATACCATTTATTTTTTTTTTTTGTCGATAAAATTTAAACAACACAGTTACTCATGCCAGCATTATGTGTCACTGCAAAATACTGGAAACTACCCTAAATGCTCTAACATTTATGCAGCTATGAAAAAAGAATGAGGAAAACCTCTTGAAACTGCCATGGAATAAATTTCCAAGCTATACTATTAAGTGAAAAAAGCAAAGTACAAAAGATTACAAATACTATGACAACTTTTGTGTGAGAAAGGAGGAAAATATTCACATGTCTGCTTACTTCTGCAAAAAGAAACATAGGAAGTGTGAACCAGAAACAAAGAAACTAGTTACTTTCAAAGGATGGGAGGGAATGGACTGGAAAAATAAGGACAGAACAATTCTGAGTACACGTTTTGGTATAATTTTGACATTTGGAAGCATATTAAAATTCTATATATTAAAAAAAAAAAAAAGGCCAGGCGCAGTGGCTCACGCACATAATCCCAGCACTTTGGGAGGCTGAGGCAGGCAGATCACTTCAGGTCAGGAGTTCGAGACCAGCTTGGCCAACATGGTGAAAGCCCGCCTCTACTAAAAATACAGAATTAGCCGGTCGTGGTGGCACGTCTGTAATCCCAGCTACCTGGGAGGCTGAGGCACAAGAATTATATGAACTCAGGAGGCAGAGGGTGCGGTGAGCCAAGATTGCATCACCGCACTCCGGCCTGGGAAACAGAGTGAGACTCCGTCTCAAAAAAAAAAAAAAAATTTACTCCCGTAATCCCAGCACCTTGGGATGCTAAGGCAGGAGGACTGCTTGAGCCAGGGAATTTTAAACCAACCTAGGCAACAGAGTAAGACCTAGTCTCTACAAAAAATTAAATTAGCCAGATGTGGTGGTGTACACCAACTGCTTGGGAGGCTGAGGTAGTAGGATCGTTTGAGCCTGAGACGTTGAGGCTGCAGTGAGCCGTGAATGTGCCAATGAACTCCAGCCTGGGTTACAGAGCAAGACCCTGTCTAAATAAATAAATAAATAAAAATGGAGGGAAAAAATTAAAACAGAATATCATAAACAGAATCAAATGAACCCAAATAAATTTCAAATAAATAACATAACCACATTGAAAGAAAAGAAAAAGGAAGGACTAATTCAAGTAACTCTTGAACACAGTATGTATACTGCCGACAGTCTTCATTCCAGGGGTAGAGAAAGGGTGGATTTAGAAGAATTGCATACAAAATAAAGCCTTGAATTCATTAGCAGGTTTCTGTTCTGTAGTGGTCTGAGTATAGTAATTCACAAACTATTTTGTATGTACTGTAGGACTGAGCAAATGAGAAGGTGATGCTTTGAGGAGCCAGGAATCTAACTAAAGAAGAAAGATACAAATATAGAATGGAGTGAGGAAAGGAAGAATCCCATGGAGTATAGACTGGAATTGGAAGAATCAAGTGTGAACTCATGATTTCCTATATATATATGTGTGTGTTAGATTTACCATATAAAGTGTAATATGTTTTTGTTGTCTGTTTTATTTATTTATCTACTTTTTATATATTTCCTACCTCTATCCATTGAAAGGGCTTAGAAGCACATATACCCCAGCAGCAGTGAACATACCAATAACCAGATTTTCATTTCAAAATTGCGTTTGCCAACTAAAAGAAACCAGAGATCCTCAGAGAAATGGTTAGTTGCAGGACTGCAGCAGAGAAAACATAAAATAAACCAGGAACATCTTGTGCCAGAAAGTAATGAAGTAGGGTCATGCACCACATAACGATTTTTGGTCAACAATGGACCACACATACACGGTGGTCCCATTAGATTATAATGAAGCTGCCTTATACAGGTGTACCATTTAAACGATCTTTTACAATGTATTTTTACTGCACCTTTTCTATATTTAGATACGTTTAGATACACAAATATTTACCATTGTCTTACAAGTGCCTACAGTATTCAGCATAGTAACATCCTATATAGGTTTATAGCGATAATGAGCCATATTATATGGTGTAGGTATGTAGAAAGCTACACCACTTAGGTTTGTGTAAGTATATGCTGTGATGATAGCACAATGACAAAATTGCCCAAGGACACATTTCTCAGAGCATATCCTCATTGTTTTAGGTGATGCAGGACTGTATTCCCCAAAAAGTGTCATTTCAAAAGGACACAGGAGTCAGCTTAAAAGAGTTCCCACCGGCCAAATCTGGGACAATCTGGGCAGTGAAATCAATAAACAGAGTAAAAAAAAAAAAATTCTCCCTTACAGCAGATTAATGAATATATGGAGAAGGAATGACAGAATTAGAAAATCATCACTTCTACATAGTAATAATCCTTTCAAGCAAGAATAATCAATTGTCAAGCAAGAATAATCAAAATCTAATGAACAACAGGATCCTTAAAAGTATTTCCCATTCAAAATTAAAAACTTCTGTGTATCAACAGATACAGTCAACAGAGTGAAAAGGCAACCTGTGAAATGTAAGAAAAGGTTTGCAAATTATGTATCTGACAAGAGGTTAATGTCCAGAATATAAATAGTTAATATCCAGAATACAGAAGTTAATATCCAGAATATATATAAAGAACTCCTACAATGGTATTCATCACTTTAGCTAAAAAAATAAAAAATCTAAAAATAAAGAACTCCTACAACTCACTACCCAAAACTCCAAAAAACAACTCAGTTCAAAAAACGGGCAAAGGACTTGACTACACATTTCTCCAAAGAAGATAATACAAATGGCCAATAAGCCTACAAAGTTATACTCAACATCACTAATTGTTGGGGGACATGCAAATCAAAACCACAATGAGATATCATCTCACGCCCATTAGGATGGCTATTATTAGAAAACAAAACAAAACAAAAAACAGAAAACAAGTGTTGGCACGGAAGTGAGAGTTTGGAACTCTTGTTCACTGTTGGTGGGAATGTAAAATGATGCAGCCATTCTGGAAAACAATATAGCAGATCCTCAAAAAATTAATAATTATCACATGACCTGGCAATTTACTTCTGGGTATATATCTAAAGAACTGAAAGCAGAGTTCAACATTTTTACATCTATGTTCACAGCAGGATTATTTGCAGTAGCCAAAAGGGGTCCACTGATGCATGAAAGGATAAACCAAATGTGTTATATATATATACAATGGAATACTGTTCAGCCTTGAAAAGGAGATTCTAATACATGCAAAAATGTGGATAAACTGTGAAATAACCCAGTCATAAAAAGACAAACAATCTATCATTTCACTTACATGAGGAACCCAGAATAGTCAAATTCAGAGACAGAAAGTACTACGGTGGTTGCCAAGGCTGAGGGGAGGGAGCAACGGATACTGTTTAATGGATATGGAGTTTCAGTTTTGTAAGATAAAGACAATTCTGGGGATGGATGGTGATAACAATTATACAACAATGTAAATGTGCTTAATACCACTGAAATGTACCTTAAAATGGTTAAGACAGTAAATTTTATGTTACATATGTTTTATCACAATTACAAAAAGAATCTCCCTACAAGATGCTTATTAACTACAAGGAGAAAAAGAATACCTCAATAGGAGAAAACTGGCAGACACCAATTTAATCAACTGACCAAAGTTAACATCACCAATAATTACCAATAATGGAACAAATACATACTGTGTGCTTCCTGGTAAGACGCACTGATAAGGAAAAATGGTTATATAATATTCCTGCCAATAATGCATAACCAGAATGTAATCAAGGGGAAGTATCAGACAAACCCAGACTGGGGGACATTCTACAAAATAATTTGCCTATAATCTTCAACAATGTTACTGTCATGAAAGAAAAAAAAAAGGCTGGGGAAAGAAAGACATGGTATTTGTATCATGATCTTGGACTGGATTTTGTAACAGAGGGGGAAAAAAATACTAAAGGGCATCATTGGAAAAATTGGTAAAACCGGAATTTGTATTGTTGATTAAATAAAAGTATCATATCAATGTTAAATTTAATGAACCTGATAACTGTACAAGGGTTTTTATCATTGTTCTTAGGAATATACATTCAAGTATTAAATACTGGCCAAACATGGTGGCGCTCCCAAAATCCCAGAACTTTGGGAGGCTGAGCTGGGTGGATTACTTGAGGTCAAGTTTGAGACCAGTATGGCCAACATGGCAAACCCCGTCTCTATTAGTTAAATACAAAAAATTAGCCAGGAGCAGTATCACGTGTCTGTAATCCCAGCTACTCAGGAGGCTGAGGCACAAGAATCGCTTGAATCTGGGAGGAAGAGGTTGCAGTGAGCCGAAATCACACCACTGCACTGCAACCTAGGTGACAAAGCGAGACCCTGTCTCAAAACAAATAAATAAAATAAAATAAATATTAATGGGGCATGGTATATGCAATCTACTTGTGAATGGTTCAGCAAAAAATAAGTACATATGTACAAGAGAGACAGAAAAAAAATAAAACAAATGTGGAAATGTTTAGAACCTCAGTGAATCTAGGTAAAGGGTGTATGAGAGTTCTTTGCATGATTCCTGCAACTTTTCTGTAAGTTTGAAATTATTTCAAAACAAAAAGTTAAAAACAATCAGTGATAAATACTCACATACATATGGATGGTAATAAAAATGGTAATAAATGCGCGTAAAATGAGACACTTCAAAAATATACCTTTCCAATACAGGAATGCATATCTTACCCCTGTAGTTGCCACAGGAAGTGGATTGGCGGTGTAAAGACTTCTTTTTCCATCATAAACTGGTCTACGGTCTCCAAATATAGTTACTTTAAAATGCTGAACCATTGAGTCAACCACCTCCCTAAAGAAGGGAAACAATACATTCACATAATCCTCTGCAAGATGAAATACAAAAATATTAACAGAAGTAATTTCTGCCACTGTTTAAGGCTGTCAAAATTCTAAAAGACACTCAAATATGATAAAGATTTTGCTTTTAGAACCCTGGCTTAAGACACCAAAAAGATTGATTGTTGCCAAAAGATGGCATACATTTCACTAGACAGAGAAGAATGAATGAAGCGAGCATATTACTTAATTCCAGGACACATTTGACCTGCAAAATATTCTTAGAAACTGATTCAAAATCTCTTTCACCATCTCTAAGCACTCCCTAACATATTCACTTCTTTCTCCAAGAGTAGATATTCTTTACTCTGTACTAAAAAAGCACCTAGTACATATCTTTATTAGAACACTTTCTCTATTATAATGATAATATATTTCAATTCTTCTGTGAGCCTCTTGAGAGCAGCAAACATACCTATATTCCTTTCTTCTCCCATCCTTATAGTACATAGCTAGTAAAGATATCATAAAACCTCCATTTTTACCCAGCAAACATTTGATCCAATGTAACTGACATAGAAAGATATTCAAGAATGGCCGGGCACGGTGGCTCAAGCCTGTAATCCCAGTACTTTGGGAGGCTGAGACGGGCGGATCACGAGGTCAGGAGATCGAGACCATCCTGGCTAACACGGTGAAACCCTGTCTCTACTAAAAATACAAAAAAACTAGCCGGGCGAGGTGGCGGGCGCCTGTAGTCCCAGCTACTCCGGAGGCTGAGGCAGGAGAATGGCGTGGACCCGGGAGGCAGAGCTTGCAGTGAGCTGAGATCCGGCCACTGCACTCCAGCCCGGGCAACAGAGCAAGACTCCGTCTCAAAAAAAAAAAAAAAAAAAAAAAGAAAGAAAGATATTCAAGACTTACATATTTAAAGCTTACAGACTATATAGGGAATACCAAATTTTCACAAATCAACATTTATTTTTTGTACACACATTTGTAAAAGCAGAGTAAAGATATCTGAAAGGATATATTTCAAATGGTGGTTACCTCTAGAGAGGGAAGGGACAGGATCACAGGGTCGCTTTTATTTTGTTTATAAAATCTAAATATATTACAATGAGAATGTACTCACATAGTATTGATATAACGTAAAACTAATTTAAAAGATTCAAGGCCAGGCACAGTGGTTCATGCCTGCAATCCCAGCACTTTAGGAGGCCAAGGCGGGTGGATCAT
>NW_012117376.1:4402110-4420197 GCF_000951035.1 Colobus angolensis palliatus
GGCTCACTGCAATCTCCGCCTCCCGGGTTCAAGCAATTCTCCTGCCTCAGCCGCCCAAGTAGCTGGGATTACAGGCGCGCGCCATCACGTCCAGCTAATTTTTGTACTTTTAGTAGAGACGGGGTTTCACCATATTGGCCAGGCTGGTCTTGAACTCCTGACCTGGTGATCCGCCCACCTTAGCCTCCTAAGGTGCTGGTTTCTTACGTGAAATTTTACAGATCTAATTTTTTGGGATGTTTTAATCATTTTGTCATTTTTTTTTTTTTTTTTTACTCAACAGTAACCTGGTATAATTTCAACCTTACCAATTCTGGGAAACCCAACCAAATCACTCGAAGGATCAAAATGGAAGAGACTGAAATAGTAGGGCCAAAACATGTTAGGAATAAAAAATATCCTGCTTTAACTTAAACAGATTTACAAGAAAAAAAAAACCATCAAGAAGAGGGCAAAGGACATGAACAGACACTTCAAAAGAAGACATACATGCAGCCAACAAGCATATGAAAAAATGCTCAACATTACTGATCATTAGAGAGATACGAATCAAAACCACAATGAGATACAATCTCATGCCAGTGAGAATGGCTACTATTAAAAAGTCAAAAAATAAGAGACGTTGGCAAGGTTGTGGAGAAAATGGAATGTTTATACACTGTTGGTGAGAGTGTAAATTAGTTCAACCATTGTGGAAAGCAATGTGGCAATTCCTCAAAGATGTAAAAACAGAACTACCATTTAACCCAGCAATCCCGTTACTAGGTATATACCCAAAGAAATATAAATTTTTCTATCATAAAGATATATGCATGTGTATGTTCATTGCAGCACTATTCAGAATAGCAAAGATACGGAATCAACCTAAATGCCCATCAATGGTACACTGGATTAAGAAAATGTGGTACATATACACCATGGAATACTATGCAGTCACAAAAAAGAATAAGATCACGTACTCTGCAGAACATGTATGGAGCTAGAGGCCGTTATCCTTAGCAAACTATCGCAGGAATAGAAACCCAAATACCGCATGCTCTCACTTAATAAGTGGGAGTTAAATGATGAGAACATATGGACCCACAGAGGAGAACTATAGACACTGGGGTCTACCAGAGGGTGGAAGGTGGGAGGAGGGAGCGTATCAGGAAAAATAACTAACGGGTACTAGGCTTAATACCTGGGTGACAATAAACCCCTGTGACACAAATTTACCTATATAACAAACCTGTACATATACCTCTGAAGTTAAAATAAGTTAAATATATATACATACGTTCATACATAAATGTATACTTACATATCAAAGCAGGATATATACATACACGTATACAATTTTTTGCTACAATTTTGGCAAAAAAAAAAAAAATATATCCCGCTTTGATGCCTAACACATAGTATACCCTCAATAAATGCTCTAACAGTGAATAACCTACCTCAATGAAGTTAAAATAAGTTAAATATATATACATATGTTCATACATAAATGTATACTTACATATCAAAGCAGGATATATACATACACGTATACAATTTTTTGCTACAATTTTGGCAAAAAAAAAAAATATATATCCCGCTTTGATGCCTAACACATAGTATACCCTCAATAAATGCTCTAACAGTGAATAACCTACCTCAATGAAATGCTGGAACTTCCAATGGAATGTATCTTAAGCTGAATTCAACACATCTCGTCAGAGTTAAATGTGGTTATCTTCTGTTTGCTACTCCTCTTTAATTAATAGTATCTCCATCTTACCAGTTACCCAGATTCAAAACTTGGCTCATCTCTTCACCCAACTGGTTGTTGACACCACGTCTTTGCAGTATTTCTTATACCAGTCCTTTACTTTCCATTCCCAATTTCCACAATCCTAAAGAAAAGCCTCATGTCCTCGTACCTAGATTATTTTAAGTTTCTTTTTTATGTTCTTAGTCTTTTTTTTTTTAAACTCCAACCCAATTTACATTCACTGTTAAATAAGTTTCCAAGTCCCACTTTTATTCCTCAGGTACAAATTTTTTTTTTTTTTTTTTTTGAGACGGAGTCTCACTCTGTCGCCCGGGCTGGAATGCAGTGGCCGGATCTCAGCTCACTGCAAGCTCCGCCTCCCGGGTTTACGCCATTCTCCTGCCTCAGCCTCCCGAGTAGCTGGGACTACAGGTGCCCGCCACCTCACCCGGCTAGTTTTTTGTATTTTTTAGTAGAGACGGGGTTTCACAGTGTTAGCCAGGATGGTCTCGATCTCCTGACCTCATGATCCGCCCGTCTCAGCCTCCCAAAGTGCTGGGATTACAGGGTTGAGCCACCGCGCCCGGCCAGGTACAAAATATTTAATCATACTCCTCAGTTCACAGTGTGTTATCATCATCTGTATTAATACCTCTCTTCTAACTGATTCATTTCTTTCCATCTCCATATCCTATCCCCAATTCCCCTTTCCAAGAAGTTATTCTTCTAATTTGTTTGACAAACATTCTTGTATTTCTATGTTTTCCTGCTTTTACCCTCTGCATTAGATGTTTTAAAACCTAGTGATGTTGCTGTGGTATATTTATTATAGTATATCTATTTTTATTATTTTTAAAAGATTTATCTGTAAAAAACTGGTTGTATACAATTTCAGTGACTTGGTTCATTGTTTCTGATTGATGCAAAGTACTCCACATGTTGTACTCCACTCCCGCAGCATTGCAGATTCACAGTATCTTTAATTGCCAGTCATCAAAAACAATGTTGAAATGAATTATCTCCTTACACGTCCCCTTACGAACCCATGTGAGAATTAATCTCTGCTTATAGACCCAGAAACAGACTGTTAGGTCAAAGTGAATCTTATCAAGAAAATGATGAATTGTCAAATTGTTCTCAAGACTGACTACACTAATCGGCACTCCTTGAGGCTCCTATTTCCCCGTGTCCAGCCAGTATGTAGCATTATCTAGCTTTGCTTTCTAATTTTTGTTAGCCTAACCAGTATAAACTAAAAGAATGTTTTAATTTAGACTTCTCTTACTACTAATGAATTTGAGAACTTCATCAAATTAAATTTCCCTTATGACTTCAAGCTTTTGAGGTATTAAGAAATACTTTCCTAATACTAAGTCACAAAAATAAATCATGTTTTATTAACTTTATAGTTTTGTCTACATTATTTTGGTTCTTCTTTATAAACAGCAAGGACCCAATTTTATTTATCTCCATCTAGTGAGCAGGTTTCTTCATGCCACCTACTAAATCAAGCTTATACTTAACTATCAATTTGTAATGGCATTTTTATCTCATTCACTTCTCATATATAAATCAATCTGAGTTCTCTATACTGTCCCAGTGTTCTGTTTGTCTGTTCTTGTGCCAGTACCATATGTTTTCACTATTACTAGAGTGTTTATTATGGGGCAGGGTAAGTTTCCTACTTTTTCTAAGTATACTTGAACACTGGAATAACTTTCTACCTTAGAAAACTATCAATACCATACAGAAAGGAAGCATATCTAGTGCCCTACATACAGTAAGTAATTAATAAACACCTGTTGGCTAAGAAACCTCCAACAACACATACTTGGAGGACATGACTAGCATGTTAAAAACATAAATTAGTATGTTAAAAGTTACTAACTACAACAATGAACAAAATGAAGAAGAAACATAATAAGGGTAACTGTAATACCTAAACACTTACGTCTGAACACTTCAATTGTAATAAGAACAAATTAGAAAATCTCAACTTATCCACTGCTGCTGTGGAAAAGGGGTCTAAATGACTACAAGCCCCAAATGAGCTAACAGTATGATGTGGCTTCCTCAAAAGTAAAAAACTGAGGTTGCATATATTTAAGTACTCAGATAACCCACTTAATAAGGCAGGTAACTATCCCACCATATATTAAAACAGATCATTTTACATCTTGGAGTACTCTGTTGAATTTGTGAAAAATGTAAGACCCTAAAAATTCAAATATAACGAGAAGGAGGCAATCCTCATAGAAAATCATGTAATATAAGTAAAAATAAATCAAACCAAGGATTTTTAGTCTGGAATAGGAAAGACTCAAAAGAAAATTACAGAATAAATCTTTGGCTATTTTGATAGATTGTCATGTGAAAAACTGAGTGGAAAGAACTAGGAAAAATAGTTGGAACATTAGACAGATTTTGGAGCAAAATTTTCACGATTTTCTAACCACCAGTTATTCAAAAGTAAATTACACTACCTTATAAAGTACCTGAGTTCATCTTTGCTAGAACTGTTCAAAGAGCTGCTATATGACCAACTGTCAGAGAAGATACAAATTTAAGATTAAAATGAAATATCTGCGATACCCTCTTATAGTAAAATTTAATTGTAAAAATATCAAATAATGAAACATTGTAAATTTTATCACGGTAAATCGTATCATGGCATTAAATATTACTCTTATGAATAATTACACTTACATTTGACAATTTAATTCAGAGTCTTAAGGAAAAAGTATTGGAATTCTATAGTATACTGGTTAATTTTTTCACTCGACAGTTTTTTAAGTTCATAACTGACAAAACCTATGCTACAAAGAGAGTCATCTTTCATGAGGGCCACGAGTTATTATTTTTTTAACCTCTCACTAATATGATGCAATTAATTCATGTATTTAGAATTTTTTTTTTAAAGATATGGGGTCTCACTATGTTGCCCTTGCTGGTCTCGAACTCCTGGGTTCAAGCAATCCTCCTGTCTCAGCCTCCCAGCGTGTTGAGATTACACGTGTGAGCCACCGTGCCTGGCCAGATTCATATATTTAGACTTTTAGCGAAAAAAAAAAATTTTTTTTTTGAGACCAGGTCTTGCTCTGTTGCCCAGACTCGAGTGCAGTGATGTGATCATAGCTCACTGTAACCTAGAAGTTTTGGGCTCAAGTGATCCTCCTGCCTTGGCCTTCTGAGTAACTGGGAATATAGGCATCCAGCATATTTTAGTGTGCAAGCTAACAAAATGACAAACCGAGGGAGAGCAAATTCTCATTTCTTATCTTAAAGGATATTATGGAAAAGCGTAGTTTATTAGAATCTTTAACAGGTAGGCATGTAGAACTAGAGAAAAATACTCTTTAAAATAGTAATTTATCTAGTGTCCTAAGCCATCTAGTCAGCTACAGTAGCAAAGGTGCTATTGTATTACAATGAAACTTGGAATTGGGAAACTACCAACCTGAGAAACCTTTAAAATATATGATAATATAAGTACTGAAATAAGTAGGCATGAGTTTTTAGTCCCATTCTGTCACTAAGTTGTTAAGAAAGTTATTTAACCTTTCTGATTTGAGTTTCTTTATCAATAAAAATGAAGTAACAGTCTCGGGAACCAAATAGGATATTAATGAAAATAATTTGGAGATTAAAAAAAGCAAACATGTATAATATTTTTCTATTAAAATTTAAGCATAATTATCTCACAAATATATTTTAAGAATTATACTGAAGTCTTCCAAATAACAAATGAATACACTACAATGTTTTAGCATCAAATACAGTAAATTAACACAAAAAATGAATAATTCTGGTAATTAACATAAACTGATAACTGGGTTTCCTCTATATTTTATGACATTAGTCTTTTATTATAACAACAGAGGAGTGGAATCTTTTGTTCAAATATAGTACTTTTAGCAAAATATTTAAGTGTATATTGTTAAACCAGTTCTTAGCTCACCATAAGTAGTAAAACTAGACTAATAAAAATACATAAAATATTTTAACTTCTAAAACAGTGATTGGGAAAGTAATTTGGGAAACAAAATCTGAGTAAACACGGATAAGAACGTCTAACCAATCTTTAGTGGCTTCCTTTCACTAATAACCTTAGTCTGAGAAGAAAAGAATACTTGCAGAATTACACTGTGGTGCGTTTTTTAGAACGTCAAGCTAGAATTTAAGAAACCTTAAGAATAACTGGTAATTACTCCAAAAATGAAATCTACCTGCATACATTAGATCTTCTAAAGGAGTACAGCCTATTGTATTACCCTTACCTCAATCACTACTTCCTACATTCTGATACCAACTCTTTTGACTCCATCATGCTCTGGTGCACAGACTATAAAGTAAAATTTAATAGTAATTTCATTAAGTCCCATTTTACCACCTGACTTATACAGCAGAAAAATGGTAGGAGGGAGAAACTTTAATGTAAAAAAGAGGAGAGCAAATTATTTTCCTGTGAGTTGTAATTACTATAAGCTTACAGAGATCCACCTCCATCTCACTTTATTAGGTAACTCTTAATTCTCTGCTCTCAAAAGACAGAATGAAAAATATTATTCTAGTCTACAGAAGATAACATGAAAGAATATTTTCCCCAAAAGTTGACTGACATTATCCATGGCTACAATAAACGACTGTGTCACTACAGTATAGACAGAAAGAAGATTGCTAAAGTATAACAAAATGTCAAAATCATCCAGAGGTTTACAAAACACAACAAAAACAGCTGGCAGTCTCTCTTTGTATCCTTCCAATCTCTAACTTATCTTTGTAACTCTGTGGTTATTAGCAGAGAAGGTAGCCAATAAATACTGAGCAACAAGATAAACTTTAAGGTATGCAAAATAGAGAAGAGAGGGATTATATTTCAGATCTTTTTTCTTTTTTCTTGTTTTTTTTGAGACAAGGTCTGGCTCTGACGCCCAGGCTGGAGTGCAGTGGTGCAATCTCAGCTCACAGCAACCTCTGCCTGCTGGGCTCAAGCCATCCTCCTGTCTCAACCTCCCGAGTAGTTGGGACTATAGGAGTGTGCCACCATGCTTAGCTAATTTTTGTATTTCTTGTAGAGATGGGGTTTCATCATGTTGCCCAGGCTGGTCTTGAACTCCTGAGTTAAAGTGATCCGTCTGCTCACCTCGGCCTCCCAAAGTGCTGGGTAGAACAGATTTTTTTTGATGCGGAGTCTTACTCTGTCACCTAGACTGGAGTGCAATGGCGTGATCTCGACTCACTGCAACCTCTACCTCTTGGGTTCAAGCAATTCTTCTGACTCAGCCTCCTGGGTAGCTGGGATTACAAACATGCACCACCATGCCTGGTTAATTTTTTTATTTTTAGTAGAAACAGGATTTCACCATGTTGGCCAGGCTGGTCTCGAACTCCAGACCTCGTGATCTGCCCACCTTGGCCTCCCAAAGGGCTGGGATTACAGGCATAAGCCACCGCACCCAGTCAGGATAAATTTTTTATTTATTTATTTTATTTTATTTTTTTTTTTTGAGACGGAGTCTCGCTCTGTCGCCCAGGCTGGAGTGCAGTGGCTGGATCTCAGCTCACTGCAAGCTCCGCCTCCCGGGTTTACGCCATTCTCCTGCCTCAGCCTCCCGAGTAGCTGGGACTACAGGCGCCTGCCACCTCGCCCGGCTAGTTTTTTGTATTTTTTTTAGTAGAGACGGGGTTTCACTGTGTTAGCCAGGATGGTCTCGATCTCCTGATCTCGTGATCCGCCCGTCTTGGCCTCCCAAAGTGCTGGGATTACAGGCTTGAGCCACCACGCCCGGCCTCAGGATAAATTTTTAATACTTTTTTATTTTTTTAAAGATACAGATCTTGTTCTATCACCCAGAGGATGGAGTGCAGTGGTTCAATCATGGCTCACTGCAGCTTCCACCTCCTGAAGTGAGCAATCCCCTCACCTCAGCCTCCTGAGTAGCTAAGACTATAGGTGTACACCATTATATCTGGCTAATTTTTACATTTTTCATACAGAAGGGGTCTCCCTATGTTGCCCAGGCTGGCCTCGAAATCCTGGCCTCAAGCACTCCTCCTGCCTTGGCCTCCCAAAGTGCTGGAATTATAGGCCTCACATGTGCCACTGCACTTGGCCAAAATTTTAACACTTTATAATATAAAATCGATACTGAGCATTTTTGTTTTTTTGAGATGGAGTCACACTCTATTGCCCAGGCTGGAGTGCAGTGGCACAATCTCTGCTCACTGCAACCTTCACCTCCCAGGTTCAAGCAATTCTCGTGCCTTAGCATCCCCAGTAGCTGGGATTACAAGAGCCTGCCATCACACCCAGTTAATTTTTGCATTTTTAGTAGAGACGGGGTGTCACCACGTTAGCTAGGTTGGTCTCGAACTCCTGACCTCAAGTGATCTGCCTGCCTCAGCCTCACAAAGTACTGGGATTACAGGCATGAGCCACTGCGCCCAGCTCATATAGAGCATTTTACTATACACCATCTTTGTAGTCATTTCATATGTGAGTTCTTTTTATCAGGCCACTGACTTCTTTTTTTTGTTTTTGAGACAGTCTCGCTCTGTTGCCCAGGCTGGAGTGCAGCGGTATGATCTCAGCTTACTGCAACCTTCACCTTCTGGGTTCAAGATATTCTCGTATCTCAGCCTCCCAAGTAATCCAAGCTGGGATTACAGGCGTGTACCACCATGCACAGCTAATTTTTGTATTTTTAGTAGAGATGGGGTTTCACTATATTGGCCAGGCTGGTCTCAAACTCCTGGGTTCAAGTTATCTGCCCACCTTGGCCTCCCAAAGGGCTGGGATTACAAGCATAAGCCACTGCGCCAGGCTGGGCTACCAACTTCTTAGCCATGTGTAATGGTGAATTTTCAGTGTTTACACGCCTGGCTTTGTTTAGCATTTGCCACTGTACTCAAATTTTGTTCCTTGAAAATCATGATCCTTAAGGCCAGGTGTAGGGGCTCATGCCTGTAATCCTAGCACTTTTGGAGGCTGAGGTGGGCAGATTGCCTGAGCTCAGGAGTTTGAGACCAGCCTGGGCATCACAGTGAAATCCCATCTCTGCTAAAAATACAAAAAATCAGCCAGGCATGGTGACGTGCACCTGTAGTCCCAGCTACTCAGGAGGCTGAGACAGGAGAATTGCTTGACCCTGGAAGACGGAGGTTACACTGAGCCAAGATCACGTGATCATGCCACTGAACTCCAGCCTGGGCGACAGAGCGAGACTCCATCTCCAAAAGAGAAAAAAACAAAAAGAAAGAAAATCATGATCTTTATCTTGCCTTTTCTGAAATAGCTTCTACTTTGTCCCAGTTCTCCTATCTTTCCAATCTCTGTGTGTCTTCACTGGCAAACCTGAAATAATATTATCTCAGAGATCTAGTCTCAGTTGTTTTATGTTTACATACTTCTCCAGTTTTTAACTATCACCTACATGCTGATGAATCACAATCTCCATTTTGACTTATCACCTGACACTTAGCTAGACACTTATTTCCAATAACCTGCTGAACTTCTGCCATTTTGATGTTTCTTATGCAATTCATCCTCTAAATATTCAAACTAGTATATAAAAACGTGGTCCCTTCAGAATCTGTATTTCTGTTAAAACCATTACTAATGCACAAGCTAGGAACTATGAAGCCATTCTTATTACTATCCTTTCCTTACATACCTAAATTGTTCATTCTTTTTCTAAATCTTCCATCTATGCCCTCCATCATCATTATTGCCACTGTGTCTTTGAACATATTATCTATAATCCAGAAATATATGTACCAGAGGTGCCAAGGGGTATGTTGAAGTATGAAGAAAAATTAGATGTATTTATATTTAATTTTCATCAAACAATTAGGAATTAAGATTTACTAATATTCATGAATATGGATTGATACTGGTGCCTTCACTTACTCCATATTAGATGGTCAGGTGCAACACACGGTACACCAGGAATCCTAGAAGAGTAACGGGAGTTCTGCAACACATAAGAGTTAAGGCCAGACACAGTGGCTCACGCCTGTAATTCCAACACTTTGGGAAGCTGAGGTGTGCAGATCGCTTGAGACTAAGAGTTCAAGGTCAGCCTGGGCAACATGGCGAAATCCTGTTTCTACAAAAAATACAAAAATGAGCCAGGCATGGTGGTATGTGCCTGCAGCCCCAGCTACTCTGGAGGCTGAGGTGGGAGGATTGCTTGGGCCCAGGAAGTCGAGGCTGCAGTAAGCCCTGTTCACGCCACTGCACTCCAGCCTTGGTGACAGAGTGAGACTCTGTCTCAATTTAAACAAACAAACAAAAAAAGAGTTAACAGTGGACTTCTCATTTATTCATTTTTGGCATGCTGCAACTTTTTATAGTTTAAGTGTGTGACACACATTCAGTCAGGGTTTTTTGTACCATTAATCTGAAAAGTTCAAGTTATTTAAATATATTTTTAAATAGTTCATTTCAAAATTTTCTTTCTCACCTTTAATTTTTCCATAGTTACATATTAAAACAGTAGTACCCATCAACAAATTATAGTTTTTGAAATGTGTGTGCATTTATATCTATATGTATTTTTTTTGTACATAGTCAAACAAATTTTAATTAATGGGGAGGTGTGATCAATGGTTTGAAGACCACTGACCTAGACTACTACAACAGCCTTCTAAATGTTCTCCAAGACTCGAGTCTTTCTCATCTCTCATTCACCACACTGTCATCAAGTATGGTCCTAAATACAGATGTTCTTCATTTGCTTAAAAGGTTCCACTGGCTCTCTACTATTTCTGAATTCACAAGCCTTAGAATGGATTTAAGATTCTTGATAACCTACTCCCGAGCTAACTTTTCAGACTCAGCTCTAGTTACTCTATTTATACTGGCCTGTTTCTGTTACACCAACATGTCACACCTTTGCTCATGCTCTCTATATGGATTATTCTTTCTCCCTGTACACTGGACAACTTCATGTTGTAGCATATATCAGTAGAGGCAGGTGCTGCATAACTTTTCAGTCAATTACAGACCATATACATGATGGTGGTCCCATAAGATTATATATTTTTACTGTACCTTTTGTGATACAACTATTTTGCTCAAATACCATGTAATATACCACATCCTCCTCCTTACCCAAAGGCAGGAATCATTACTCTTTCATCACAGTACATAATGTGCATATCACGGAATTTGTCACTCCATATGGAATTTAAAATCTTTAAAGAGATCATGTTTTATCTATCTTGTTACTGCTAGAACCTAGCACAGTGCCTGACACAAAATAGGAGTAAACAGTTAATGAAAACATAGAGAAGATCCAAAAATGATCTTTAAATTTCTATATATCCTGTAAATCTAGTACCATTAGCATAGTACCTTGGAATAAACATGTGGTAAGTTCAGATAAATGGTTTAAATAGATTTAAGTTAACCTAACAAAAAAACTGGAGCAGGTTAAAGTAAACAAATCAAGGTACACTCATACAATAGAACACTATACAGCTATTATATTTATATCTACACAAATAGGTAGATGTTGGTAAAAATACCTATGTACGTAGTCCCTTGTGTGTAAATATTTGTTAGTTTATGAAAGTATCTTCAAATTTCAACTATATTATCGGAATGTTAGTCAAAAGGCTAATTTCTACTTAGTATTGTATTTAGACGCCACTCTAAAAGAATTTCGAGATGTGAAATAATTACCATCTGTTAGCTTTCCTATCTTCCAAGTGATTAAAAGGAAAATAAAACTTGTTTATTAGCTGACATATTTTGTATAATAGTTTCCCCAAGACCACTAAACACTCAAAACTACACCATTTGGTTTTTACTGGTAGGGTTTTCTGAAGTATGTCATCTAAATTATTTTAATCAGAAGTATGCCCTTCTATAGATATGAAAACAGAATCACAAGCGACAAAAGAAAAAATAAATTAGATATCATCAAAATTTAAAAAGCTTGTGTTTCAAAGGACACCATCAAGACAGTGAACACACAACATGTATAAACAGAAAAATTTTGCAAATCATATATCTAATAAGGGACTTTTATCTAGAACACATAATGAACTTCTATAACTCAACAACAAAAAGACAAATAACCCAATTTAAAAATGGGCAGCCAGGCACAGTGGCTCATGCCTGTAATCCCAGCACTTTGGGAGGGTGAGGCGGGTGAATCACCTGAGGTCAGAGGTTCGAGATCAGCCTGGCCAATATAGTGAAACCCCATCTCTACTAAAAACTACAAAACTTAGCCAGGCATGGTGGTGTTCACCTGTAGTCTCTGCTACTCAGGAGGCTGAGGCAGGAGAATTGCTTGAACCTGGGAGGTGGAGGTTGCAGTGAGCTGAGATTCTGCCACTGCACTCCAGCCTGGGCAATAGAGTAAGACTCTGTCTCAAAAAAAATTAGCAAAGGACCTAAACAGACATTTCTCCAAAGAAAATATACAAATGGCCAATAAGCGTATGAAAAAATGCTCAATATCAGTCATCAGGAAAACGCAAGTCATAATGACAATGAGATAAAACTTCACATCCACTAGGATGGCTGTAATTTTTAAAAAGACAAATAATAACAAATATTGGTGAGAATGTGGGAAAACTTATCTTCACACACTGCTAGTCGGAATGTAAAATGGTGCAGACACTTTCTTCTTCTTTTTTTTTTTCTTTTTAATAGAAATGGTGTCTCACTACATGCTCAGGCTGGTCTCAAATTCCTGGGCTCAAGCGATCCTTTTGCCTCAGCCTCCCAAAGTGCTGGGATTACAGGCGTGAGCCACCATGTCTGGCTGGTGCGGCCACTTTGGAAAAGAGTCTGGCAGCTTCTCAAAAGGTTAAACATAGAGTTATCATATGATATCACTCTTAGGTATATATCCAAAATAAATGAAAATGTATGTCCACACAAAATCCTGCATATGAATGTTTATCGCAGCATTACTTGTAGTAGCCAAAAATGGCAACAACCCAAATGTTCATCAAATGATGGATAAACAAAATGTGTTACATCCATACAATGGAACAAAGTACAGTTATGCATCACTTAACAATGGGGATATGTTCTGGGAAATGCATTATCATTTTGTTGTGTGAATACCACAGAGTGTGCTTACACATACCTAGACAGTAGAGCCTACTACACAACTAAGCTATATGGTATGGCTTATTACTCCTGGGCTACAAACCTGTACAGCACATTACTATACTGAATACTGTAGGCAACTGTAACACAGCGGTATTTGTGTATCTAAACATAAAAAGGTACAATAAAAATATGATATTATAATCTTATGGGACCACCATCATATATGTGGTCTGTAATTGAAACGTTATGCAGTGCCTGAATATACTGATACATGCTACAACATGAATGAACCTTGAAATCATTATGCAAAAAGAAGCCAGTCACAAAAGGCCACATGGTAAATGATTCCATTTATAAGAACTATCCGGATGGACGCAGTGGCTCACACCTGTAATCCTAGCACTTTGGGAGGCCAAGGTAGGTGGATCATTTGAAGTCACAAGTTTGAGCCCAGGCGGGCCAACATGGTGAAATCCCGCCTCTACTAAAAATACAAAAATTAACCAGGCTTGGTGGCAGGTGTCTGTAGTCCCAGCTACTCAGGAGGCTGAGGCAGGAGAACTGCTTGAACTCAGGAGGCGGAGGTTGCAGTGAGCCGTGATCGAGCTACTGCACTGTAGCCCAGGTGACAGAGCGAGACTCTGTCTCGAAAGAAAGAAAGAAAAGAAAGAAAAGAAAAGAAAAGAAAAGAAAAGAAAAGAAAAGAAAAGAAAAGAAAAGAAAAGAAAAGAAAGAAAAAGAAAGAAAGAAAGAAAGAAAGAAAGAAAGAAAGAAAGAAAGAAAGAAAAAGAAAAAGAAAGAAAAGAAAGAAAGAAAAAGAAAGAAAGGAGGGAAGGAAGGGAGGAAGGGAGGGAAAGAAAGAGAGGAAGGAAGGAGGGAGGGAGGGAAAGAAAGAGAAAAGAAAGAGAAAGAAAGGAAGGAAAAGAAAGAAAGGAAAAAGAAAGAAAGAAGGAAAGAAAGGAAAGAAAAGAAAGAAAAAGAAAAGAAAGAAAGGAAAGAAGGAAACAAAGAAAGAAAGATCCAGAACAGGCAAATCTACAGAGAAAGAAAGTAGATTAGTGGTTGGCAAGGACTGTGGGGAGGTAGTAATGGGCAGTGACTGCTAATGAGTATAGGGTTTCTTTTTGAGAGGATGAAATGTTCTAAAATTAGATTGAAATAATGGCTGTACATCCTCTCTCTGGAAATATACTAAAAACCATTGAGGTGTACATTTTAAATGGGTGAATTATGGCATGTAAATTATATATCCATCAAGTTATTTAAAAGGAAATATGCCCCCTCTTGGCATACTATCCAACTATAACACTATAAAAATGACATTCCTAACAGCAGAAAAGGAGTTTCTTTAGACACATTGCTGCTCTGAGATTTCCATTTGAAAAGCCAAAATTGGATCAATATAGATTTACTTTTTTCTAAAATTCAATCATCTGCCTGGGTGCAGTGGCTCACGCCTATAATCCCAGCAATTTGAAAGGCCAAGATGGGTGGATGTCTTGAGCCCATCAGTTTGAGACCAGCCTGGGCAACACGGCAAAACTCTGTGTCTACAAAAAGTAGAAAAATTAGCCAGGCATGCTCCTGGTCTCAGCTACCTAGGAGGCTGAGGTGGGAGGACTGCTTGAGCCCGGGGAGGTCAAGGCTGCAGTGAACTGTGATTGTGCCACTACACTCCAGCCTGGGTGACAGAGCGTGACCCTGTTTCAAAATAAATAAATAAAATAAAACTCAATCATCAGTATTAAACATTATATCAATATGAAATATGCAGAAATATTTAGCACGTTATTAATCATCATAGAATATTAACAGTAACAGTAGTAAAAATGATGTTTAATTTGTAAAAGAAAGCTGAGCCAAAATAATGCAACCATAGCTGGGTACAGTGGCTCACGCCTGTGATCCTAGCATTTTGGGAGGCCAAGGCGGGTGTATCACCTGAGGTCAGGAGTTTGAGACCAGCCTGATCAACATGGCCAAACCCCGTCTCTACTAAAAATACAAACATTAGGCTGGGCATGGTGGCTCATGCCTGTAACCCCAGTGCTTTGGGAGGCCGAGGCAGGCGGATCACGAGGTCAGGAGATCGAGACCATCCTGGCTAACACGGTGAAACCCCGTCTCTACCAAAAATACAAAAAAATTAGCTGGGCGTGGTGGCAGGCGTCTGTAGTCCTAGCTACTTGGGAGGCTAAGACAGGAGAATGGTGTGAACCCAGGAGGCGGAGCTTGCAGTGAGCCGAGATGGTGCCACTGAACTCCAGCCTGGGAGACAGAGAGAGACTCCGTCTCAAAACAAACAAACAAACAAAAAAACCACTAGCTGGGCACAGGCGCCTGTAATTCCAACTACTCAGGAGGCTGAGGCAGGAGAATCGCTTGAACCTGGGAGGCGGAGGTTGCAGTGAGCTGAGAACACACCATTGCACTCCAATCTGGGTGACAGAGTGAGACTCTGTCTAAAAATAAATAAATAAAATAAAAATGCAATCACAATCTACTACTATTTTAAGATTCCTTCAAATTTTTATTCATGTTTTAAAATAATGTAGTTATGCCGGGCGCAGTGGCTCAAGCCTGTAATCCCAGCACTTTGGGAGGCCGAGACGGGCGGATCACGAGGTCAGGAGATCGAGACCATCCTGGCTAACACGGTGAAACCCCGTCTCTACTAAAAATACAAAAACTAGCCGGGCGAGGTGGCGGGTGCCTGTAGTCCCAGCTACTCCGGAGGCTGAGGCAGGAGAATGGCGTAAACCCGGGAGGCGGAGCTTGCCGTGAGCTGAGATCCGGCCACTGCACTCCAGTCCGGGCGACAGAGCGAGACTCCGCCTCAAAAAAAAAAATAAATAAATAAAAATAAAAATAAAAAAAATAATGTAGTTATAATCATGCTGTATATATAATTTTTAACATGTATCTATTCCATTATTTAATGGTTTTGAATAAATACATATACTATCTATTCAAGGTATATTTAGAGGTTGGACAAACTAGCATAAAGTCTCAAGTTACAGAATTTATACTCTGGGTCATAATGTTTCTAAAAATACGGAAACCATTCACCTATTAGAAACTAGTAACATGTGAAATATACTTAACATACATACTCTTTTACCAAAAGCTTACTTTCAATCAAAATCATTTAATAGGGGGAAAAGAAGGAAGGAAAGAATCTCCTTCCCCCACTTGTCCCCCAACACAAAACAGAGTGAGGAAAGGACAAAAAAAGCAATGGACAGAAAATCTAAAGAATAAATTTGTAGAAAGGTTGACCCACAAAATGATTCACCAGCATTTCCTGGATATTGTGCCTAAGAGGACTCCAACTAAAGGGGCAATTGTTTGGTTATGTCTTTCTACTATGATGATTAATGCCTTAGTGCCAAATATTTGTTCATGTGGCATGTGGACAAGAAAAATTTCATGCATGTTAATTTAAGTATTAAAAAATTTAAGTCACTAAGAAGAGAATAACTATGACTTTATAGAAGGCAACAAATTTTTTTTTTTTTTTTGAGACGGAATCTTACTCTGTCGCCAGGCTAGAGTGCAGTGGCATGATGTCGCCTCACTGCAACCTCTGCCTCCCGGGTTCAAGAGATTCTCTTGCCTCAGTCTCCCGAGTAGCTGCCTGTAATCCCAGCACTTTGGGAGCATCACTCGAGCTCAGGAGTTCAAAACCAGCCTGGGCAACATGGGGAGACTTCATCTCCTGTAAATAAAAATTTTTAAAAATGATCTTGGTGTGGTAGTGCCTGTAGTTCCAGCTAGGAGGCTTAAGTGGAAGGATCACTTGAGTCCAGGAGGTTGAGAACGCAGTGAGCTATGACTGTGCCACTGTGCTTCAAAGCCTGGGAGACAGATTGAGACCCTGACTTTTTAAAAAAAGAAATAAAACAATTTAATATTTTGGATAAGTTAAATTAGACATAACTGAACCACTGCATTCTGTCCCTTAACTGTTTTGCTAATATTGAAAAGGAATTGTTAAGTTCTATCTAGTCCCTTCTAATGCCTAGAATTCCAGTTGTTGAAGCATAGGAACTGAGCCACCACACCAGTTTCAGAAGACCACCTAGTTTTAACTGACTAGTCATGCAGTAATACTGTAAAAACTGAAGACAAAAGTAAGTCAGCTGAAGAAAATGGAATAAGTTTTGCAGATGTTGATATTAAATCAAAGCAATATTATTAACAAAGTATAAAGCTGATTTACGCCATTTTTAGAATCCCAAACAAGTCCTACAGTTCCTATAAAAACTTGGGCCGGGTGTGGTGGCTCACGCCTGTAATCCCAGCACGTTGGGAGGCCGAGGCGGATGGATCACCTGAGGTCGGGAGTTTGAGACCAGCCTGACCAACATGGAGAAACCCTGTCTCTACTAACAACACAAAATTAGCTGGGCATGGTGGCACATGCCTGTAATTCCAGCTACTCAGGAGGCTAAGGCAGGAGAATCACTTAAACCCGGGAGGCAGAGGTTGCAGTGAGCAGAGATTGTGCCATTGCACTCCAGCCTAGGCAATGACAGCAAAACTCCATCCATCTAAAAAAAAAAAAAATGAAAATAATAATAATACTAAAAAAAAAAACAACTCAAAAACATGATAAAATGATTAAAATTTTAATGAGAAAAATTTAAAAACTTCCCACTTGGAGACATTTAAATTACAAATCTAAATTACTGGTACCGGCAAAAAAATGTAAGATAAAGCAACCTAAAGACGGAATGTAATTAAGGATGTCAAAAGAATCGTAAGTTAAAACCAGAATGTACCACACCAATTTATGACATATATTTTTCTCACAAACTTAATACATTGAGCACATAAATATGAAATTCTATGCTATACAACTTTATATACACATATATAATACACAAATTCTCCTTTACCCATCCCCCCACCAAAAAAAAAAAACCAAAAATGTTAGGTAAGAGAAAGAATAAATGTAATAAACAATTCTGCTCTGGCAGGGCACAGTGGCTCACACCTGTAATCCCAGCACTTTGGGAGGCTGAGGAGGGCGGATCACAAGGTCAGGAGTTCAGGACCAGCCTGGCCAACATAGTGAAACCCCATCTCCACTAAAAGTACAAAAAATTAGCTGGTCGTGGTGGCGGGCGCCTGCAATCCCAGCTACTCGGGAGGCTGAGGCAGGAGAACTGCTTGAACCTGGGAGGCGGAAGCTGCAGTGAGCGGAGATAGCGCCCATTGCACTCCAGCCTGGGCCACAGAGCGAGACTCCATCTCAAAAAAAAAAGAAGAAGGA
>NW_012117376.1:4420247-4426574 GCF_000951035.1 Colobus angolensis palliatus
AAAAAAAAAAAAAAAAAAAAAAATTCTATTCCTTTTACTTAATATTTTTACCACCACATCATTTCCTTGTAACTCATTTGGCATACTAAAAAAACTTGAATTGACCTTCGTCAAGCTCCAGATCTTTACTTAGATTAACTAATGCTTTTTTATTTTTATTTATTTTTTAGATACGTGGTCTCACTATGTTGCCCAGGCTGGAGTGCAGTGGCTATTCACAGGCACAAACACAACACACTGCAACCTTAACTGCTGGGCTTAAGTAATCCTCCCACCTCAGCCTTCAGAGTAGCTGGGACTACAGGCCCATGGCCCAGCTTAATAAATGCCTTTTTAAAATGTAAATATCTACCAGAAGGGTCAGCATTATCCTTCACTCAAATCTACACATTAATGACCCAGTTTTGAGAAAAAAGAAAAAGGGAATCTCCATGAGAGTACAGCATGAGTCAGTTCAGTCCCCATAAGTGGATGATGGCTCACAGAAAGATATAAAAGACAGTGAAGGGAGACCAAGACCAAGACTAGCCTAAGATCCTAGGAGATAAGAGTAGGGCACTGAAAAACCCATGTTCCAGTGTAACAGCCCTCTAGAACATCCAGTTTTCTTTCCTGTCCCCTATCATCACACTCATGCCATTTTACAAGCATTTCATTCACTTTACTGAGTATTATGTGCCAATCACTGAGCTGACATGGGGTGACAAACATGATAAAAAACACTACTTTTCACGAAGGGGTTATACTAGGGAAAGGTAGAAAAATAACCACAATGCACTAAAAACGCCATAATGGAAGCATACACCAAGTACTACTAGGTCACAGAAGAGTAGGGCACTACTCTTTTGACTTGCGTTGTTCACTTTAGGAACATTCAATCTGAAGTTTAGGAAAGAGGTAGAGGCAAGGGCAAGATTAGGAGTCATCTATCTATTCACAGATAGTATCTTAAAGTAGTATCTGATAACATGTTAAAAAAAAAAACCAACAACACCTATAGGAATGTTGTAATGAACATGTAATGCAGAGAACCTTCCCCTTAAGCCTGGTTCACACTCAATACACCTGGTTCTTCTCAACCATTATGCTTTTGTTACTGCTATCCTTCCTTCAAAAATAAATAAATAAACAAATAAATAAATAAAATTATATGTATGTTATTTTTACTACAGCTAACCAAAATTTTACCAATTGTCTTAGATTAACTTCTTCCTTTACAAAATACTTCCTAATGACTACCAAGTCAGGATTCTGGAGTTCTGGTTTCACCTTTCCTACTTGAAACATGTGTTCTTGACTAAATCCCTTAACCTTTCTGGATTTCAGCTATAAATAAAAAGGGTATTGGATTAGTTAACTTCTTAAGAGGTTCCTTCCAACTGTAATACTCTACGAGTCTTCCTGACCTCACAAAGAACTCTGCATTACATGTTAATTACAACATTCCTATAGGTATTGTTGTTTTTTAACATGTTATCACAAAGTCTTTTAGTGCTCATTCATTTTCAGGTATAGCAGAAATATTAACAATTAGGATGACAAGCCCAAGAAAAACACCTTCATACTTCTTAGGTATCTTATCTCCTCTACCAAATTACAAATTTCTTGAGAGAAACAACATTCTTTTTCTTAAATGTCTTAAATGAAGACTCTTTTTTTTTTTTTTTTTTTTTGAGGCGGAGTCTCGCTCTGTCGCCCGGACTGGAGTGCAGTGGCCGGATCTCAGCTCACTGCAAGCTCCGCCTCCCGGGTTTACGCCATTCTCCTGCCTCAGCCTCCGGAGTAGCTGGGACTACAGGCGCCCGCCACCTCACCCGGCTAGTTTTTTTGTATTTTTAGTAGAGACGGGGTTTCACCGTGTTAGCCAGGATGGTCTCGATCTCCCGACCTCGTGATCCGCCCGTCTCGGCCTCCCAAAGTGCTGGGATTACAGGCTTGAGCCACCGCGCCCGGCCAAATGAAGACTCTTAATAACATTTATTGAATAAGAAAAGGCTGGGATCATAGAAACCAAAATGCTAAACTGAATATCACATTGTTTTTTTTAAATGTGCTTTCTTTTTAAAAACAAAATCCAAACAGACATAGTATATACCCAATCACAAATTCCTCTTATATTTCCTGTATTACCTAAACCACATCCAGGAATACAAATGGCATTTTGGGGAGGCGAGAGGAAGCTTACTGAAAACAGGCTGATAAATCTTTATATACCATCTGTACTTATTCCTATATAATAGTAAGAAACAGTCGGGAATTGGGAAAGGAGAAAAGAAAACATGAAACCACTATTTCTACTCCCCACTGCTATCATCACTACCATCATCTTAAAGGGAACATTATGAAAGTGGTGCACAAGGTAGGTGAGGAGAAAAAAGCAAGCACGGACATATTACCTAACAGCAAGGAAAACGATGTGCTCATGATGTGCAGCCTGATTTCAGGAGCATGTAAAAATAACTTGGATCTTTTCTATTATCACAGGGAAAATGTGAGCTCATGCTATAATAAAATAATTTCAAAGATTTTTTCCCCACTATCACACCTCTCAAGTACAACCAATTTTAAAACAAATTACCAGATGTTCTTGGTCAAACTGTTACACACTGTAATTGTTATTTAGATACACAAGATAAACATGGATAACTACTAAGGAAAAAAACAGCAAAAGACCTTTGCAGTTTCACGATTCTTACCTGTTCACTCTCCTAGGACACTTGTCTGGTTTAATATCTACCTCATAGAGGTAGACATCAATCTTTGGGATTTCAACTTGAAAACAGTTAGCCAGAAGTTTAATGGGTTTGCCCATGGTGCCATAGCCAGGTCTTCTGGGCACCATGAGTAGGGGCTGGGCCCCAGCGGGTCCTGCCAGGGGAAGGGGAAAAACAAGAGTCACAGTTATAAGCTGTATTCCAAAGCCTTGTCGACCAGAGTATATTAGACTTATAAGTACAGCTGATAATGGTTAAAACCTAGTTCTGCAAGATGACATCATTCCTAACACTTCAACTTCTATCACCCCAGATTTCCTCTCTTCATTAAAAATAAACACAAAGAAAACTGTATGCCTCTGAAAAACTGTTCTGCAAAGGGCACAAACCAAGGTGACCATGAGCAAGCACAAGTCAGACCTAAAGAGTGTGAGACCAACAGCAAAGCAAAGTTAAAGAAAGTAGAAGAAAGGGCAGGGCATGGTGGCTCATGCCTGGAATCCTAGCACTTTGGGAGGCCACGGTAGAAGGATCACTTAAGCCCAGGTGTTCGAGGCCACAGTGAGCTCATTTGGTGGAGATGAAACATTATTTCCACCAAAAAAATACAAAAAAAAAATTACCTAGGTGTGGTTGTGTGAACCTGTAGCCAGCAGCTACTTGGGAGGCTGAGGCAGGAGAAACGCTTGAACCTGGGAGGTGGAGGTTGCAGTGAGCTGAGATCACACCACTGCACTCCAGCCTGGGCAACAGAGCGAGACACCATCTCAAAAAAAAAAAAAAAAAAAACCCCGTCACAGAATGACAAACACTATATGATTTATATGAGTCCATTTACATGAGGTACCTAGAGTAGTCAATTTCATAAAAAACAGGAAGTAGATGTGTGGTTGCCGGGAGCTGAGACATGAGCAAACAGGGCATTGTTAAATGGATATAGTTTCAGTTTTACAAAATGAAAAGAGTTGTGGAGATTGGTTGCACAACACTGTGAATGTACAGAACACTAGTGACTGTACACAAAAATGGTTAAGATGTTAAATTTAATGGTATGTATATTTTACATTTTTTATCAAAAAATTTTAAAGAAAACCTAAGTGATGTCCAGCATTAAATTTTTGAAGCTCAAAATACAGCTTTGTTAATCAAAATTCAAACAACAAATTAATAAACGACTATTATCTGAATAAACTAAAAATTACATTTAAAAAAAATCTTAAAAGTCCTCCAAATAAGTTAAATCCACAATTTAAAATACTTCCACACACATACAAAAAGATTCAAGATCCAGATGGCTTCACTAGAGAATTATACCAAACATTTAAGGAAAAAAATAACACCAATATTATACAAACATTTCCAGAGAACAGAAAAAAAGTAAACATACCTCAATACAATTTATGATGCCAGAAAAATTCTGGTACTAAAACCTGACAAAAACACTATAAAAAAGGAAAATCATAAGCTAATCTAATTCATGAATATACATGCAAAAATCCTAACAAAATGTTAAATTAAATTCAACAATATATCAAAAGAATGAGTTTGTATCAGGAATAAAAAATTGCTCTAACTTTTTATTCAGTGTAGACAAAAATAGACTAAAATGCTGCCTGAATCATTTGTTTTTAAATTTTGCTTTGTGTTTTTAAAAAAAATCTCTTCAGAGGGCATAATCTTTCCTATCCTAGCCTGAGATAAGTAATACTGTACAAATTCCGTACTAGCCCTTAGTACTGGCTCTGCCAATTATCATTTGACCGTCACCAAATACTCTCCCTGAGTTTGTTTCCTGATCCAAAAAATGAAAATACCTGACCTGCCTCTTTCTTATGAAACTTGTAAAGATCAAATTAGAAAATGCACAAATTCTAAAATTTATCAAGTTCTATGTCTCAGGCAATGTGCTAAATGCTTTTATTTTCCACCATGCCCAGCTAAGTTTTTGTATTTCTGATAGAGACAGGGTTTCACCATGTTGCCCAGGATGGTTTTGAACTCCTGAGAACAAGTGATCTGCCCACCTCGGCCTCCCAAAATGCTGGGATTACAGGCATGAGCCACCACGCCTGGCCTGCTAAATGCGTTTACATGCATTATCTCATTTAATCTTCATACCAACCCTATAAAGGAAGGAATCATTTTACAGATGAGGAAAACTGAAATAATTTGCCTAAAATTTTTATAGCTAATAAGAAGGAGAATTGGGATTGTAACCTGCCATGCTGGACTCTCTGTTCTGTTCCATTAGTCATTTCTTTCACCAATACCACACTATCTTGATTACAGTAGCTTTAGAGTTAGCCTTGAAGTTAGATAGTGTCAGCCCTCTGAGTTCTGAGTGAAAAAGTGTTATGATCTGATTTAAAATTTTTTTTTTAAGTATCACTCCAGCTGCTGTATGAAAAATTGTATGTAAGGATACAAGCAGAGAGACCAGTCAGCAGCCTATGTGTCTGTCTAGGTGAAAGATAATGTTGGCTAGGATTACAGTAGTACAGTTAGGGGAGTGATGTGGATGTGGAAAACATTTAGAAAGTAGGCCTGACAGGAATTGTTAAATGCACTAGATATGGGGTATGAGGAAAAACATTCTCAGGGATTTTTGGTCTGTACAACTGAAAGAACAGAAGTGTCATTTACTGAGATAGGAAAGACTCAGTGATAGTAGCAAGTTTGGAAAGGAAATCAAGAGGATTTTAAGGACATGCTAAATTTGAGGTGTCTACAAGTAGATGAATAGTAAGCAGTTAGATGAGTGTGGAGTTCAGGGGAGAGGTCCAGGCTGGAGGTGTAAATATAGGTGTCCTCAGCATATAAATGTTACTTAAAACCACTGGATTAGAGATCAGACAGACTGTGGCATGGATACAGAATACTAACCCTCAGGATACTTCCAATATTTAGAAATTAGGGAAATGAAAACAGCAAAGGAACTGGAAAAGTAACAGCCAACAAGGTTAGAGGAGGACCTGGAGAGAGTGGTACCCTGAAAACCAAATGGGGAAAATTGTGTTTCAAGAAGAAAATGTCATTAGATGTGGATGAAATAAAATGAAGATTAGGGAACTACCGGGTTTAGCTAAGTCTTTGTTCACCTTGATAAAAACAATTCCAGTGAAGTGCTTGGGACAAAAAACCAACTGTAGTAAGTTGAAAAAGAATAGCCTGAATTTGATCAAGCCCTTGGATCCACTAGCAGTTTATAGGAAATTCAAAGGATTATGTTAAATTACATTGTAAAGATGGAACCAGCAAAATCCAGATTGTGAACAATTCTAAAAGGACAAACAACCCATACACTGCAGAGGAGAAAAACAAGGAGAGAAAACTTGCCGATTAAGATACTTAAAAGACATATCGATCAATCACAATGTGTATAACTTATTTGGATTTTGAATCAAAAATTTTTTTTAGGCCGGGCGTGGTGGCTCATGCCTGTAATCCCAGCACTTTGGGAGGCTGACGCGGGTGGATCACCTGAGGTCAGGAGTTCAAGACTAGCCTTGCCAACATGGTGAAACCCCGTCTCTACTAAAAATACAAAAATTAGCTGAGCGTCATGGTGTGTGCCTGTAATCCCAGCTACTGAGGAGGCTGAGGCAGAAGAATC
>NW_012117376.1:4427033-4436074 GCF_000951035.1 Colobus angolensis palliatus
GGGAGGCTGAGGCAGGAGAATGGCGTAAACCCGGGGGCGGAGCCTGCAGTGAGCTGAGATCCGGCCACTGCACTCCAGCCTGGGCGACAGAGCGAGACTCCGTCTCAAAAAAAAAAAAAGAGTCCATAACTTTTAGTTACTATTAAACATGAATAAAATCATATTATGTCTAGAATATACTTCAAAAATATAAAGGAGGGAAAAATAGAAGAGATGCGATTGGACATGGGTTGATGACTGGGTTTGGGTGGTGGGTACAATAGAGTTTATTATACAGTTCTGCCTATTTGTATACATCCTAAAATCTCTATAGTAAAATATCATTTAAAAAAAGAGAGAAATGGCCATTTCCTTTGCATGTGTCATCTCTTTTCACTATCCTATTGTATAGATAAGAAAAGTAAGGTTAAGGAAGATTAAATGCACTGCCCAAAGTAGCAGTTAACTTTTTCTGATAGACTTTATTTTTTAGAGAGGTTTTAGGTTCACAGCAAAATTGAACAGAAGGTAGAAATTACCCATATGTCCCAGGCCTCCTGCCCCCACACACGCACAGACTCCCCACTATCAACATCCTCTACAAGAGGAGTACATTTGTACTCAAACCTACACCGACACATCATTAATAAATTTCAGTTAATTTAAGAGCCAGAATCTGTCTCTAAAACCCATGCTTTTCACACTATATCACACTGTCAATTTTTCCTCCACTGTCATTATTTTACCTTGTGTTTTTTAAATTTGGCACAAAGCGAAATTCTGTTGCATAATAAGCAATGAACAGAACTCTATAGATACTAATCAAGTTTAGTATCCAGAAGATATTTTAATGTAAATTAGCAGATGAAACAATTCTGTCAATATAATGAATTATACTTCCAGTGAAGCATATTTTAGTTATTTAACAAATACACGTACTGCCCACTAGAGTTGAAAATATAGCTACACAGAAATATAAAGCACTATGTGGACTTGCTCTCTATATCAAACTTTTCTTTCAGCAGCTATTGTATGTACTGGATAATAACTAACCAAACTAAATTTCAAACATAAAACCATACATTTTCAAAGCATGTGTCCATGTTGTTTACTCTTCTAGTAATCCAATATGTATCAGTTGGAAAGTCTAAAGCTAAACAATAGCCTACAGCAAATGTGGCTGATGAAAAACAAGCAATGAATAAATCAAAATCAACTATAACATATACTATAGCCAATTACCAAATTATAGCTATTTACTGGGAATGTTTTCTTTAATATTCATGGAATACCTATTTCAACAATTCTACTTCTAAGAATTTATCCAAAAGCAAGCCCTGGACCAGTATACAAAGACATATGTACTAGAATACTCACAAAGTTTTAGTCATAGTAACAACAAACTGGAAAAAATCTAAACCACTATCAATGAGACTGATCAATATACAGATAAAATTAAATGCTATGTACTCAGTATAAATAATTATACTGTTATACAGATGTAAGTAATGATATGGGAAAGATACGACGCATTACTAAGTGGAAAAAGTAGGTTAAAAACAATTCATATGATAAATGGATGGATGTGTGGGAAGATATATAAGAAAGAGTTAACTATGGTTTTATCTGGAGGATAGGATCATATTTTCATCTTCTATTTGAGACATTCTCATATTGTTTGTTTTTTAAAGTAATAAACATGTGGTTATTATTTTATAATCAGAAAAAGAATGCATTTCTGGGCCGGGCGCGGTGGCTCACGCTTGTAATCCCAGCACTCTGGGAGGCCAAGGAGGGTGGATCACCTGAGGTCAGATCTGGTTCAAGATCAGCCTGACTAACATGGTGAAACCCATCTCCACTAAAAATACAAAAATTAGCTGGACGTGGTGGCGGGCACCTGTAATCCCAGCTACCAGGGAGGCTGAGGCAGGAGAATCGCTTGAGCCCGGGAGGCGGAGGTTGCAGTGAGCCGAGATCATGCCACTGCACTCCAGCCTGGGTGACAGAGCAAGACTCCGTCTCAGGAAAAAAAAAAAAAGAATACATTTTTGTTTTGGAAAAAGAAATATACTCTGTTGATATCAAAATGTAACTTAATGAATTGTCTCTGATTTTACACGTGTTAAGTCTGCAAAGCTAAGTAGTAAACAGCATGGAACTTCAGGAACCTCCTACCTGCTAATTCCACTTTTTCATTCAATGAATCTGTCCAAACATACTGCACTTATTACTAGGCTCACTACAATTAAATAATCACTTATAGAACATTCAGCCAGTTGAGGGTTAAGCTTATCAGATGGCAGCAGGGAAACAATTTATTTCTTTTTTTGAGACGGAATCTCACAATCTTGTACTGTCGCCCAGGCTGGACGGCAGTGGCGCGATCTCGGCTCACCGCAACTTCTGCCTCCCAGGTTGAAGTACTTCTCCTGTCTCAGTCTCCCAAGTAGCTGGGATTACAGGCGCATGCCACCATGCCCGGCTAATTTTTGTATTTTTAGTAGAGACAGGGTTTCACAATGTTGGTTAGGCTCCTGGTCTCGAACTCCCGACCTCGTGATCTGCCTGCTTCGGCCTCCCAAAGTGCTGGGATTACAGGTGTCAGCCACTGCGCCTGACTGGGAAACAATTTTTTTTTGAGATGGAGTTTCACTCTTGTTGCCCAGGCTGGAGTGCAATGCTGCAACCTCAGCTCACTGCAATGTCCACCTCCTGAGTTCAAAGGATTCTCCTGCCTCAGCCTCCTGAGTAGCTGGGATTACAGGTGCCTGCCACCATGCCCAGCTAATTTTTTGTATTTTTAGTAGAGACGAGCGTTCACCATTTTGGTCAGGCTGGTCTCGAACTCCTGACCTCAGCTGATCCATCCGCCTCAGCCTCCCAACGCGCTGAGATTACAGGAGTGAGAAACAATTTTTAAAAGGCATTTCCTCCCTTGAAAATAAAAGGGGACATTTCCCTTGTTATTAGCAAGAGCCCATTTTGCAATCTATTCTTTCACCATTTTTAAAGTTCACAGAAATACTATGTCTCTCTCATATTGTTAGAAGATTCAGAAATCAGTTAAAATTACCAAGTATTAGTAATGACTCAAAAGTAGTATTATGTAAGCCTACAACTGAGAACATATTCTCGTAAAATTTCTTCCACAAATGCAAAACCTAAAAATATGGGTGGGCATAGTGGCTCACTCCTGTAATCCCAGCATTCTGGGAGGCTGAGGCAGGAGGATCACTTGAGCCTAGGAGTTCACGACCAGTCTGCGCAACACAGTAAGACCCTGTCTCTACAAAAAACATTTTTTTAATCTAAAAATATGTCACATCAATAGACTGTAGATACCACGTTCTAATTTCCCGAGAACTTGACAATTTGGAAATGATGTATAAAATAACTGGCTGACATAAAACAAGGAATTCTAGGCCAGGTGCAGTGGCCCATGCCTGTAATCCCAGCACTTTGGGAGGCCGAGGTGAGTGGATTACCTGAGGTCAGGAGTTCGAGACCAGCCTGGCCAACACGGTGAAATCCCGTCTCTATTAAAAATACTAAGCCGAGATCCCGCCATTGCACTCTAGCCTGGGCGACAAGAGCAAAACTCTGTCTCAAAAACAAAAAAACAAAAAAACAAAAAAAAAAACAACAAAGAATTCTTCATTTCCTTAAGCTGACATTTCAGACTAATGCACACAATTTTTTATTGTAACCAAACCACAAAATGCCCACATTTTAATGTATAAGAGAATGCATCAGTTGTGTGACAAGGTTTCGCTGAATCTCAATAGTTTTTTTTTTTTTTTTTTTAAGCGGTGGCTAGCCAAAGAAAGTCATTAATATTAACACAGATAATGGCAGAAAACCACAGAAACTCCAAATACAGAAAGGCTGTTCATGTATCCTAACAGCATAACCATTATGGCTGAAAAACCACACAATATTCTTTCTCACATCTGTTTTGTTAATGAGCCAAGAATGAGGGTCTATTCAGTATCCAAGACAACTGAATTAGAAGGTAGGAATGTCTGGTAAATGCTGTTCATCTCAACAGTCTGAGAATAAACAGGTCTGGAAAGGATACTGATCTTAAATAATCTTTTTAGTTTTACCTTCCTGAAAACAGAATTATCACTTTGGTATTTTTTTCCCCTACCCATTAGCAACAACAAAAACTTATAAATTACTTTTTAAGATTCTACCTCTAATTACTGTAAGATAATATGTTTTGATAGATTAATATTTTAATTCATCTTTCAGGTAGACCCTCAAGTATTTTAAGAATATAGAAACCAGTGTAAAACTAGATGGCTATATTATAAAGCAAAATGGTATTCAACTAGAATCCATCAGCTTAGACAATTTGGCAAGAATTCTACTCTGAGCCAGGGTTTTTCCATATACAACAGAGAATTCTTCCAGGAAATGTCCCCTTTACAGGGCCCCAGGCCTCTTTACATACTGTCAGGCCAGGCAGTAACTAAAAAACGCAATGTTCGCATTGGAAGATATAAACTAACATAAATTAATTCTAAATTATCAACTTATTACATACATTTCTCCAAAAAAGCAAAAAGAAGTAGCATCTAGATATCTTTTCATTCATTCTAATGGCTTTCCTAAATAACTTAATTCCTTAATTTTTAAAAAACTAAACAGATTAGTTTAGAATGTGGTTTAAAAATGTAAAGAATGGTTATATGAGGCTGACAGAATCATGGGTAATTTGTAAAATGTTTTCATGTTAACTCAATTACATTTGAAGGTTATCTATATGTTTTTTCCTTTAAGTCTTTGTTTAGAAGAAAAAAAAGCTATTTTATGTCTCATTTTCTGTTTTTCCTCGGACTCTCTTTCAATGAAAGAGAAGAAAAATTCTAAACCAAATATCAAAACAATCTTGCACATTTTTATAAGTCCCACTGCCAGTCAAGTTCAATAAATATATTTTTTTAAGTCATAATGGTCACTCCAGGGCAGCACAAGCCAAAATTTAAGTGACAACCCAGTAGAAAAACTTTTATCACTTTCAAAATTCATGCCCACAGACAGAGCAGTAATTTGATTTTTTTTCTCCAAGGCAAAGAACTACAAGTGAGAAAATTTATATAATGACAAAAACATTTCCCAAAGTTATTAAAGAAGACTGTTTTCTGGGAGGCTGAGGCAGGCAGATCACCTGAGGTTAGGAGTTCAAGACCAGCCTGGTCAAAATGGCGAAACCCCGTCTCTACTAAAAATACAAAAAATCAGCCGGGCACGGTGGTGTGCACCTGTAATCCCAGCTACTCGGGAGGCTGAGACAGGAGAATCACTTGAACCCAGGAGGCAGAGGTTGCAGTGAGTTGATATTACGTCACTGCACTCCAGCCTGGGCGACAGAGCGAGCAAGACTCCGTGTCAAAAAACATAAATAAATAAAAAGAAGATTGTTTTAAATAGTAAATTTGGACCCTGATGGCATTATATATTTTAGTAGGTATTTTTAACCCATAATTTTTATCTACATCATTCATATCCCAATCTTGAATTAATTCTAGCTTCCCATATATGCAACTTTTATTCCTTTGGAACTTGGTTCCAAATAACTTTTTTTAAACTTTTATTATTAAATAAGCACAGAACTCTAAAACAACTATTTTCAGACACGAATTTAGAAGTATAAATAAGAAAGAAACAGTCTATTCACTTTTGCAAAACTGTATAAAACTTCCACCAAACATCAAACAATTTGCATGTCATTAATTTAAGGTAAAAGTAAATGTTTTTCTTCCATTATAAAGTGTAGTTCCTCTGTCCTAAACGCTAGTCTAACATGATCTGAAAACACAGACTAGAATAGTATGGACCTAAAAAATGAGTACTCAGGAGAAGTAATATCATCAAGCATCTCTGCCACTCCCTATTTCCACCTTATTTAGAACTGAAAGATAACCTACACTCTTAGTTCAGCATTAATTAGACCATAGAAAATGGTGTTTCATCAGATGTTCTCCTAACTAGTCACAGACACAGATGTTAAACTGTTGATTAATTTTTAACTAATTAAGCCTTTTTTTGTTAAATCAAAGTTCTTATGGTACTAAATCAGTAGATTGCACAAGATATCCTAAAAAATCATTTAAAATATTTCATATGAAAGAACAAATACTAACTTATACGGTACTTGTATTCGAGGTTCCCTAATGTAAATAAATTTAACAGTTTTCTATGTATCCACCGAACAACTAGAATTTAAAATATCCTATCACAAGATGATTCCTGAGAATCTCCACACAAAAGAAAAACTTATGATAGAACAGGAGAGCCAAGGTTCAATATTGACTCAATACTTTTTGAGAACATTTACACTTTTTGAGAAAAGTTTTGAGAAAATTTTAAAATCAAAATATATGTCACATTACGAATTTTATTTTTTTTTTTTTGAGACAGGGTCTTGCTCTGTCACCTAGGCTGGAGTGCAGTGGTGTGATCATAGCTCATTGCAATCTCTGCCTCCTAGGCTCAATTCATTCTGCCTCAGCCTCCCAAGTAGCTGGGACTACAGACATGTGCCACAATTCTCGGCTAATTTTTCTGCTTTTTGGAGAGGCAGGTCTCACTATGTTACCTAGGCTGGTCTCCAACTGCTGGGCTCAAGGGATCATCCTTCCTCAGCCTCCCAAAGTGCTGGGATTACAGGTATAAGTCACCATGCCCAGCCAATTTTTGTATTTTTTGTAGAAACCAGGTCTCACTATGTTACCTAGGCTGGTCTCCAACTGCTGGGCTCAAGGGATCATCCTTCCTCAGCCTCCCAAAGTGCTGGGATTACAGGCATGAACCACCACACCCAGCCTAAATTATGGATTTAAAATTTAGTTGCACAGCTATGCTTTCAACTTTACGCTAAGCATACCAATTATATATAAGTCTCAGGAATAATGAAAATTTTGTTTTTGATAACGTCAATCTTGAGCCAAAGTATAGCTTATCTTCATTAGGCTACATTCAATCATGTATAAACTGTACTGAAGAAAAAACTTTACTTTCAAGAGACCCAAGCATATAGTTGATAATCTCACTACACACTTGCTCAAATGTGAAGACAGCTAAATGGGTATCTATTTCAGCAACGGGACACCCAAAAAAGAAGAGGTAAAATGTATTTTCTGAGCCGTACTTGGCTAGTTGTACCAGCTGACTAGGTGGTCTGATGTTAACAAATGTTTTCTAAGACAATGCCCATAAATATGGGCACAATATCATATGAAAAACCCTAAGGAGATAAAGCAAAAACTTTAAAACTTTTTTGAAATATCTTTAAAAGTTTTAGGATGATTAATAAAGGGTCTGACTTTCATGATTTGTTTTCCAGACTTGACAACAGGACAGTTATGTACAAAGATCACCTATGGTCCCAAATAATCACATTTCCTGTACAGTAAAACAGCAGTATGGTAATTTTTTTAAAAAGGCAGGACAGTTTCAGAAATACACAAATCAAAACTGAATAAGAATCTAAATCTTTTCAGAATCCAGACAGACTTTCTGTTTTTAAGACGATATGGGGCAAGGTGAAACAATGGAGCATGAAAAAGAGATATGGTAGAAATTGATTAGAGAAACTTCCATGTAACAAAATTTGTTTAAAAAAATTTTTTTAACTCTCCCCATCTCACCTCCCCAGTTTGAGTGCTTTATTGCATCCATTTGACACTTAATACTCAATCTATTCAACAAAGTTCTTAGCTATCGTTATGTCACTGGTTTCTTTTACATAAGTTTTTCTTATATCAAATTGGCAAAAAGAGACATGGAATTCAGGAACTTGCAACACCATTAGTAACAATACAGTCCCGCAAATATTTTGAAAATTAATTTACGAACTTGTGATCGTCTGAAGCATACTTTCAAATTTAAAATGCCAAGCATGATCACTTGTTAGGCAAACCGTTATGCAACACCTTTCTGTCCCTGAATTAATTACTTTACAACCATAAAGAGTACTTTTCCTTTTTTAAGGACAAGTATTATCCATGTTGCAATTTTCTCTTACGACTGCAAGACTGCTGTTCTTCCCCCCGAAGATAAAGCAGTTTTCTTAAATTCCAAATTTCTAGGAATATGACAACTACTTCTCTAGGGTACAGAGAATGAAACAAAAAATGCTGTCAGCAATTTTAAGATCCACCTCCTCGTATAAGCAGTGATCCAGGCTGCTATGACATTTCCAAGCTCCTCAGAAACTATCTACCATGCTGCCACAAACAACAGAAAAGAACTCGAGGGGTGGGAGCAATGCCATGTTGAATTTAACATTGCACCAACACCTCCTTCGAACTTAATTTGAAGTTATCCGTTATCTCAGTGTATCTTCACAACTACCCTAAGAGGTAGGTAAGGGAGCTGGCTGGCTGCCCAGCCTCTACGGAGCACACACACTGGCTAAAGGACAGGAACTCCAACTAGACAATGGCAAACCATTCTAAAGTCTAGAAAAAGGGTACTCCAGCAAAGAGTAATACCGCCTAGATAACCCCAAACTTAAACCCTCCAAGCGTTTCCCCGCCTCGCAGTTTCGCCGACTCAGGGGCCCCGGGGAACTGCGGCTGGGCTGCGGGGAGATCGCAGGGGAGCAGGGCGAGGGGTGGGAGACGAAGGGATGCCCGCCCGACGCTCACCTCGCGCACCTGGGCCGGGCGGGAGGAGTAGGGAGACTCAAGAGGACAGTAGCTGGGTGACATCCCCTACCTGGCCCAGAGACTCTGACTCACCTGCGGAGCCGATTTCCATTCATGGAGCTGGGGGGAGTGCTTCGAGGGAGAACGGAGCCCGCCACTGGGGGCAAGGAGGCGGCCCAGAGGGCGACGCCGCGCGACGGACACTCTCACTCGGCCCCGAGGCGGGGGCGGCGACGGCTTCCCCTGAGCAACCGCACTCCGAAAGCTCTGGGCCGGAAGAGTCGCGGACGGAAAACGGCACGGGACTAGGCGAGAGGAAGGGGAGACGTGAGGCGCGGACACAGGGGAGTCCCGTCCGGAAGTTGCATCGCCCGCGGCCGCCGACGCTCCCACCGCTCCTCC
>NW_012117376.1:4436355-4455433 GCF_000951035.1 Colobus angolensis palliatus
CTTGCCGCGGAGGCCCCGAGCCGAGCCCGCTGGGGTAGGGCCACCCTCCTTCCTGAGCCCCCGCCACGCCCAGTCCGAGCCGCCCCACGCGCCGCCTCCTCACAGACGGTCAAGTGACCACCGCAATTGACCTAAGTCCCAGACTGCTTTAACGACCATTTTTAGGATTAAAAAAAATGTATTACAGTTTGGAAAAGATGACTAACGAACAGGACACTACACAAACAGATCGAGTATCCATGTTTAAAACTCTTTAATAGCGCCTCGTCACACTTGGAAAACCTAAACTCCTTTCTAGGATGAAAACGCACGGCGTAAACGGGCCCCGCCTGTGCTACAGCTGTACTGCTTGGCTTCCAATTCCCCCAACGGGCCAAGCGCTGCTTTTTTCTGACTTGGGACTTCTCTGCTTTTGGTTCCCTTGGCCAGGAGCCCTCTCTCTCCTCTCCACCCTCCCTTTACTCCCCACCCCACAGTCTTTTTACGTCTCAACGGAAGACATCTGAGACGCCTTTTCCGGACCACCCATGGTGGGGCACCTGTTAGTCTACTACAGTACTGCCTTGGTAGCCCTTTGCCCAGTCTGTTATTTACTATTTGTGTGCCCCCCACCCGACTGTCAGGCAAATAGTAGGTCCCTAATAAATATTTGTTGCCTTGATGAAACATGATGCTATTTTATTCAGGCTGAGGAATAATTCATAATTTCTCCCCATGTCCTTATGCTTCAGTAATACGTTTTTTTCTTTTTAATCAAAATAATTTTTTAAAGAGGAAAAGGAGAAAGAATATCCTATCTTCAGTTCCCCTCACTGTGGGACTTTGGATCAGTCACTTGATCTCTTTGGGCTTCAATTTTCTTATCTGAAAAATTGAGAGAACAGTATGTACCTTACAGAGTTGTAAGGTTAGGGAATGTACATAAAGCACAGAGGAAAGCCTCCCCAAATTTTAGTGAATAACAGAAGTATTTACTATTTACCATTTTAAAGCACTTACCATATAATATTAAACACTTAATAAATGTATGGGACTCAAAACCACATCTGACTCCAATTCTGTCTTACTTTCGGCTTCCTTCACATCCCTACCCCCATGGCTGAAAATACCCTCCCCAATTTTAAAATATCAAATTAAATGTCACCAGATGAAACACTGCATCTTAAAAGTCATTTTTAATCCTCGACTGTACACAATCCAAATCTTGGTAGCAGCATCTGACAGGGTAAATACCAACTCTTGTGCAAGGGTCTTTTATATCCTCAACCCCTCTGATTCTGGAACTGGTTCCCTAAACAAAGGCAGACTTCTTCGGCTTCTTCCAGAATAGACAATAGACATGGTGACAGTGATGAACCCTTGAGGTGGGCTAGTCTTTTTTGACACTGACAGAGCAGAATTTACACCCTCTGATTCATTCCATCTCAATAAATGTCAATGATGCCTTTCTATCTACTTCTGCTATCCAGGAACCCACCTCTTTAGAGTGAACGCACGTGAAAGGCTCATGATTTGTAGTATCAAGAAGTAGGAAGACAAAGAGGTTTGAAGGACTCTGCCAAAGGCAAAGCTGTATGAGGCTCTCTCCTGACTACATGAACACCCTATTTTTGGATAACTCATTCCCAACTGAGTCTGCTCTTAAGGGTACAGAGCAGGGTCATTGGGTATTACCTTAACTCCCATTGCCCCAGTACCTAGAACAGTGCCAGTGCCTGGCACATAGCAGCATTCAGTATATTTGTTGGATGGATGGATAGATAGATGAATAAATAAATGAGCTTCAAGAATGGGGCTCAGCAAACAAGCTAAAACTCTGCCCCCATACCTGGTGACACTGGTTGTTCTGAGAAGAAAGAAATACAGAAATAGTACAAAATCTCAGGTGCAGAGAAATCAGTACCCTCTGAAAGTTGAACCTCCTCAGGAGCCATCAAATACCCAGTGCAAAATTTCCTAAAATATGACACAAAAGTATAAACTAGAAAAGAAAAAAGCAACAAATGGAGCTTTAATAAATTCGCAAAATTTTAAACTTTTGCTCTTCAAAATGAAAAGGCAAGCCACAGACTGGGAAAAATAGATGTAAAAGATATAACCAACAACGGACTTGTGTTTAAAATGAATAAAGAACTTTTACAACTCAATAAAACTCAATTTTGAAACAGGTAAAAGAGGCTGGGCCCAGTGGCTTATGCCTGTAATTCCAGCACTTTGGAAGGCTGAGGCGGGAAGATAGCTTGAAGCTGAGAGAGGCCAGCCTGGGCAATAATAATGAAACCGAACCGCTACCAAAAGAAAAAAAATTTTTTTTTTTTTTTTAATTAGCTGGGCATGGTGGTGTGTGCCTGTAAGCCCAGCTACTCAGAAGGCTGAGGTGGAAGGACTGCTTGAGACCAGGAGGCAGAAACTGCAGTGAGCCGTGATCGTGCCACTGCACTCCAGCCTGGGTGACAGAGTGAGACACTGTCTCAAAAACAACAAATGGGCAAAAGATGTGAACAACAAAGATATGGGGATAGTAAGTAAGCACATGAAAAGATGATCAATATCACTGGTCACTAAGGAAAGGCATAATGAGCTACCAAATACTCAGTGCATGCAGGAAAGACAGGGTGGCCAGCTGCCACTTTAAGCGCCAAGTTCCTGCCCAGTAAGTCAGGCTCAGGGACACACAGTGCACACTTCCCTCCCTGCTGCCACTATTATTCTACTCCACTTAGAACTTTCTACTCCTAGGCTTCTTGTGTGAGACAAGAAACATCACTGGATGAGGACAGTAACTGAGTAGAATCTTCTCACATGGGCCAAGATTAGAGTCACCTGGGCACCTGAGTTCAAATCTCTTCTCCTAGACCATCAGTTTCTACAAGGTAGAAAGTAAGTTACTTTACACTGTAGCAAGACACAATATAAAACTTGGGCTTTAGGGACAGACACAGCTAACACTGAAGGCCCTCTCTTGCTGTGAGCCTGGGAAAGTCATTCAGATTCATGTTTCTCATCTGTAAAAGTTGAAGTACCTTTGAGACCAGACGCTGCTTATCCAGTAGCCCTTATCTCCTTTCTTGCTGGTAGACATGACTGGACTTTCTAGTCTACATGACTCAAAGGATCATTCATTCATCTAAGCCACTCATCCACTCATGATGGATGATCTTACTTGCTTTGCCAGTGACAGGAGTGAGATGACCCATTTCTAGCAAAGCCATGAGGCCGGATCTGCTGGAGCTTCCAGGAAGAGTTCTTTGCTTTAGAAGGACACGGAAAAAATTGTCTCTTTTGCCAGGCATGGTTCTGTCAGCATTTCCTTCCCGGAATTACAGTAGCCATATTGGGACCATGAGGCAAACTGGCATGAGGATAAACAACATGGAGGATGGCAGACCAAAAAGATTTCAAGAAACTAATTCTTTGGTGTTATCACTGAACCACTGAATTAATCAACCTTGGAGTAACATTAAATTAGGCTTTCTTGTCATATGAAATGATAGTTTTCTTATTTAAGAAAAATTTAATCATAATTTTGTAATATGCAATTGAAGATAACTGATAAACTATTTTGCATGTAAAGATGCTGTAAGATGCAATTGTATAAGATACCGTAGAAAATACCTAGCCAAGTACTTCAAAGCACCCAAACAAACCCTTCCTCCTTTTGCAGCTCACTCTCATTAATAGCTCACAGGCCTTTTCCAAAAACCTGGTTAAAAGTTCCCACTGTCTCTTTTAAGAAGAAAGTTCCCTGCCTTTGGAAAATGGGGACAAAGGATCAAAGGCTCCCTAAAAAGGTCCCTCAATATTATACTTTGTCCAAAAAAAAAAAACCCCCAAAACAAAAAACCATTGCCAAGAGGATGGTGGTGAAGGTGCTACAGTCCAGAACAACAGGATAGTATGTTCCTGCAGGGTAAGCCACAAAGGCCTAAAAAACCCTGCTATGATATACTGGAGAAGGCAGTTGCGCGTAAATGGAAAACTAAATGCGCCTAATTCCCCAGCAAATCCACTTTTCCAGCTCTTCCTTCTTGACACAGCTGCTCTGACGGAGTACCTCTGTCATGCTCTGTGTGCCTTCTAAGCCTGCCGAGGCATTTCTCAGCCTATCATCAGAGGAATAAATGTCTGCAAAGCTAGAAAAAAAAAAGGTGAGCTAATTTTCCAATTCAACATTACTTCCCATTCAAGCAGTAGACAGCAGCTTAAGGATGGCCCAGACACAGAACTTCCAACTAGTCTTTTCCTTGCACTAACTCTTTCTTTTAGCCACCAAATCCAAATTGCCATGAGATTCTGGGATCTGCTACACCAAGAGATACCAAACAAATACCCAGCCTGACTACCCCAAGGCAACTGCTAGTCCAGAATGTGCTCCAGAATATTTTGCCAACTGACAGAGCAGAAGGAAGGGTGCTCAACCAGTAATGAAAAGGAATGCATGCCCAGAGGTGGCAGGACAAGCCTTCACTGAAAACCTTGAGCTCCAGGACCAGACAATGCAGACTCCCAGTCTTTTTTAACTTGAGTAGCAACCACAGGCAAATCCTGAAGGCTTTTCAGTATCTATCTTTTCTAAAACTAAAGGTTATACCAAAATTTGCCATAATCATCATCCTCCCATTCCCCCTGCTAAGTACTTTATTTCTGCCTCACTTGGGGTCATAAATTTATGTCTTATTTCAACTGGGCAAAATCTGCTCCAAGTCTAATGTGCTCTTCAAGTTCAACCAACCTCCCTAACCCTTGCTGCTGAAAAGAAGCATGGGGCTGGCTGGCTCTTTCCCAAGGGAGTCTGCCAGGTGATAGCCACAGGCCAATTCATAACACTTGGCCTCCAGAGGAATGCTAGGTCCACGCATGTACACACTGGCTGCCACTGATGATTTCTCACTGGGCCCTCTGCCAGAATCCTTCTCTGAGCCTTCTTACCCCCATGCATTGAAATAACAATGCTCTAGCAGTACCAGGAAGAATGCCAGAATTTACATGCTTGACAATTATACCATCAGCTTAAAGTACAAAACCATAAAACCTCCAATTTAGGGGGAGTGGGAAAAGACAATGATAATCTGGTTAAGTATCTGCTTACCTGAAGATTCAGGAATTCTGAGTTCATCCTGTGTACTCCTATCACTTCTTGATCCACTGCCCACCCAGCCCATACTCATAAACTACAGACTACTAGCCTATTTCAATTCTATTTGCACATACTGATCCGTTGGTATATGCCATGACCCTGAGATGACAAAAATGAAGAGAATATAGCTTCTGCTCCTAGGAGTTCACAGGCTCTAAAGAAGACAAGTTATGGAAATAAATATAGTATTCTACTATTATCTAGTACACTAGAACACAGTTTATAATATTCACTAGGAACAAAATTAGGTTTTGTTTATTCTTTCACAATTATCTCCTAATTGGTGGTAGTTGTGGGGAACTTGAGAGTCCTAGTCTTAACCATTTTAGAATTGGTTTTTCCAATGCTCATTTTCAAGAAATACTGGAGAATAACCTAAGTCATAGAGTTATAAGATCCCCAACAGATGGGAGTAGAAAGGTAAAACACACAGAAAAAGAACAACTCCTTCTCTGCGGCAGTTCATGTTGTTAATCACACCCTTCATGAAACTTCTACTCTGATTTCTTCTCCTCACTAAACTGGTTAAACAAAGAATCAAAAAACCCACAAGCTTTCTACCAGTGATCTGTCACCTTAAGATCTGCTTCCTCGCCCCATCCTTTAAACTGAGTTTCTTAGGGGCTTGTATACTATGTTTCTCTTCTCTTTTTCTAAGCTAACTTGTTCATGCCTATGGCTTTAACTACCATCTATGACTCCCGTATCTATAAATGCAGTTTTACAGTCTTACCTGAGCACCAACCTGTGTTTACTGGACACCTTACCCTTATTGCCCCCCAAAAACCTCAAAACTCAGTCTATACAACATTGTCTTTCTTCAAAAACTCCCCACCTTCCTTCTAGTCTCCCCCTGCCACCCCCATCTTGACTGGCAGAATGTCCCAACACACTCTTATGCTCAAGGAGAAACCTGGGAGCTAACCTCTACTCCTGTCTTCTCCCACCAGCCATCGAGTCCTACTAATTCTATCTCGTCTCTCAAATCTGTCCCTTCCTCCCTATATTCGTTGCTGTAGTCTTATTCCACTCCCTCATTATCTTTCTCCTATGCCAGGGGACCATTTGGCTAGTCATATCCCCCACCAAACTTAATTCCCTTAATGAGACAGACACTATTTTCCTCATTTTGAATTGTGCCTGCCCTCCCCACAATACTGCTGGCACAGTGCTTTGCATGTTTGTTGAATGAAGAATAAATGGAGGCCCTGTGAAGTATTCCTGCATAACAATCTACAGTATTATTCTCACCTAAAATCTATTAGAGATGTAATCAGTCCCAAAAGTTTGTTTTGCTGGTAGGAAAAAAAGAGAAAGACCGCACTTCAGAAATAGAAGCCACTGTTGTCTTTATAAAACACAGAATTGTGCTGCTGCTGCTGCTGCTGCTGCTTGCTTCAGAAGGAACTGTACATTACAGCTGCTGGGATAATTTCACGATGGACTGGACAAGGTACAGCTCAAAGCAGGACACAAACACAAGTCTCAAAGGGAAACAAATGCAAACAAGTACACAGCTGTGGGGATCCAGAGACATTTCCCCATCCATGCTGGACTTGAGAGGGATAAAAAGTTTAGAAACTAAAGTGAAACCCAGAGTAGTCACACATGCCCACCACATGGCTAAGTGCAACATCACACACCAATTAGGCTGGACTGTGTGCACAGGAAAGGAATTTCATTTTTCCTTATTGCTACTACACCAAGGGACTCAGTGCATTTGACGAATGTCTTTACTTGCACAATTCTTGGAGGGTTTCCTATTTTCCTCTGTAGAGAAGGAAATCTCCCTTTCCCAACTCATTCTGTTTTGTTTTTAGCTCATTCCTTCCCCTCCCTTTCTTGGATGCCCAAACAGCAGCCAGAGGTTCTAAGTCAGTATGAATAGAGTAAGGGGAGAGCACCAACCCAGCCTCTCTCCCTGCCCAGGGAGAAGGCAAGTCCTATTAAGTTGGAGGAAAGAGAAAACCAGAAAATACCTCCTTCCCAATCTGCTTAGAAGGCCAAATAGTAAAAAGTGCCCTGCATATCCCTGCCATGATCAGATTTTAAGAAGAAAGGTATTCCAGCTACCATCCTGGATTGGCCTAGGCCCCATATATAAATAAAAATAACTTCCCCCAATGTAGTTTCCAAAACTGCCTTTTGTCTAGAGATGATTTTTCTACCCTGAAGGGGAAGAAACTTCCAACCTTGTTAGTTCACAGGATTCCAGGTCCAAAATTGTCCCACCAGCCTTACAGATATCCTATGGACCAGCTAATAGTGTGCCCTTGTCTGCCCATCTTGAGTGCTGGCCTTATTCACAAAGAGAAGAAGAAAAGTATCCAAAAACACTGCTGCTCAGCTAAATAGGAGGCCACAGAGAAGCTATCTAGCAGGTGGGGCATTAGGAGCTTTTTAGGGAAGTTTCAAAATTCTAGGTACCTTCTTCTTCGGCTTTATGTTAAGCCTAAGTTCCCAGCAACAATAGCCCCAGGCTTATCCCTGGAGGCCAGTGTAGCACCTCAATCCTTAATGGATCAGGTTGGACTGGATAAAAAAATCAAAGAACAGGGCTCTCTCCTTTCCCACCTTTTATTCAAATTCTCTCCATTCTCTTCTCATCACTCTTTCCCTATGTCCATCCCCTAACACTCAAGCCCAGGATACCCAAGTAGCTCAACCCTAAGACAATCTCAGAAAAGGCAGGCCCCAGGTAAAGAGAAAAAGAACCAGATTTAGTAAAAGCAATGAGAGAAACCAGCTCCAAGGAGTGGACAGGTATGGAAAATGCCAGAAACCCTCCTGAATTCACACAAGTTGGGCAGGTCAGTTGCTCTTCTCTAGTATAAGCTTGAGGGCAGTCCAGCCCAGGTGAACATCTCTGGGCTTGGGGAACAGGTTCTTGGTCTTCTGCAGTCAAGGAGCTAAGCCTGACCTTGCCAGCTAACAGTGGGATCATTGCAGCCATGCAGAGATTTCATCATCACATAGGCAGGCAGGCAGGCAGGCAGGCGGGCGGGCAGGCAGGCAGGCAGGCAGGCAGGCCGGCCGGCCAGCAAGCAAGCAGAGTGAATAGTAGAAAAGGGAAAGGAAGCCAGGGAAAAAGAGAAGAGGAAAAGGAAGGCAAAACAGTGGTACAAAGGGAGCAAGAGACCCATCTAAGAGGATGAGGCTGGGGGTCCCCCAAGCACTTTCTTGAAGCTTGGGTAAGAAGCACCACTTAAACCAAATCCACATGAGCCAATGCTTGCTGCCAACACCACTTCTCCATCTGCATCCATCACCTTTCAAACAAGAATAATCCTCAAGGTCAGGGTTATTTTCCAAGTCTCAAAAATTATTTTTTTACAAAAAAATCAGAGTAAGAAGTCATTTCTTGTCATTGCCCAAAGCTGATTCTCTTGCTTTTTTATTTCTTGAATGGCATATGCCATGCCAAAGGGCTAAAAATGCATTTCAAGCCCCAGCTGATAACCAACTGGAGAGAGTGAGGCAAAGAGAGAAAAGGAGAGAACACAAACTTGTTGCTGGGAGTAGAGGCTGCCACCTGCTCCCTATGGACATTTGCAAATGCTGGTGAATGACTGGACCCTCCAGGAATAGTGCCCTGATCCTAGCCCCAAAATGTACCCAAGTAGAGAACATGCAGAGCCCACTGTCCCAGAAGAGCTCCCCTCCCCAAAGGGTGACAGAACACGAAGTAGACTGTATATGAAGGCAATGGACAGGGCAGATGGAGTGTTAGCATCACTCTCTTTAGGCACTTGTGTAAGGAATGTAGGCTCTCCAGTGAGCTGCCTCCTCCCAGAGCCCTCCATTCTGTTCTTCAGCTGGGCTTGTGCCTATAGGGCACCCCATGCTGTAGCCAGCAGGAAAAAAGTAACGGAGGAGTTACTCAACAGTCCTGATGCTTTCTCCATAATGAATGTTTGTGCTACGTTTTGTGAGTTGCTGAACAATGTAGCCAACCAGAACAGAACCTGGGACAGATTGTTTTGCATAGCAAATCCGGGTCATACAAGGGCAGCTGAGGAGAGGAAACGGTAGTTCTAACTCTATAGGCCAGGATTTAGACCCTCCTTCCTCCAGCTGGCCTCCAAGCCTGGGCTAGGTCTAAAGTAATCATGGCTTCATCACCAGATCAGATAGATCCAAACCCAGGCTCCTCAAAAAGAGGAAATTTCACACTGAAGTTGCAACTCCCCATCCCAAGCGGTGGGGCAGGAAAAAAATGAACAGTCAAGGAAAAAGGGCAGGGGGGGATGCTTGCTTCAAGGCCAACAGAGACCAAGCTAGAACCACCACCTTCTCCAGTCCTGCAAGACAGCCAAACCCCATGTCTCAAGACAAAAAAAAAAAAGCCCATGCCACCCACTCACATGCCCTAGTGGGAAACCAGGAAAAATTCATTTGTGTAAACAGAAGCAATAGGGAGCAGCAAAATTCCCCAGCCTGTCCACAGGACACACTGGAATCTAGGATGAGCCAAAGGGTCAGAGAACAGTCCAGAGGAAGGAAAAAGATGCACTTGCAAGAAAGAGTGCAGGACAGTGCAGAGGAGGGAGGCTACAGCAAGAGAAAGGTATTATCTGCACAGAGGAAGGATGGAGCCCGGACCCCATCTTGGGGTGATAACCACCCCCTCCCTACCTAGCCAGGTCAGAGAACAAATCAGGTACACAGTTCATTCTGATGGCTCAATGTTTCCGGGATATAAACTCATCAGGCATGGGAAGGATTTCCAAATTTTGGCAATACACTCAAGTTATGGTATAAAAATAACATTTTGTTTTCTCTCTTTTTTCTCATTTTAGACCTAAGAGTTTTTTGTTATAAGACACCCCAGTTAAGAAATATTGAAACACAAGAGACTTGACCATCAAGGGAGAAAAGAAGCCAAGAGTGAAAAATGCTATGAAAGTAACTCCAGACCTGGGTGGGGTGGGAGGTAGGAGGAACAAGGAGAAAAGGAGGCATAAGTGGAAAGGCCAGGGGCCAGTCATCTCAGCAGCTCCGAGACTTGTCATGTTTGAAAGTGCAAATGTCAATGGATTTTAACCATCTTGAGGTTGTGATCTTTTAAAAAGCTCAATGAATGAGGAAGTCGATTCCTTCAAATGCAAAATAGCTGGCTTTCTGGCTGGAGGTTTGTTGGGTCTGGGGTATTTCTTCCCCATCTACCTCCTCTCCCACCCCCACCCCATTCCCCAAAGAAAGGTACAAAAGGTTGCAGTTCTGCAGCATTACCGTTACAGGGAAGGCACTGGTTACCCACCAGCGGGCGGAAGGAAGACAGGGTCGTGTCACTTCAAAGCTAAGTGCCATAGTGCCTTAAGTATTACTAGGGGCTGGATGTCTGTCAGGGAGGAGAAGTAAGGTGGGGCAGAAAATGTGGACAGAGAGGAATAAGGGGAAGGGGGGGTGGCAGCTGGGGGAGGAGCAACCAAAACCATTAAAAAATCTTCCTACAAACTGGATTCTGAACCCATTAAAACATCTAGTATCCTAAAATATTGATCTGGGTCTGGTTTCATTTTTCTTCTTAAACAAATCTAGTCCTTTTCTGATTAAGGCTCCTAAAAAATCCTTCCCTCCTCCCACCCACTTTCTCAAGCCCCTCACTTTCCCATCTAAAGTATCAAACCCAAACCTAACCAGCTTTTGTCTGCAGGGCTACAGAGGTGACCTTACCAAGCTGTCAAGCATGAGTCTTTAGCACTGTGAGTCACATGAGACACCTGTGTGTATGGTGGGCACCAGTGCTGCCCCTTTTGGTCCAGTGGGGTCAGGGCCAGATGTGACAAGATGGGGTGAGGGGTAGGGGACATGAGGTTGGTATCAGAGATTTCTGGCTGGTGGTCTGTCTTGCTGGCCCTGTCCCCACTCTCACACCACCTCTACAGAAGGAAACAAGGCATCCTACGCTCCTCCCTACCCCACCTCCCTCCTCCTTGCTTCCTCTGGATTTGGGTGGCACAGCTCCTGGGGCTTGGAAAGCTTTCTTCTATCCAGTGAGGTAACAGCGTTCTGCCTTCAAGCGAAGTACATGGTGCGCAGAGTATCCTGGTGAACCTGCACGGCTTTGGCCAGGGCCTGGGGGTCCCGCCCATTGCTTTGCCCCGATATGTGGCTCCCCTCTCCACTGAAAAGGAAAAAATGAAAGAAGTCCTTCCTGGTGAACTGAGCTGCTACTAATTCCCTCACCCAGCCCTGGGATGCCAATTCCCATACCAACTTAAGAGAAAACCCCAACCCAGGATTGGGCAGACGAGCCCAATGACACCAAATTGGACAGCACTCATTTCCTTCTACCAAGGAAAGTTGAAAAGATCTGGCATAACAGGCTGAAGCAAAAAGGAGACCAACCTGATCCCAGGTCTCACCTATCATGCTCCTTGTCCACCAGGTGGTATCGTGCCCGGAAAGCCACCAGGCGGGCATAGTAGGCAGGTGCTGGGATAGAGACAGAGCGTGTGCATCGTACATAAGTGTGGCACAGCTGGTACGTCAGAATCTGGAGCTCATCTGCTGTGAAACGGTTGTCATCCCAAAGAACATAGTAATGGGATGGTCGGCTGGTGCCCTGGGAAGATAGGAAGATGAGGGGTCCCAGGCTGAGCAGAGGAGATGGCTGATAATAGGGGAACAGGATCACTATTAAGAATACGGCTGGGTAGATAATTCACCCATGAACAGGCAGACACAAAACTACCAATGTCATAAAGCACTCTTCTTAAAGGCAACCTGCAAGTGTACTCAGGGCTTATTAAGAGAGCAGTCCTGGCCGGGCACAATGGCTCATGCCTGTAATCCCAGCACTTTGGGAGGCCAAGGCAGGTGGATCACTTGAGGTCAGGAGTTCAAGACCAGTGGGGCCAAAATGGTGAAACCCTGTCTCTACTAAAAATACAAAAATTAGGCCAGGCAGTGGCTCACACCTGTAATCCCAGCACTTTGGGAGGCCAAGGCGGCGGATCACGAGGTCAGGAGATCGAGACCATCCTGGCTAACAAGGTGAAACCCCGTCTCTACTAAAATACAAAAAAAATTAGCCGGGCGTGGTGGCGGGCACCTGTAGTCCCAGCTACTTGGGAGGCTGAGGCAGGAGAATGGCATGAACCCGGGAGGCAGAGCTTGCAGTGAGCCGAGATCGCGCCACTGCACTCCAGCCTGGGCGACAGAGCGAGACTCTGTCTCAAACAAAAAAAAAATAACAAAAATTAGCTGGGCATGGTGGCACATGCTCATAATCCCAGCTACTCGGGAGGCTGAGACGGGAAGGCAGGAGGACCGCTTAAACCCAGGAGGCAGAGTTTGCAGTTAGCTGAGATTGTGCCACTGCACTCCAGCCTGGGGGACAGAATGAGACTTCACCTCAAAACAAAACAAACGAACATTAATTTGGATGTCATTCAGTGATGACTGATATATTCTAGAGGCAATGTGAATAAACAACTCATCTTTGACCCACTGGAACCCCAAGATATAGCCCAGCTACCTGGATGCCTGCGTGGCTGCACAGATAGAAGTCAAACTCAAATGGATGGGTGATGTTGGTGTCCACTGTGGTCCCAGCTGGGATGTTACCACTCTTCCCAATCTGTATAGAGACAAACACAACCAAGATCCCAAGACCTGCCTGGCCCTAACCAGGACCCTGTATCAATTCCACTCTGACTTCATCAAAATCCCAAGAACAAAACCAAAGTTGCTATTCCCAGAGGGTACTGAATCTTAAAATAATATGCTTCTAAAGTCACACAGACCTATGTTCAAGTCCTATTAGCTGTATGATCTTAACAAGTCATTTAACCTTTCTGAGGTTAAACTGGAGATAATAATAATACCTACCTCACAGGGTTGCTGTGAGGAAGACGCCTTGTACAGTATCTGGCACATAGGAGGAGTTCAATAAATGGTAGTTCCCTTTCCCTTCTCTGGGAGCTGGTCTATATATGGGGTCTAGGCCAGGGAGCTAGGAGGAGGGAAAGGAAGTATAAGGGAAGGAGGGGAGGAGGTGGACACTAGTGAAGGCAGTGGTAGAGGAAGGACCACAAGAGCTAGGAGGAGGGAAGGGGCCAGGGAGGATGGATAGGACAAGGACTAAATCCCCAGCCTTTATCTCAAGGGCTTCTTCTCTATTAAGATAAGGGAGACAGAAGGAGGGGATGGGAGGCCTCAGTCCCTCACTCACTCGCTCATTCTTGTCAGCACAGAAAAGGCGAGTGTGATGGCGTTTCTGCACCACAATATAAGTGATCCCAGGCTGGTAGTCCTTTTCCAGTTTGATGCAGGCATCACGAATGGCCAGTAGCTCATAGTGGAGTATCTAGGCACAAGATGGGGAAGGAAACAAAGAAACACACAGTTCTTCTTGAGTTCACATACCCTTCTGAACTAAGGAGTTGCCACTTGTAATATAGCTTTTGGCTCAGTCTCCCTTTATATGCTGATGCTCAACAATTAGAGATGATAGGCCCTTCTTGTCAAAAGCAGCCTTATACTCAGTTCACTTAATATGTTCCTATAAAACCTTGGCCAGGAGGCTTGGCATCAGAAGACAACAAACATCTGGTTCCTGTGTATAAAGAGACCTAATATCAAGACACAGAACCAAGGTTCCCAGAGAAATCACTAAAATCACAATGCCCAAAGTTAGTTTCACTCAGGATCAGGCAGCTAATGAGAGTTCTCTTTTGGGCTCCAAGAGCAGACAGGTTGTGGACCACCAGAGAAGAGCAGACATATAGCTCCATAATGGGTGCAGAGAGAGTAGGTGAATTCAGTCCTACAAAGCAGCAGGATTATAAGAAAATGGGCTAGCTAAGGGAAAAGCTAGAAGTAAATAATCATAGGCAATAGTTTCCTATGGCCATGGATGTCAGATATACAGGGTCAAAACTGTATGGTACAGAACGATAGACTTTGGAATCAATTAGACTTAAATCCAAGCTTTAACTAGTTGTATTACATTGGGCAAGTTATTCAACTCCACTAAGTCTCATTTTCTCCACATCTGTTAATGTTACTAAGACCTGCTTCACAAAGCTGTTATGAAGACCAAGACAGACAATTAAGTAAAAGCATAGAAAACCTAGTAGGGCTTAATAACTGCTGATTGCTTTGCTAAGCAGTTTGAATTTTAACCCAAAGCTATGTGAAGCCACTAGACATTTCTGAACAGATATGTGATATGATAAATGTGTCTGATATTTTAGAAAATACTGGATGACTTAGAAATTGGGCATAATGGCCAGGCACCGTGGCTCACGCTTGTACTTCCAGCACTTTGGGAGGCCAAGGCGGGTGGATCATTTGAGGTCAGGAGTTTGAGACCAGCCTGGCCAACATGGTGAAACCCCAGCTCTACTAAAAATACAAAAATAAGCTGGATGTGATGACTCATACCTGTAGCCCCAGCTACTTGGGAGGCTGAGGAAAGAGAACCACTTCAGCCTAGGAGGCAGAGGCTGCAGTGAGCTGAGATCATATCACTGCACTCCACCCTGGGCAAGAGTGAGACTCTGTCCCCGCCAAAAAAAGAAAAAAAGAAACTGGGCCTAACAGTTAAGGGCATAAACTATGGAATCAGACCAATGTGTCTGAATCCCAGTTCCACTCCTAATTAGCTTTGATGACATTAAAGAATCATGTAACATTTCCAAGCCTGTTTTCTCATCTGTTAAATGTAAATACACTATTATTCCATAGGACTATTGTAAAGCATTAAATAGAACATACGTTTCCACTCAAATTTAGGAAAAAAAATACAAAAAAAAAAAAAAATGTGAAGTGCTTAGCACAGTTCATGGCACACAAGAAGTTCACTGGAACAGTAGTTATAATACTATTAAACGGTAGTCAAGGACACCAGTTCAGGATAGAAATTAAAAAAAAAAAAAATGAAGACTGGCACTGAGAATGAATAGTAGGAATATTATGAAGGAAGGTCAAAACAGCATTAGTCCTCAAATGCAGTCTCCAGACTATTAGCATCGCCTAAGAACTTGTCAGTATTGTAAATTCTTGGCCCTCATCCAAGACTCACTGACTCAGAAACTCTAAGGGTAGAGCCCTTAAAACTGTTTTAACAAGCCCTCCAGGTGATCTTAATGTAAGCTAGCATTTGAGAATCACTGGTCTAAACAATCAGTCTCCAATAGGAACCAACTACTTAAATAGGCACTGAGAGTCTTCTATTATGAGAAGAAAAATCTACAGATGCTTGTATACTCCATCCCTCAGTTGCGATCCTTGCCCCCAAGTCTACCCCATTTAGCAAAGTTCCCTGAGAAGTGACACACCTCCCAGTGCCAATAGCTTTAAAAAGGTAGTAGCACCTAGCTTTCCAGCCATGATGTGAAGGTTTTCTCCACCTACTGTGGGCCCTACCTGGGGTAGCTGGCCTTCAGGGACCCCATCTCGGTAGAAGATGATGCGGGTAGGTTTGAAGCGGGTGGACTTGTAGAACTGGATGAGGAGCTCACGCACCATGTAAGACAAGTCTTCAATGATCTCTTGGCGTGGTCGCTGTACCCGCACAGTAGCACAGTATCGGCTGGGGTGGGCATCCATACTGCCTACCACCTGACAGTCAGAGAGAAAGGATTAGCTCCTAGAACCTTCACCCTCACTGTCAGGCTATGGGTTTGTGGAAAGGCTTCTTAGCAAGAAAACTGCAACTGAATGAGTAGGGCTTGGGATTCAAAGAGCCCTGGTTTCAATCTCTATTCTATCACAGAAGCAGAAGTTACTCAATCTCTCTGATCTTTTTCCCTTTTCTCAGATGTTGATAAGAACACCTGCTTGCAGTGCTACTGTGGTCCATATTAAGCACCTTACACAGGGCCTAGCCCACAGTAGATACTTGATAAATTGATTTCTCTACCCTTTGCAGAGAAGCGTGTGAAGGTTTAGTACTACTAGATCAAACAATGGCCTCTTCCAGTCCCAAGTTTATCCTTTTTCCCATTCAAATGCTAATCTACCCAGGAATCATGACCATAGTAACAGTGTTCTTGTGGTTGATGGAAGAAACGCCATTTAGAAAGGAGACAGTGGCCAAAGCCTAGGAGGGATGGCCACAAGAAAAACAGGGATAAGCATATTATAGGGTTTCCCTGCACTTACTGAGGTTAAGACTAGTGTGCCTACAGAAATGTGAGGGTTTAGGAAATATAAGTGGGAAAGGAAGTCTGATCCCTAGCAACTTGGAAGCCCCTAGGAGACAAAGAGCAGAAAAGTCAGGAGAGAGATAGGAAAAACATCTAATCTATTACACAGTGAGGATGGGCAGAGGAAAGGATAGTCCCATTAACTAAGTAACTCCCTTTAAAGGGATTTCAGAGAAGATACAGTCCCTCTCCTACATGCCAAAAGCAGGCATGGGGAGAGAGACATTCAAATGCAGAGCAAGAGTGATGTAGAATGAGTCAAGTCTCTGGCTACACTCTCACTACTCTCCCTGAAAAAAGACACCATACAGAGCTACCTTTATGACATATCAAGGGAATGGGAATTGGGAATAGCGAGCTAAATGGAGATCTTACGAAGGGTCAAGAGCCAGAGCTGAGGGAAAGAAATCATGGGTAGTTTTGAGGACTCAGAGCGAAGAGGAGAACCTTATGAGGCAGCTAGAGAAGATCACTCACTGCTGTGATAGAAGGTTTTTTCCCATCCCCTGCTGGGGGGTGTGTAACATCTGCTCCCAGGAATATCACTGGCTGTTGAAAAACGGCAGAGCTGAGCAAGGAAGAGAAAACAAAATGGTGAGGTGTTGGGTCTTCTCTAGCTGGCACCATCCAATACCAACTCTGCTGTTCTCCCCCTTGTGTCTGATTCACTCTGCCTGGCCAGGGTCCTATCTCTTCATCAATTCCCAGCATGGTACCTTGAAAAGGGCAAGTGGACAACAGAGTTCATACCGCTGGTGTGGGACTAGGATGTTGTTAATGCCACCAAGTTTGACATTGATCTTGAGGCAGAGGTTGGACAGAGTCTGAGGTGAGGTCTTGACCACATTCTTCACCTGCACACACTGCGTAGCCATTCCCAAGAGCGTATCTCCAACACGTTTCACCTCAGCTACGGGTGGGGAGAGAAATGATTAGTGCATTCAACAAACATTTACTGAATGCCTACTAGATGCCAGGCAGTGTATGAGGTGCTAGCGAACACAATGATGACAGGAAACACATAAGGTCCCTGCTCTCATAGTGCTTACTAAATAGGGACTAATTTTAAAAATCGTGAAAATTACAACACTGATAAATGACATGACAGGAAACTACATGGAACAATGACAGCATAAAATAAGAAATAAAAACCTAGTCAGGAAAGGATTCTTGAGTAGGTAATGATTGAAATAAAATCTGAGGACAGCAAACGACTTAGAGGAGAGGGAGTTTGAGAGACAGCATTCTAGGCAGAGGGAACAACATGCAAAAATGCACCCTGCTAGAAGATAGCAAGATGTGTCTGAGAAACAGAAAGACCATAGCAGCTAAAAAGAAGAGCAAGGGGAGCATGTTGTAAGAATGTGGTCATTAGACTGACCTATTAGAGGAGATAAGGGTAGCTTAGATTAACAAGACGGGTGAGGGCCAGGCGCGGTGGCTCATGCCTGTAATCCCAGCACTTTGGGAGGCCGAGGCAGGTGGATCACCAGGTCAGGAGATCAAGACCATCCTGGCTAACAGAATCTCTACTAAAAATACAAAAAAATAGCTGGGTGTGGTGGCTGGTGCCTGTAGTCCCAGTTAACTCAGGAGACTGAGGCAGGAGAATCGCTTGAACTTGGGAGGCAGAGGTTGCAGTGAGACGAGATCACACCACTGCACTCCAGCCTGGGTGACAGAGTAAGATTCAGTCTTGGAAAAATAAATAAAATAAAATAAAACAAAATAAAAATAGGCCATAAATTATTTGTGACACATTTTGAGTCTGAAGTAGTTTTTTGGTCATCTCAGTAAGGGGATCAACTAAGCGAATGGGTCTCATGGTTCAATGCTCAAAAGAGTAGTCTGAAATGGAGATAGCAAATTTGTGTGATAATTAGGTACAGAGAGTAGTTGAAGGCATGATCTTGAGATCACTAAGGAAGATAACATAGTAAAAAGAGAAGACAACCTAGATCTGAATCTTGAGGAACTCCCAGTATTGGCAGAACAAGAAGATGAGTCAGCAAAGGACAAAAAATCCAGAAAGCTAGAAGGGAGACCAAGATAATGTTGTACCATGACTGCCAAGGGAAGAGAGTGTTTCAAGAAGGAGCAAGCAGTCAACAAAGTGAAATGCGTCTAAGAGATGAGGTAAAATCAGGACCAGAAATGTCCTCTGGAATTAGTGATATTAAGGTTAAAAAAAAAAAATTAGTGTACAGAGGCAAAAATTGTTGTGGTGATTTAAGGTACCAGGAACAAAATGTAGGACTGATCAACAATTTGGTATGCTTTCAATGGAAGAGATTTGAGTATGTTTAAAAAGATCATATCTACTTCCAAGAGAGATGGAATAGTGGCAAGCTAGTTCTACAGACTGCACTCAGAAAAACCAGATAAAATATAAAAATCATCTTTTTAAAGGCAGCAGAGAATGCTGAGAAAACAAGAACTAGAGGGGGTAAAATTCCAGAGAGGGAGAAAAAAAAATCGCAGAGGTGAGCTATCTTCAGCAGTTGCTTTTACCCTGGGTACATTTGTTGAATCCAGGTGTGGGTAGGAAGCTAAGAGTCTAAGCTCTGCACCACTGCTACGGAAAAGAAAAGCAACAGTTTTTGCTCCATTTAGAGATAGATTAATTCTAAACATGAATTTTCTTTTAATCATTTAAAAAAAACACTTAAAAATAGTATCTTCATGACCCTGGGATTCCTGTTCTTTTTTTTTGTTTTTTTTGAGACAGGTTCCAAGTTTGGTAAGGATATAAACTATCTAGAACTCTCTTTTTTTTTTTGAG
>NW_012117376.1:4456398-4456729 GCF_000951035.1 Colobus angolensis palliatus
TACACCCAGTTCATGTTTTGTACTTTTAGTAGAGACGGGGCTTCACCATGTTGGCCAGACTTGTATCAAACTCCTCACCTCAGGTGATTCACTTGCCTCGGCCTCCCAAAGTGCTAGGATTACAGGCATGAGTCACTGCACCCAGCCTGAAGCATTATTTTCAATAGTCAAAAACTGGAAACAATCCAAATACGTGCATTAACAGAACGGATAAACAGATGGAAATTGTGTTATATTCATATGATGGAAAAACTATAACAAACCACAACTTTATGTTGCATGAAAGAAGTCAGACACAAAAAAAGTATATACTATATGATTCTATTTATAT
>NW_012117376.1:4457504-4488519 GCF_000951035.1 Colobus angolensis palliatus
GGGAGACGGAGCTTGCAGTGAGCTGAGATCGGGCCACTGCACTCCAGCTCGGGCGACAGAGCAAGACTCCGTCTCAAAAAAAAAAAAAAAAAAAAATATCAGTTTAGTGGAGAGGAAGCAATTAAATATACTAAAGACACGATAGGTATACTACCTGATCAGAACAGGGCAAATGTGACACTGTCCTTCTACACTCTCAGGGCAACCAAATGCCAATGGGACCTTGCTTTGACCATCACAAGGAGAATGGCATTTTACCCAGCCTCCCAGGAGGGATGGTGAAGGGTCTTTAGAAGAGTCTGACTGCTGCTCTTTTCTGCTGGCTTAGTTAGGCAAATGACTCCATTGCCTCGGAATTAAGCCAGCAGAAAAGAGTACCAGTCAGATTGTCCAGGTGGTATAATCAAGGAACTGCATGTAAATGAAAGAAACTCGAGGTCCCAATAAAATATCTGAGGCTAGAGAGAAGTGTAACATAATTGAGCCCAGGAAAGGGAAAATTCTGAGTAAGTACTGCCTTTCCCAAGCATGCTGTACCATTCCCAAGCCAAAACACTGGATTTTCCCTTTAATGGAGGGAAATCAGAAACATGAATACTTTCTCAAGGAAGTTCTCCTAAAAAGCATTCTTATCATCCATACAAGGGCCCAAGAAAGACAAGGACTGAAGATCAAACAACTTCTCTCCATAAGTTAATTACTGAGTATCATATCAGCGAAAGGCACTACCTTAGGTGTGTATATAGAGAGGAAAGATTTCAGAGCAGAATCAGATCCACTCCACAACAAAGTATCAAGTAAGGTAGTAACTGATCAGTGGTCTGATAAACTAGAGGAATCCAGAAAGAGACAAGTTCACTCTCCCGGTGAAATGTCAAGAATAAAAAATAAGTAGTATTTAAACTGGGTATTAAAGGACAGAGAGAATTTTAAGGGCAAGGTGTGGGACAAGAAGAAGAGGATACAGATATTCCAAGCAAAGGCAAATGACGTGAACAAAACCAGAGACTGAAAACCACAGACAAGAAATGAGCACTCGGAGTGTCAGCTACATGCCAGGCACTGTGCTAGATTCTGCTTTTTATATAACTAATTCATGATGCTCAGAATGGTTAGGTAATGTGTCCAAGCCAGTTGACTGGTATAGCCAGGATTAAATTCAGATTCAGCTCTCTTCAACAATTCCAGAACCAGCAATCATTCCAGCATGAGTGGCAAGCGAACAGTGCAAGATAAAGCTGAAAACATTAAACTAAGATTAGGTCCATTAAAACCCTTTATGCAGTAATTAATAGTAACCAATGAAGGTATTTTTGATAGTAGAGTCACAAAAAGTCTTACTTGGAACCCATTCAAGAAAGTCTTCAGGCAGGGCACGGTGGCTCATGCCTGTTATCCTAGCACTTTGGGAGGCCGAGGCGGGCAGATCACTTGAGGTCAGGAGTTCGAGACCAGCCTGGCCAACATGGCGAAACCCCATCTGTACTAAAAATACAAAAATTAGCCAGGCGTGGTAGTGCGCACCTGTAATCCCAGCTACTTTCGAGGCTGAGGCACGAGAATCACTTGAACTCGGGAGGCGGAGGTTGCGGTGAGCTGAGATGGCACCACTGCACTTCAGCCTGGGCAACAGAGCAAGACTCTGTCTTAAAAAAAAAAAAAAAGAAAAGAAAAAAAGGAAGGTTAGAACTCAGTTGAGAAGTGTGGATCAAGAGCAGGGTGTATTATCTTGAGAAAAATGTGAAGAACAATGAAGGTGAGGCAAAAGGACAGACTGTCTCCAAAGTTTGAATGAAGGTACTTAGAAGGAATTATGATGTCAAATACAGAAGTAGGGAAGACAAGGGTTTATAGAGAGGACAAACTACTGAAGAGATGGTCCAATAAAACACTTTCTAAGAGCAGACACTACATCTGTTTTATTCATCAATATATCCAGATCTTGCACAGTGTTCCATACATAATAGGTGATCAATAAACTCTTGAAGAAGGCAGAGAGGCCAAAGGGACAGACAGAAGTTGCAGAGGGTTCAAGGGTTGAATCAAGATTTTAATCACATATAATAATAGGTGATGATTGAAGCAACTGAAATGAATGGAAATTTTAATAAAATGTAAAGGCAGAATGAGAAGGCAGACAACAGGAACCTGTAGAACACCAAGGATTCCTGGTAATGACAGGAATAATAAGTAAGGAGAGATAGAAGAAAATATCCAGAAGTCAAGAGGACAACTGAGAAAAGTCATTGGCAACCCTGTGCAGAGATTTAGGAGAAAGGTAGACAGAAGGCAAGATGGCTGAAAGAGACATAGAGAATATAGAGAACTCATTCAAAAAGGTTTTTTTTGCTTTGTTTTGAGACAAGGTCTCATCACTACGTTACCCAAGCTGAAGTACAGTGGCACAATTGCGGCTCACTGCAGCCTCAACCTCTTGGGTTCAAGAAATCCTCTAGCCTCAGACTCCCAAGTAGCTGGGACCACAGGTGCACAACATGACTGGCTAACTTTATTTTTCGTAGACATGAGGTCTTGCTTTGTTGCCCAGACTGGCCTCGAATTCCTGGGCACAAGCGATCCTCCCACCTTGGCATTCCAAAGTGCTAGGATTACAGGTGTGAACCACTGTACCAGGCCTCAAAAAGTTTAATGAAGGAAACAGGAAGACAAAAGCTGAAAGAGATGGCAAATCTGTGGTAATGTGCATTAGGTTGGGGTATCTGAATATATTTGAGGGTTGAAAGGTATGAAGTCCCAAAGGTAGCAGGATGGGTTGGGAAAGAGAACACAGAGGAGTTGAACAAGGTAAGAGAAACTCTTATTCCTTCGAAGCAGGAGAGATGGAGACGGAAAATGGCATAAAAGAAAAGTGCTGTGACAGAAATTTATATAGTCATTCTTATTCTAAAAAATGAGAGGAAAAGAGGAGAGATAGCAAGTCTCTCAAAAAGTCCAAGTAATTACCAGGCAACACGATACTAACAGGACCACCTATTCTGCTTGGTTGTGTTGCACGATGTCCAGATAAACAACGCACTCCTAAGGATAGGAATCTAGACCAACCCATCTCTGTACCTGGCCCAGCTTAGCCTGGCATAAGGACCAGCACACAAAGGACCCCAGTAAATGTTGTTGGGAAGGAGTGTGTGCAGATAATTAGGATCTGGGATAACTCAATGGCTCAGGCATGCTATTTCTCCTGTAAGAGGAGCACTGACATTAAGTAACAGCTCTGGTCAAAGCCAAGACTCTAGACTGAGTCCTTCCCAGGAGACCCCAGGGAGCTATGCTGAGAAGAGTCCTATCACCATTATCACTGTCCCAAGAGAACTGTACCATACACTGGCGTCTTCCCTGGCAGGATGACAATAATGAGCTGCAGCCCTGAGTAGGTGTTCTTGAGATGCCGGAACATAGGCTCCACGCTGTCTGCCCCCTGGGCATATTTGCAGAAACAAGGCTGACCCTGGATAGGCATCCCCGCATCCTTGGAAATCTTCCGCAGCTGGTCTGTGAAGTTCCTGTACACATGCATGGTCACAAAGGAGGCAGTGAGTCTCACTTGAATTCTTCTGACAAAAATCCATCCATCTTAGGTGTTTAGCACTGTAAGAGGCACTGAGAGATTGGTTTTTTGGTTTTTTTCTTGAGACAGGGTGCTCTGTCATCCAGGATGGAGTACAATGGCACAACCTGGGCTCACTCAAGCCTCGAGCTGCCAGGCTAAAACAATCATCCCATCTCAGCCTCCTGAGTAGATAGAACTAGAGGCATGCCACTACGCCTGGCTAACTTTTCTTCTTTTTGGTAGAGATGGGATCTCACTATGTTGCCCAGGCTGGTCTCAAGTTCCTGGACTCAAATGATCCTCCCAGCTCAGCCTCCCAAAGTGCTGGAATTACAGGCATGAGCCACTGCACCCAGCTAACACTGAGATTCTAACATGAATGATACACAATAATAGCTAATGTAAAAATTACATTTATAGTTGAGTAAGGTAAGAGAGTGCTTGCTAAGTGTTCGATGGTACAAGCAAGGAGATGAGGAAGCCCAGAAAAGGGACCTATGGGAATTCTCAGGGTTCCCTCCTTGTCCCACTCAAGCAGCTGATTCCTGTGCTCCATTACATGTCCAAAGAAATAGGCAGATGCCCATGTGTAAGGCCTTTCTGCTCAAAGCAAATGAGGTTCCAACAGTGATGGGAGCACAGGAGAAGCTCAATAAAAATGAGTTCCCTCCTTCCCAACTGGTCCTTTGAAACCTAAGAGCCAATTATTAAGCTTCCTTCCTTTGGCTTTAGGGCTTTACCATGGGGAGGAAGACAAAGTTGGAAGAGAGGACACACATGCAGTAGAGTAAAAAAATCAAGCTACATAAAGATACTCAAAAGCTGAAATAAGCAGCAGGAAATTTAATTTGTGATAATCTTCCATTTAAATTTAAAAACAATGTACAAGACGACAATGGAAGCAGCTGTTTACGAGATATTATTATATAGCATATAAATAGCAATGTGATAGTTTTGTGAGAAAGTATTTTTTCACATATTTAGTAAAAAAACACAAGAAAAGTAAATACAGTAAATACTATTATGAAAAATTTAAAATCATTTATATATAGGTATATAAATTGAATAGGATAGTTACAATAATTCATAACAGTGGCTTCATCAGAAGGGAGGAATGGGGCCAGCACAGTGGCTCACACCTGTAATCTCAGCACTTTGGGAGGCCAGGGTGGGCAGATTACTTGAGGTCAGGACTTTGAGACCAGCCTGGCCAACCTGATGAAACCCTGTCTCTACTAAAAACACAAAAAAACCTAGCTGGGCATGGTGGTGAGTGCCTGTAATCCCAGCTACACAGGAGGCTGAAGCAGGAGAATCACATGAAACAGGAGGCACAGGCTGTAGTGAGCCAAGATTGTGCCACTGCACTCCAGCCTGGGCAAGAGCGAGACTCTGTCAAAAAAAAGAAGGGAGGAATGGGACTAGGGTGGAGGACATGAAGGAACATCAAATTTACTTGTAATATTTACATTTAAAAAAGGATAAAGTAAATATGACAAAACTGGATGGATACATGTTATTCTCTATATTTATCTTAAAAAATTTTTTTCAAAATGAATGTTAGAATAAAAAAACATGACCTAACCACTGTTTCATGTAAATAACAGCCAGGGCTTTGACCATTAGTAGTATGTTTTCCATTTCTCTGCCCTGTATACAACTGCAATGTAGCTATTAAAAAGCCAGTATGTTACCAGATTTCATGAATAGTGGGTCTCAACTTCAAGGAAAGACGTATTTCCAATCTTTTCTCTACTACGAGACTACACTTGGAATACTGTGTCCAGTGCTGGGGGCCACAAACTATTGTGAGATGTTTAAGATGAGGAAGGTCCTAAAATCCCATCTTAAAGGTGATATAGCCAAAGTAATAGGGCCTCTTTAGCCAGAAAAAAATTGAGGGTTGCATCTAGAACTCTATCATCCATCATCCCCCAACTACTAGTTTGTCGAACCCCATAGCACCTTCATGTCTTCTCCCACTTTCTCAGTGGAAAGGATGCCCTTTCTCAGTGCTCTGGATCCCATCACCTCATACACACTTAGGGACTTTGCTCTGTTTATTTTCCAGTTCCTCTAAGTTATACCTTCAATCTCTACTTACTATGTACATTCTCAATGGACAATCTCAGCCACTGCCATAGATGACTTGGAAACCTTTACCGTTAGCCCAGTCAGAACCACAGATTTAACTGGCTACTAATGACCCACATTAAAAAGCCACATTCTTACCCGTTACAACTAGGTGTCACTGGGGGAAGGGAATGCCTGATAAACTCTTCCAAGTTTGAGGTTCTGGGTTTACTGGTGCCCATACCCCAAAATGGCCAAAACAATAGATTATCCCAAAAGAAATGGACAAGGGAAGGACATGGGAGAAACAAAAAAGCACACAGAGAATAGAACTACAATGAAGTGACTATGGCACAAAGGCAAAAAGCTGGGAGCCTTTCCAATACTGCCAAACAGGCTGGCTTAAATAGGGGCTAAAGAACTCAGAAAAAGGCCAGGCGCAGTGGCTCACACCTGTAATCCCAGAACTCTGGGAGGCCGAGGTGGGCAGATCACGAGGTCAGGAGATCAAGACCATCTTGGCTAACATGGTGAAACCCCGTCTCTACTAAAAACACAAAAAATTGGCTGGGCGTGGTGGCGGGTGCCTGTGGTCCCAGCTGCTCAGGAGGCTGAGGCAGGAGTCTGGCATGAACCCAGAAGGCGGAGCTTGCAGCAAGCCGAGATTGTGCCACTGCACCTGGGCTACAGGGCAAGACTCCGTTTCAAAAAAAAAGAACTCAGGAAAGGAGACAAGAACCCATTTGCAAGGAACCACAATTATGATGGTTGTTTGTGTAGGTGTGAGGGATAAGGGAAGAAGAACAAGGGCAGGTCCCATAGTCCCCAGATCCATCAGGAGCTGTGAGAACTTTTTTTTTTTCCTTTGAGACTGAGTCTCGCTCTGTCACCAGGTTGGAGTGCAGTGGCACAACCTTAGCTCACTGCAACCTCCGCCTCCCAGGTTCAAGCGATTCTCCTGCCTCGGCCTCCTGAGTAGCTGGGACTACAGGCACGCGCCACTACGCCTGGCCAATTTTTGTATTTTTAGTAGAGACAGAGTTTCACCATATTGGCCAGGCTGGTCTCAAACTACTGACTTCGTGATCTGCCCACCTCAGCCTCCCAAACTGCTGGGTTTACAGACAGGAGCCACCGTGCCTGACCTAGAACTTATAGAATCTATATTGCCCAGCAAACTCCTGGGCTGAAGTGATCCTCCTGCCTCAGCCTTCTGAGTAGCCAGGATTACAGGCACGCACCACTGTACCCCAGCAAAGAACAAATTCTCATGACTCCAAGGTCAGCTGAATTCATCACGGTGTACTTCCCCACTACCCTTGTCTAGCCAAAATGGTCAGCTCCATCAACTCTTCCTCATCCCTAGAGTGTGCTGATCCCACTCCAGATCCAGAGACTATGAGAAGCAACCACTTCAAAACATGGCAATAACCAACTAACTGTATGCTGTATGTAGGAAACAACTAACTGAGTTTTGTGGCATTTTAAACCTATCTCAATAAAACAAACAAACAAACAGAAAAACAAATAAAGGGCCGGGCATGGTGGCTCATGCCTGTAATCCCAGCACTTTGGGAGGCCAAAGCAGGCGGATCACAAGGCCAGGAGATCGAGACCATCCTGGCTAACACACTGAAACTTCATCTCTACTAAAAACACAAAAAATTAGCCAGGCATGGTGGCGGGCGCCTGTAGTCCCAGCTACTCGGGAGGCTGAGGCAGGAGAATGGCGTGAATCCGGGAGATGGAGCTTGCAGTGAGCCGAGATCATGCCACTACACTCCAGCCTGGGCTACACTCTATCTCAAAAAAAAAAAAAAAAAAAAAGACTCCAGGGGAGGGGTTGTTGACTTCTCAAGCCATTACTGCCTGGTTTCTTTAGATCATTTGGCTACAACACTTTCCTCATTGGTGCCATCTACTCCCAGCTACCGTGGCACAGAGGCCCTGACAGCCAGCTAAACAAGCTGCTCTATTTTGTTTCCAATTAGGAACACAAGTTTTGAAGCTCAGATCTGATTTGCTTCCAACTCTGACACTTTCCTGATGATGTGCAAGCTTTGGACAAGTTACTTAACCTCTTTTGAGCCTCAGTCTCCTGAAAATGGACATATCACCACCTACTCACTGTAAAGATGAAATGAGAGAATAAAAATTAGGTACTTAAGTACAATTTTGGCGTAAACATTACAGTCATCACTACTACTATTTATTACCAATGATAATTATAACAATAAAATAATTCAGGCCTCTCTTAGGAGATTCATGCCCTAAAATCATCATCTTTGACATAGATATGGCTCCTTATTAACTTCCCCTGACCACAGATCGATAGAAAAGGAATTGGTAGAAGTTTGAGCCAGAAAGCACAATGCAGGCAGAGTCAAGACAGAACACATTACTGATCAGTATCCGCCCCTGTGGACTACAGGAAGGCAGGCAGCTCCAGGGTCTTTCCCACCCTTCCACCCCTACACCGAACCCTCCTTACTTGAGCACCTCTTCTCGACACTGTTTCTGGGGTGCGAAGCAGGCGATGGCCCAGACTTTGATCTCAATCCCATTGTAGAACTGTTTCCCCCGCATGTCCCAGACACCCTGATTGGGTGTGGCAATGGCCCGGTTCTGGGGATAGGCAGAGGGGGCGCCCAGGTGAGCCTCAGTAGAGTCAGGTGGGTAGGGGAGCAAAAGCCCCTGGCTATACAAACCAACCACCCCCATATACCCTGAGATGTTGTCTGGCCCTGACCCTGCTCACCCGGCCGCCGTACTGCAAGATGGGCGCCGGCAGCACTCGCCCTGTCACCTCCGTCATGTCATCCTTCACTTTGATCCCAAATTCCTGGATATAGGGATCTAAGTTGTAGCTGGCATTCTTCATCTGCAGGACAAAAGAGAGCAATCTCAGAAGAGCAGGAACTTGGCTCTGCTCTGGGTATCAAGGAGAGAACCCTAAGGAGAAGCTGGGGTTGGTACAGAATAGTCCTAAAAAGAGAGGGAAAGTGGAAGATGAGGGAAGTGACAGGATAACACAACAAAGTAATACAGGAGAGAAAAAGAGATAGAAAGCGAAGTAGCTATACGGTAAGAAGGAAGAGCAGCCTTATAGAGTTCTAGGCAACAAATCTAGACTTGGGTTTTCCTGAAGGAAGGTTCTGCTGGGGCATTAAAACATTTATGCTACCAATGGCCCCAATGAGTGAGCAAATGAGTAGGCCCACTGACCAGGCGACTGATCTCCTCCTGTCTGTCTGGAGCGGATCTAGCTGTGGCCTTTATCATGGTCGAAGTCTGGTTGTCGGTCAGCTTTTTAATACAGCGCTGCCCAGCCACAATGTTACAGACCTGAGGAAACGAGAAGGACAGGTAGCTCTGGCTTGAGTACAGTCCATCCTGTACTCAGAGCCCCATAATAAGGAAAGATACCGTGGCTGTCAGACATGGGGAAGGGAACTGCAAAACCCTTTGTGCATACATGTATTCTCCTCGAGTTTCACTTGATAGGTAAGTTAGAAAATATTCATGTGCAAAGTAAAAGGCAATTCAGGCCGGGCATGGCGGCTCATGCCTGTAATCCCAGCACCTTAGGAGCCAAGGCAGGCAGATCACTTGAGGTCAGGAGTTCAAGACCAGCCTGACCAACCTATCTCTACTAAAAATACAAAAATTAGCCAGGCATGATGGTGTGTGCCTGTAATCCCAGCTACTGAGGAGGCTGAGGAACAAGAATCACTTGAACCAGGAGGCAGAGGTTGCAGTGAGCCCAGATCACGCCACTGCACCCCAGCCTGGGTGACAGAGTGAGACTCTGTCTCAAAAAAAAGGAAAAAAAAAAAAAAGGCAATTCAACCACTTTGTGATTAAAAGCCTGTGATCCAGCACCAGATCTGGGCTCAGGTCTCATATTTTATTTATTTATTTATTTTTTTTGGATGGAAAAAAAAAAAAAGAGATGGAGTCTTGCTCTGTCGCCCAACTGGAATGCAGTGGCACAATCTCGGCTCAGAGACATCTGCCTCCCAGGTTCAAGCAATTCTCCTTCCTTAGCTTCCCGAGTAGCTGGGATCACAGGTACCCGCCACCACACCCGGCTAATTCTTGTATGTATGTATGTATGTATTTTTGAGACAGAGTTTTGCTCTTCTTGCCCACGCTGCTGTGCAATGGCACGATCTCGGCTCACTGCAACCTTCACCTCCCAGGTTCAAGCGATTCTCCTGCCTCAGCGTTCCAAGTAGCTGGGATTACAGGCATATGCCACCATGCCTGGCTAATTTTGTATTTTTAGAAGAGATGGGGTTTTGCCATGTTGGCCAGGCTGGTCTTGAACTCCTGACCTCAGGTGATCCACCCACCTTGGCCTCCCAAAGTGCTGGGATTACAGGAGTGAGCCACCACGCCTGACCTTCATATTTTAAATGACGATAATAGTAACAATCTCAGAGTTGTCTCAAGATTAAATAAAGCACTTGAAGGACTGGGTATAGTTCTGGAACACAGTAAACAATAAGCTGCAGCACAGAATATTATTTAACAAAGGACCATATATAGAGCTCTTCTGAATACTGAAAAACTCAATATACACAAATTAGATTTCTAAGGCAGCTCTCCATAGTGGCAGGTACGTAGTTGCTCCATCCAGCAACCCACCAGGACTAGGGTTGGCTCTAAACCCGAGCTCCCAGACCACAGCTATCACTGTCTCTGTTGGCTGACAGTGTCCTCTGCTGGTGTGAGAAACATCCTGCCATTTACTTCATCTGTTCTGGGCCCAACAGAAAACAATAGAGATCATAAAAAGCTGTCTAGTGACATACAAGACTTCTACTCCCCAATATACTATATTCAGGATGCTGTGAACAGGAAGGCTTCTAGAATTGAGAGAGCCAGTAGGTCTGGAAATACTTCTGTTTGAAGTACAGCTTTGCCATTTCTAGGTGATGTTACCTTAAACAGGACCCTTAACCACTCTGAGAATCTTCTTCTTTAATTTCAAACATGAGAAAAAAATACACTAGCTGTCTCATGAGGTTGTTGTAAGGATTTAGATGAGATGAAATGTGGAACTCGCTCCCATAGGGCCAACATTCTTTACATACTAATTCTCGTCCTAATTCCCAGAGTTCATGGTAAACAATGGGAAGGAAAACCAGCCCAAGGTCACCTGCCTTCAAACTCTATATTCCAGAAAATAAACAAAATAGTCAATTCACTTAATGAAAATCCAAAATTATTGAAATCTGTGAGATTGCTCTCTTAAAGGTGCCTTAAAGTTGTAGCATTCTTTACAGGTGGTTACAGATACAGAATTAAAACCAGGGATGTGGTGAAATTAGAACACTTGTACAATGCTAGTGGGACTATAAAATGGTATGTAAATTTCTCAAAAAATTAACCACAGAATTACCATATAAACCAGAAATTCTGCTTCTGGGTATGTACTCAAAAAACAGGAACTTCAACAGATATTTGTACATCTCTGTTCACAGCAGCATTACTCACAATAACCAAAAGGAAGAAGCAACCCAAGTATCCATGGACAGATGAATGAATAAACAAAACGTGATACATACATACAATGGACTATTATTCAGCCTTAAAATAGAAGGGAATCTTAACATGCTACAACATGGATGAACCTTGAAGACATCGTGTTAAGTGAAATATGCCAGTCAAAAAAGGACAAATACTGTATGATTCCACTCATTTGAGGTACCTACAGTGGTCAAATTCATAGAGACAGAAAGTAGAATGGTGGTTGCTAGGGGTTAAAAGGAGGGAGTTGTCGTTTAATGGGTATAGAGTTTCAGTTTGGAGTGATGAAAAAGTTCTGGAGATTAGTCGTGGTGATCGTTGTACAACTGCGTGAATGTATTTAATGCCACAGAACTGTATACTTAAAAATGGTTAAAATGGTGAATTTTATATTACGCATATTTTACCACAATTTGAAAAAGAGAAGATGGAAGAAGGAATGAACTGTGATTTGAACATGAACAAATGATTTTGTGGACACTCACTGACCTACGTAACTATTCGAGGAAGATACAGAGGTGGACTGGAGGTACTACTTCTAGTTTCTAGTTGGATCTTCACAACTAGAAACTAGAACAACAATAATCCATACTGTTCTTCTACTTAAACTTTTCCAATGGATTCATATTATAATTAGAATAAAATCCTACCTGGCCAAAAACTAGAACTATCATTCATTGCTGATGGGATTGTAAAATATCATAGCCACTTTGAGAAACAATCAGGTAGCTCATCAAGATGTTAACCATTGCCTGGGCGCGGTGAATCACGCCTGTAATCCCAGCACTTTGGGAGGCTGAGACAGGTGGATCACGAGGTCAGGAGATCGAGACTATCCTGGCTAACACAGTGAAACCCCATCTCTACTAAAAATACAAAAAAATAGCCGGGTGTGGTGATGGGCACCTGTAGTCCCAGTTACTCGGGAGACTGAGGCAGAAGAATGGCATGAACCTGAGAGACAGAGCTTGCAATGAGCCGAGATCACGCCACTGCACTCCAGCCTAGGTGACAGAGCGAGATTCCATCTCAAAAAAAAAAAAAAGATGTTAAACATTGTTATATATTATATCACTCTTAGGTGTATACTCCAGAGAAATAAAAACTTATGTTCACACAAAAATGTGTACATCAATGTTCACAGCAGCATTATTCATGATACCCAAAAAATAGAAACAATTCAAACGTCCATTAACTGATAAATGAATTAACAAAATATGACATATCCATCTGATGGAAAGAGGATAAACCTTGAAAATATTACGGTAAATGATAGAAGTCAGTCATAAAAGGACACATATTGTATTATTTCACATATATGATATGTCCAATATAGGTATATCCAGAGACTGAAAGTAGATTAGTGGTTACTACAGGCTGTTGGGGAGAGAAGGAATGGTGAGTAACTGCTAATGAATATAGGCTTTCTTTTAAGAGTGATATGTTCTGGAATCAAATAGTGGTGATAGTTGTACAATTCTGTGAATATACTAAAACTACCTAATCATTTTAAAATGGTGAATTTTATGGTATGTGAATTATATCTTGATACAGCTGGGTTTTTTTTTTTTTTTTTTGAGACAGGGTCTCCCTCTATTGCCCAGGCTGGAATCCAGTGGCATAATCACAGCTCACTGGGTTCAAGCAATGCTTCCACCTCAGCCTCCCAAGTAGCTGGAACCACAGGTGCACACCACACCTGCAGTCAAGTGATCCTCTTGCCTTGACCTCCCAAAGTTGTGGGATTACAGGTATGAGCCATCACAGCCAATCTGGATAAAGCTATTCCAAAAAACAATAATAAAATGCCACATGGTTTCAACAGGCTATATGATTTGGCCCTCTACAGAATCATCTCCTACTACTTTTCCCCTAACACAATACATTCTAGCCACCACAGCCTTCTGTCTATCCCTCAAAAAGATCCAAATTCTCTTCTGCTTTAGAACCTTTGTACTTCCTCCTGCCTGGAAGGCTCTTCTCTCAGGTTGTTATAAGGTTGATTCTATGTCATAATTTGGGACTTAGCTCAAATGTCTCCTAAGAGAGGAGTTCCCTAACAACTAAAATAGCTCTCTACCCTCTTCCTCCCTTACTTCTATCCCCTGAACCTATTTTATTATTCTTATAGCACTTATCACCATCTGAAACTATCTTATGTGTTTATCAATTTGTTGTCTATCTCCCCCCTTCTAGAATGTAAGCTCCACAACAGCTGGGACCTTGTCTGTCTTGTTAATCTCCATGTTCCTAGCACCTAAGAGTATATGACACATAGTAGGAGCTCAATAAATATATGTTAAATACGCAACAATAGAATTCAAGGTCTAAGTCATAACATAAATTATACACCTTGGAAACCATTGTTTAAATAGAAATAATGTTAGTTTGCTAACAAATCTCTGCTTACAGTAAACATCAGCTACTGTCTACTTAGCTAAGATTGTTCCTAAAGACCTCTGTTTATACCTCAGAGAACATGTTGCCTTCATGCGCATCAGTAGCTATTAATCAAGTCAGAGTTCTTGGTTTTGGGGATCTCTTCTCCTTTCAGCCTAATTCCCTCAGGTTAGTTCTGAAATTCTAGAAGCTCACCAGAAGACTTGAGCTTTGGTCTGGGCTATCTGACTTCTGCTGTTGGATAAAAGTAAGAGGGTAGGCCAGGCATGGCAGCTCATGCCCGTAATCCAGCACGTTGGAAGGCCGAGGCAGGCAGATCACTTGAGGTCGGGAGTTTGAGATCAGTGTGGCCAATATGGTGAAACCCCATCTGTACTAAAAATACAAAAAAACGTATCTGGGCACGGTGGCGCACACCTATAATCCTAGCTACTGGAGGCTGAGGCATGAGAATTGCTTAAACCTGGGAGGCGGAAGTTACAGTGAGCTGAGATGGTGCCACTGCACTCCAGTGAGATTCTGTCTCAAAAAAACAAAAAAGAAAAACAGGGTGGCCAATATGGTGAAACCCCATCTGTACTAAAAATACAAAAAAACGTATCTGGGCACGGTGGCGCACACCTATAATCCTAGCTACTGGAGGCTGAGGCATGAGAATTGCTTAAACCTGGGAGGCGGAGGTTACAGTGAGCTGAGATGGTGCCACTGCACTCCAGTGAGATTCTGTCTCAAAAAAACAAAAAAGAAAAACAGGGTAGCCTAGTATAGTGCCTCTCCAATGTTAATGTACATCCCCTTTGGATCTTGTTAAAGGACAGAGTCTGGCTGGGTGTGGTGGCTCACGTCTGTAATCCCAGCACTTTGGAAGGCCAAAGCGGGCAGATCACCTGAGGTTGGGAGTTAGAGACCAGCCTGACCAAGATGGAAAAACCTGTCTCTACTAAAACTATAAAATTAGCCGGGTGTGGTGGCGCATGCCTGTAATCCCAACTACTCAGGAGGCTGAGGCAGGAGAATCGCTGAAACCCGGGAGGCGGAGGTTGCGGTGAGCCAACATCATGCCATCGCACTCCAGCCTGGGCAACAAGAACAAAACTCCATCTCAAAAAAAAAAAAAAAAAAAGATTCTGATTCAGTCGGTATGGGTAGAACCTGAAATCTGCATTTTAAGTAAGCTCTCAGGTAATGCCTATCCTGTTGGTACACATGACCACACTTTTTGAGGAGCACTGGATGAGACAATGAAGCAGTAGGCAGTAGTCTCTCATTCAATATTTTGGCTAGTATATACCAAACAAAATAGAGCCCAGTGATTCTGTATTTGTATTCTATAACTTAGCATTACTATTCCTTCTCCAGTTGCAGAATTCCAAAGGTCTACTGTTATATAAAAGTATGACAAATCTTGGGGCTAAAACTTTTTCAAAAGGAACACATTAATTATTGGAGAAACATGATTTACATTATAGGTAATATTTATCACCAGTTTGTGTAGAATAAGCTACACTTATATCTTCAGGTCACTTAGGATCCCAGCTCTAAACAACAGGGGAAGACAAATTAAGAGAACATGAGTGACTGTGGGTATCTAAAATCTCTGTCCTGTATGAACTAATTACTTATTAAACAGTAAATTCAGCTTGTCTCTGCCTGGCAGCCCTGAAAGAACATGACAGTAGGATGGGGGATAAGGAAACAACTTAGCAGGTAAGAATGGGGCCTCTATTTCACAGGAGAACTACCTCATACCTTCTCAGAATGTCAATTTTCCAAACTTCAAAGAAGAGACACCTGATAAGCAGCATGCAGGTATATACAATGCCTATTCCCCAGCCATTACTTGGCAATCTCACCTCTAGGGGAAGGTAGGTATGCTTTTGTTCCTGGCCAACTTGTAGGCAGGGCAGATGGGGATACTTGAGCTGAAGGTTATATTTCTGCTTGAAATACTGAGCCACTGTGCACTCCACAGTCTGTCCACTCTCCAGCTGTAAGGGGAATCTGTTCAGAAGAAGGGAAGGAAGGGGGTGTCATAACCCAGCATTCAGTCCCACTTCTCTAGACCCACAACCATGGGAAGCCCCAGACTTTTTCCTTTTTCATTTGGCCCCAATATGATATGCAGGAAGGAAGTCCCAGACTTTGCTTCATCCTATCCAACTTCTTTGAGCATCGCCACTCATGAGAAAACAGGACATACAGGGCTCCAAGAAAGAAGTCAAAGGTTTGAAGGGCAAGTTCCACAAAAGTCAGATACTATCTGACTCATTTATTTCCAATATTGAGCATAAAGCCTGACACAGAGTAGACATTCATAATATAGTGTAGCCTAAGGTCAAGAATGAGAATAGAATCGATGACAGCTTCCCCAAGGAGCCCAGGAGCCTAGCTTTCTTTTTTCAAGAGAAATAATAATTTGAGAGAGATTCTAACATTTACCTAACCCTAACAGGAATCAGAGAACACACTTGCTCTAAACTAAAGGACCAAAGAGGCAAGGAGATCAAGAAGGTAAAAATGGTAGGCAGAGTATCAACAGATCAGAGAAGATTGAGAAAGGATGCCAAATTCCCACAGCTTATCTTCAAAAACAGGGCCAGTCCCCAAGGCTCATTCTCAAGGCCAGTGGGGGAAGGAGGGAGGGAAAGATAGTGAGTTTTAAATCTCAGCCCTTCTCCACCAACAAAGCATGACTCAGCACCCCTGCCAACTTACGTCTGATGGCTAGCAGGGCGACGGGTAACATTACACACGCGGTATTTCCTCTTCATCTGTCCACAGTGGGTGACTTCCACCTTCAGGCCTGAGATACACACACTACTTGTCAGGGCTGAAATAGGTTGCTCAGGTGCCCAGCCTTGCCCTCTTCCCTGAGCATACCCCAAGGGGATTTCCTCTTAGGGCTCAAGTGGGGCTGTTTCCCTTCCCCTCCTGTTGGGTCCTCACCCTTGATCTCCTTGGTGAAGCGAACGCGCTGAGAGTCCGTGAGGGGCTTGGGCTGCTCATCTATGTTCCTGATGTCCAGCACCTCACACATGAACTCAATCACTGGCTGTGCCTTATAGAAGGCAGTGGCTGAGACTGTGGGGACAGGGTAAAGATAGCTCAGCTCAGGTTCTGTCTTCCACAATACATGGAGGCATAGCAATTTATACCCTCTTCCCTTTTATATACCCTTTTATAGGGCATTGGGATGGGGGAAGGGGGAGCCAGGGCTATAGGAATTAGACTAGGAGTGTGGTTGCAGAGCTGGGAGGGATGAGGCTGGGAGTGTGGTCACTGGACTTGGGGTGCCCCTAGCTCCATAGCTCTCCCCACTCACCATCAATGTTGAGCATCATCTTCCACATGGCAGGGCGCACAGACTGGTGAAAGCCGAACCAGACCTCGCGCCCACCCCCCAGCGGGTGGTAGTAGCCCTCAGGCGGTGAGAAGAAGGAGCGGCCCACAGGGGTGTACCTGGCAGGGACAGGCAGAGAACTGGTCCCTCGGGCACAGGCCCCCACCCTGTGAGGCATCCTGGGCACGGAGGAGCCCTGGCCTGAAAGGCAGGACACCAGGGCTTTAATGCCAGCTCTGATGCTTTACTAGTTGTATGACTGACCTTGTGCAAGTTTCTACCTTCTCTCTGCCCTGCAGGGACAGATGGGATGAGGCCCAAAGATATCTAAGAAGTTCAGGGCCAGGGCTTTAAACCATCTAAATATAAATACACACTTGCCTGGCAAGTGGTAGGGCTTCAAACAATTTTTTTTTTTTTTGAATGGCACTCTGTGGGACCTTAATATGTGCTCCCCCTCCTCCCCTGACAGCAGTTCTGCCAACACTAGTAGCCCAGATACTAACTACACCCAATACCTCATGGATGCCAGGTGCCTCATGGCCACATCCAGGGCTTGCACAGACTCCAAGGGAACAGGGATCTGGCCGCTGACCAGGGCCTCATGCAGCATTCGCCAGCTCACAATGGCTAGCCACTTGATGGAGACCTTAAAGATTCGATCCTTCCCTTCCCCAGGGATTGTCACCTCAAAGTCGACCTTCAGGAGGGTGAGAGAAAGGAGTGAGGGATTGCCATTGCTCTGCGAGAATGATCCCCGACTCCATGGATTTGCTGAGAATATGCTCAAGTTGACAGGGGCTCATAATGAAGACCCCAAAGTAAGTCCAGCCCCTTAGGTTCTAGCCACCTCGGCTCAGTGCTTCTCTTCCTCTCAACTACCTCTCAGCCTAGCAGGAAGTCCTTTAGGTCTATTTTAAGTCTAATCTCAATCTGTTTAGGACACGGACAGGCACATGATAGACTAAATAAACATCAGCACCTACCCACCCCTCACCCTAAAACATACTTTCTCAGCACAAAAGATGAAAAGGATCTCTGGATCACCAGACTCCAAAGAGGCTTACATGAGCTTGGTTCTACCCCAGACCCCTGACACAGGCCTAGCCTGACTCCCAACCTTACCCGTTCGTTGCCAATGGGCAGTGCTGTGACAGTGTAAATGTTCTTCTTTCCATCATACACAGGCTTGCGATCACCAAAGATCTGAGGCTTGAAATGCTGGACCATGTATTCCACCACTTCCCTGTGGGGGATAGGAGTGGCCTGTGGAAGCTGAGAGACTACCACCACTTCAAGCTTTTGGAAGTAATTCAAAGTCCAGGCAATGTCCCATCTATTATACTCACTCCTAACATCTACTCTATGACAGTGCTTCTCAAACTTTAACTTTCCTATGAATCACCTGGAGATTTTATTGAAATGTAGCTTCTGATTTAGCAGGTCTAGAGTGAAGCCTGAAATTCTGCATTTCTAACATGCTGCCAAGTGACACTGCTGGTCCTCAGACCACCAAGGCTCTAACGGACCTGAAAGAGTGGTGTGAGTGCCTTCTGAGAAGAGGGGGAGGCTAAAGGGAGAAAAGCTTGACTCCAGGGTCTATCAAGAATCAGAAATAGGGCTAGGTATGGTGGCTCACACCTGTAATCCCAGTACTTTGGGCAGCCGAGGCAAGAGGATCACTTGAGCCTAGGAGCTCAAGGCTAGCTTAGGCAACAGAGTGAGACCCCATCTTCTACAAAAAAAAAAAAAATTTTTTTTTTAGTTAGCTGGATATGGTGGCATGTGCCTATAATCCCAGTTGCTTGGGAGGTTGAGACAGGAGGATCACCTGAGGCTGGGAGTTTGGGGTTACAGTGAGCTATAATTACACCACTGCACTCCAGCCTGGGGGACACAGTAAGAGCCTGTCTCAAAAAGAAGAAAAAAAAAAAAAAAGGAACAGCCAGGTGCAGTGGATTATGCCTATAATCCCAGCACTTTCGCTTGAGCTCTCGAGGTTGAGACCAGCCTGGGCAACACAGAGAAATTCTGTCTCTACAAAAAATGCAAAAATTAGTCAGGCATGGTGGTGTGTGCCTATAGCCCCAGCTACTCAGGAGGCTGAAGTGAGAGGATCACTTGAGCCTGAGAGGCAGAGGTTGCAGTGAGCTGAGATCATGTCACTGCACTCCAGTCTGGGTGACAGAGCCAGATCTTGTTTTAAAAAAAATTAAAACAAAACAAAACAAAACAAATCAGGAACAGAATCTAGGCTGCTCCAATCTCGAATCCCAGATCTGATAAGCAAAAAAGGTAGAAGAGATGTGAACTGGAATAAGAACAAATTGTGGAAGAAAAATCTTATCTCTTCCATCTCTCTGAAGCACTTAGTCTCACCACCCTGTTTTTTCTCCATCTCTTACTTCCTGTCCTCTGAAACTTAGACCCCAGGGTGTCCATTATTCCTTCAAAATTCCAGTTTATCTAACCAACTGACCTTCACACTTTCTAAATCAAAGTTCTTGAATACTACTGGATAACACAAATGGTACATTAGAAGCAACTGTGATCATATGGTTTCAATCCCAATTAGGCTTCAGTGCTGCCTAGCAATCTTTTTCATGTCCCTGATTACTTCCATCCCTCCTACTCTATGTAGACTATGTAGAACTTTCTCCACTAGCCTCTAACGCCAGAACCCATTCCTGTCTCCTATCAGGAAGCAGCTCTAATATCTCTAAAAAAGGCAGAGGATAGTACACAAGGCCACCCTTGAGTTCCCAGACATATACACAAACATATTAATATGTGCGTCCATCAATTTTTCTCCTTTCCTCTTACACTCAAAATGACCCTTCCATGTATTACTTTTAAACATATGAAAATATATTCATCTTCACTTATTAGAAAAATACAATTTAAAATTAGACCAAGATCAGGATGCCAAAGATCAAAAAAATCTCAAATATCAAATTGGTGCAGGTATAGGAAGAGACACTCTGATGCCTTATTGATGGGAGTATAGTTGGTACAACTTACCTTTAAAAACAAGTTGCAATATCTGAAAACTCTGAAATGTATTAGGCCAACAGTCCCACTCCTAGCAATTTATCCTACAAATACACTCATATTTGAGTGCAAAAATGAATCTATATATAATAATATTCAAGTTTCATTTTTGTAGCAGAATTTAGACTCAAATGTTCCTCAATAGATTACATAAGTTATATCACAGCCACTCAACCTATGCAAAAGAATGAGGCAGATCCATATGTGCTGGTATGTAATACCTTCAAAAATATATTGTTCAGTGGAAAAATGCAAAGTACAGAACAATGTATAAAGAACCCTGTTTTGGGTGTTTAAAAATGTTATATGTGCATATATGCCTGCACATGTGTAGAACAGTATACAGAAGCACATTCAAGAATGGTAACAATTGGCCGGGCACGGTGGCTCATGCCTGTAATCCCAGTACTTTGGAAGGCTGGGGGGGGCGGACTGCTTGAGGTCAGGAGTTTGAGACCAGCCCGGCCAACAGAGTGAAACCCTGTCTCTACTAAAAATTTAAAAATTAGCCAGGCGTGGTGGCAGGTGCCTGTAATCCCAGTTACTCCGGAGGCTGAGGCAGGAGAATCGCAAGAACCTGGGAGGCAAAGGTTGCAGTGAGTTGAGATCACGCCACTGCACTCTGGCCTGGATGACAGAGTGAAACTCCGTCTCCAAAAAAACAGAATGGTAACAATTTGTCGGGAACAGTGGCTCATGCCTGTGATCCCAATACTTTGGGAGGCATAGGTAGGAAGATCACTTGAGGTCAGGAGTTTGAAACCAGCCTGGCCAACATGGTGAAACTCTGTCTCTACTAAAAACACCAATAAATTATGTCATGGGGGGCACCTATAGTCCCAGCTACTCAGGAGGCTGAGGCAGGAGAATCATTTGCCTGTCATCCCAGCTACTTGGGAGGCAGAGGCACGAGAACTGCCTGAACCTAGGAGGCAGAGTGCAGTGATCTGAGATGGCCCCACTGCACACCAGCCTGGGTGATAGAGGGAGGCTCTGTCTCAAAAAAAAAAGGTAACAATTAATGGTACTGGGGGACTAGAGACCAGGATAGTAAGGAGACATTTTTCACTACTATCTTTTTGTAATATTTGAATTTTTTTATAGTATATATATAGTTTTCAAATAATAATAAAATTAATTAATTAAAGAAATATCACAGAGGCCGGGCACGGTGGCTCACGCCTGTAATCCCAGCACTTTGGGAGGCCGAAGAGGGCAGATCACCTGGGGTCAGGAGTTCAAGACCAGCCTGGCCAACATGGTGAAACCCATCTCTACTAAAAATACAAAAAAAATAGCCGGGCATGTTGGCAGATGCCTGTAATCCCAGCTACTCAGGAGGCTGAGCCAGGAGAATTGCTTAAACCTGGGAGACGGAGTTTGCATTGAGCTAAAATAGCGCCATTGCACTCCAGCCTGGGCAACAAGAGCAAAACTCCACATCCAAAAAAAAAAAAAAAAAAGGAAATTATCACTTCCTCTAAATAGAGCTAATCCCTCCAACTGTGCATCCTACAATGTCCTTCGGCCTCATCAAGGACATCCCATTAATTTCTCCCCTCTATCCCAAACTTTTAACTTCTCCATCTTTACTACCTCCTTCTCCTTAATCTGTAAACATACCCACACCTCATTCTTTAAAACTCTGTATTCATTCAACTAATACTGAAATGCAGTAGGCACTGTACTTATTTCTTAACTCAATATAGTTAGATTAACTAGCTCAACTACTTTCTGCTGAAATTGCTCTGCCAAAAGCCACTAATAATCTTCTAATAGCGAAGTCCAATTGGACTATTTTTCAGCATTTACCCTACTTGGCATCTCCTTCTCAAAAACTTCCTTAGATTTGGTGATACTACCCTCTACTGGTTTTTCTTTTACCTTTCTGGCCCCTCTTTCAAGGTTGGTGTCTTTCAGATTTGGTAGCTTAGGTGTGCATCACTTACCGGTTGACTCTACGGGGACACTTATCCGGCTTGATGTCCACCTCGTAGTGGTACACGTCGATCTTAGGGATGTCCACCTCAAAGTAATTGGCCAGGAGCTTGATTGGTTTCCCCACAGTGCCAATGCCAGGCCGGCGAGGTGCCTGGAACACCTGCTGCAGGGGGGGCAGGTAAGCGCCCGCAGCTACGAGACAAAGAGGCTGGTGAGGAGGGTAAAGTCTGGTAATCTCCTAACTACTCCTATCAGAGAAGGAACAAGGCCTCCCAGAACAGGAACACGAGAGAATAGAGACTGCCTCTTTCCTGCTACCCAACCCAGCCGAGCGCTTCCAGGGGACATCTCAAGCTCATCTGTGTTTTTGTCTTTGTTTTTTGTTTTTTTTAAATCTCTCTCCAGTTAGGAAAATTATCCTTATTGTCTACTTTAAATTCATTAAGTTAATATGTAATAAGTTCCTATTGCATGTTAAGCAGAGAGACTAAATCTGGCTCCTAGTAACAAAACCCTTTCTTTCTTCTACTAGAGTAAGACACTTGCCTTCACCAGGTATCTAGCAGACCAAGAATTTCTATTCTCTGCCAGCCAGATGCTCACTCCATTCATCACCATGCTGAATACAAAATGGCATAACCTTTATGTTCCTTTACAGGTGGGCAGGAAGAAGAACCAGAGAAGGCCAGGCTGGGGAGGGCAGGGTCAGTGTTTGAGGCAGGATTAGGGCAACTGAATAGCGAGAGTTGGAGAGAGGGAAAAGGAGAAGAGGCTCAAAGGATAGTTTGGAGACTAAGGAAAAGAGAAAGGGGGCTGGAGAAGAGGACAGAGCTGGAGGTCACAATAGAAAAAGGCAAGAAGGAGAGAAGGCTGGAGTCAAGGGGTGGGGCAGACGGGAAGAAACAAAGGGGCAATTGGGGAGGCAATGATTTAAAAAAAAAAAAAGCTTGAATAAAGAAAGAACTAACGGGTTTGGGAGAAAGAGGTGGCAGTTAGAATGCTGGAGAAGAGACACTGGCTCCGGGAAGAACACAAGATTCTCTCCATGCCCCACAGATCCTTCCACACAGAAGGTCCAGACAGCAGAAGCAGAGATAAATTTCAAGACAGAGGGGGCCCTTTGAAAAGGGATAGGGTAGGGCCAGATCCAGCTACTTTACCCTCTTTTGCCAGTCTGGCTGCTGCCTCCAGTCTTATTTTCTAGATTCGGGGGAAGAGAGAAAAAAAGGGAAAAATACGCCACTATTGTTCTTGGCAGTAGAGAACCAGTCCAGGTGAGAGAAGAGAGGGATAAACCAGCCCAGAACCTCCCATTACCAGACCTCTGCTTTCACAGTCAGACAAGCTGGGGGGATGGGGCATATCCTCAGCTGGGGGTCAGGAAGAGGTCAGAACCATTCATGGGAGGGGTAGCTTCCCAGAGCTAAGTTGCTCTGTTTCCCTCTAACCACCTGTCAAGCCCAGTCCCACTCTACAGACAGGGAAATGAAGGCCCAGCCTGGATGGAAAAGGTCTTCAGAACTCAGCTACATGGGGAAGTGAAAACCTATCTACTACCACCTGGCTGCCTACCTCAGAAAGTGCTGGACAGAAATTGCACACAAGCTCACGGACAGACAGACACACATTCCCATCACACACATCCAAACACACACTTAGACCTTGGCAATTTACACTTATACACATACCCTTCACTACCCTAGACTGAGTTCTTCAAAGGCAGGGACTATATCTGCCTTGGTCACTGCTTAATCTCCAGTGTCTGGCAAACACACAGGAAGTATTGAACATACTGATATGAAATGAATGAACAAACATATCCATAGACACACCACGAAAACACACAAGCACACACAGCACACAAACACACAAACACCTGTAATTGCCCAGAAACAATTATAAACACTACACAAGACAAACATGCACAGTTGTGGGTGTAGCCAGTAAGAGACATCCTTTCCCTCCCCAAGTTCTTATATTGCATTCACCTTCCTCCCCTCCCAGACTGAATAATCATTTGGGGCCTTGGGAGAAAGATAACCCCTAGAGCTGGGGGGCTAGTTAGAAATGATGGGGGATGGGACAGACACTCTAGCCTCAAAGCCTTCTCTTCCCCAGAAACCCGACTACATACCAGACATAGCCTTAGAGCACCATCCTCTCCAAAGAGGCTTTGGGAAAACAGGGGAGCCCGCACCCCCACTTCATCTTCAAACTAGGAAAGACAGCAGCAAGCAAGAACCTCTCTCCCATTCCATCCCCCTGAAAGCCTAACAACAGCACAGTCTTCTCCCCGCCCCCCTTACCCCAGCTTTTAGTCTGAGAAAGGGAGACACTTCCCTACAGACCCAGACAGGGACAGACGGCCACTTTGTGATGCAGATGAGGGCCCCAGCACAGAGGACAAAGCTTGGGCCTAGGGGGAAAGGGGCGGGGCCCTTCTCTTCAGACAAAAGCAAGCAGGGAGGGGCCCTGAAAAGGACACTCCCCCTCCCCCATCCCCAAGGAGCCCAGAGAAGGAAAAGTAACAGAGCTGAAAGCCCTGGCTCAGGATTCCTTTCCTGCAGTTCTGAGGCCCACATACCTCCCAAGGAGCCAGACTGCCTATTCAAAAGACACAAATTCAAGGTTAGGTTAGGTTAGATTAGGTTAGGTTAGGTTAGCTGGTGGACAAGCAAAGACTAACAGGCCAATCTCTCCAAAAAGGATCTGTTCCATGTGAATATACACTTTATTAAATATCCATATACGTGCTTAACCATTTATGTTCACATTTGAATGTGATTTAATTAATAAACATGTATTCTGTGCCAGGGCCTATACACTAGGCACTTGCTAGTTCTACAAATAAACCAGACACTGCTTCTACCTTCAGGGAGCACCTAGTCTAGTGTATGTGCTTAGAACACACCTGAGCACAGAAGGCCGACCTGGGCATAAGCACAGTGAGGCTAGCAACAATGCTTTAGTTTTTTGGGCTTTTTGTTTGTTTGTTTGTTTTTTACACAACACTTCAGTTTCGTGTATTATGTCCTCAGGCCACCTTGGGACACCACTCTAACTTCCTACAAGACAACAGTCCGGGCCTAGGAAGGAGGCAGTTATGGGGTCCCTCAATCTGCAGCTTCCAGACTGAATCTCAATTCTACCCTTTTCTGAGGCAAAGCCTGTCCCACTAGGCTTTTCATAAGGCTACGGCTGACTTCAAACAGCAGGTTCTAGCTCCTTTCCTAGAAGCTTATTTTTTGTAACAAATTTTTAAAAAGTCCATTTTTCATCACTCCAGAGCCTATTAGGAATTCATCAGGATAAAAATCGTTAGTCTAGAATGGGTACCAGTAACCAGCAATCCATGTGGACCTCAATGACCTACTCTAGTTCATGGGTTGTTGGAAATAGTCCCCAGCCTTGAAAAACAGGAGTGCCTGGGATGGAGAGAGGGGTCTGACAGAGAGGAAGTACAAAAGTCAGCTGCTCCCTGTGCTTATCCTTAGGACTACACAACCTATACAAGGTTGGTTATTAGGGGGAAAACAGTCACTAAGTACTTGTAGATCACTAAATGGATAACTTGAGTGAGATGGTAGGAGCTATTTCCTTGAGAGAGTGGGAGGGAGTTAGGTCTGCTACAAAAAAAAAACAAAACAATTTCCATTAGGAAAGTAATAAAGTTCATGTCCCAAATGGAAATTTGATTCCTATTCCCAGACCAAATGTAAGGAAGTGGTGACAGATGACCTGAAGCATTCCCATCACAGGGTAAGACACTTAAGACACAAGAGGTATCACCACCCCACAGCCCATCCTGAGGACTCCAGTTTTCTTGAGGCAATCCTGCCTCAGTTTATCCTCTGTTCCTATGTCTTTTTCTCCTCATTACCTGCAAATAAGAAGTTAAGGCTATCACCTGCGCCTCACCAGGGTGAAGGCTATAAACTCCCCCATCCTCCAACTTGTTTGTAGGGTTTAGATCTTGGCTCTAAAGACAGCCCTGACAGTTTCTGGGAAGTAGGGAGAGGAAAATGGAAAGATATCCAGTGGAAGATAGGAGCCATGAAAATATTAAGAAATATTAGAATAAATGTTTTAACTGTAGAGTGTAACCTTAACAGACAATTCAATGGAAAAGGTCATTATCTTTGGATTAAAAGCCCCCATCTCTACTCAGTATTGGAGCAGAAACTTGCAAACCAAGCAGACAACTCCCTCCAGGTAGCCCCTGCCTGCCCTGTCCTTGATTCCTCCGTAACCAATACCTTTCCTAAGGCCTATCTTTAGGAGGACCCACCCCCAGAACCCATTGCTTCGGTCCCAGTCTTTCCTGTGGCAGAAAAATGCACTTTGGCAGCTTCCCTCAACCCATTCTTGGCAAACTGTGACCGAGGGCCAAGTGTAAGAGCCCCTAAAATGGGGGAGGGGACCATAACCATTTGCACTCTGCCAGCATAACCTAAGAGAGAATGCACCCCATCAGCACGCTCCTTTTTCCAAGCCAAACGGGGGGGGGGGCGAAGAGAGGTGGGGGTATTTGGACGGCCACGCCCCCACCACGTCGGGCAGCCCCTGCCAGCTGCCACCTCCGCGCATGCTCCGGAGCCTCCACTCCGACTCCCCAGACCCACGGAGGGGGAATCCCGGGACTGGGTCCCCACCCACCGCCCCCTGACCCTCGCCCTCGCGTCAGGCCCGGTGGGGCGGAGCTCACAGTCCAGTTCTGCCGCCTTCTCCCAAGAGACATTACATTAGCCTATTCCAGCCCAGCGGAGCCCCCGCCCCCGGCATGCGGTAGCTCCAGGCCCATCTGTGTCGCCCCCTCCTCTCCTGGACACCTGGAGCCCGTCCCCTGCCACCTGCCGGGCCTCTCCGTAGGCCTCCACGGATGTCTGGGAGTCGTTCCGTGCGTGCAGGCCCTTCTCCCAGATTACTTCCAACCCGCAGGACTGCATACAGCCTCCTTGGACAAACAGCCCCCATCTCAGGGCTCTCTTCACATGGTTCTCCCCCGGAACTGCACACAGCCTCCTTCAAATGGGCCCCCATCGTGGGAGAGCCCTTCTCCTCACTCAGGAGCGCTTTCCTCACTTGGAAACCACGCTTTTCATGCGGGAGTCCCCAGTCCTTGGAGCATGCACCGTTCCCCCTCCCGGGGGCCCTTACCTGCTCCCGAGGGTCCCGCTTCCATCCCATATACCCGTGCGGAGGTCAGGCGGCCCGGAGACTGTGAAGTCCAGCGTGAGGGGCCTAAGTACCCCGCACTCTCGCTGCTCGGATTCCCGGGCCGGGCTCGGCTCCCCTACCAAGCCCGGCCGCTCGCGCCGCCGCCCCCGCAGCCTCCGTTGCCGCCGCCGCCGCCGCCGCCGCCGCCGCGGAGCCTGCAGCAGCTCCCCCTCCGAGCGCCCGGCCAGCTGCCAGTGCGCAGGCGCGACCGCCAGGCCCAGGAGGCGGACCGGAACGAGTCAAGCGGGGCGCTCAGACGGCAACAAAGGCCAATGGAGAGGGGCGGGGGCACCGGGGACCCGAGGCAGCGGCCCCTGGCGGTCACCCGTTGCCATGCAGCCCGGCGGGAGGGCTCCGGTAGAGGTGCCTTGGAACCCGCGCAGTGGCATAAGTGGGGCAGGGCGAAGGGACACCCCGCCACAGCTGCCTTCCGCCCTGTCTTTTCCCCAAATAGGTCCCTCCAAACCTACACACAGCCCCCGCCTGTCGCACCGAGCCGCGCGCACATTATGGGAACCCCACCTCATTCCCAGACCCCCTGGCACTCCAGCGCCCAGAGGCCCTGCCTCCCACCTCTCCTCCCAATCACCCTCATCCTTCAAGCCTTGGCTGCAAAGCGACTGCCTCCGCGAAGTCCTTCTTCGTCCCTAGTCACTGAACTCACTGACGCCACCCCCTCTTCCAGGCCGTGGGCTGGACGCTGAGACCACAGATAAGTAGAGACCCTGCCTACCCTGGAAGATGTCACAGTTTGAACTTAAGTACAGCTACAGAGCTCTGTCCACCGGAACTGGGAAGCACCTGCCTCCACTTTCTCATCTACAGCTCATGCCTCAACTCTGTCAATCTGCTTCTGCCCTCACCAGGTCACTTAAATGACTTTCGGGGTTGAAATCCAAACGATACTTTTCAATTATTTCTCTGCAGCATCTGTCACTGTGCCTCTACTTCCCTTCTGAGCCTTCCACTTGGCTGCGGCATCTTCTGCAGTCTCCTATTGCCTAAGTCCTTTTCAGTCTTTTAAAGGGCCCCTTTTGTTTTTGCCTCGTTAACTGTTCACTGTGGTTCCAAACCCAGCTCTCTTCTCATTCCACTCTCCCCTTGAAGGTCTCATCCACTCTTACGGCCCAACTATCCCTCCAAATCTCTATTTCCAACCATGTCTCAGACTCACATTTCCACGTGTCTGCTGGACAGCTCCACCTGGATATCCTACCAGAACTTCAAATTTAAGAAGTCCAAACCAAATACTTTATCTTTTACTCACAAACATACTTGCCCTGTGCTTCCTATCTCAACGAATAGCACCTTCATGTCAGAAATGACAGTTCCTCTGTCCCTTGTTCTTTCCCTCTAGTCAGCTGTTCACCACGTCTGGACATGTTTACCTTCTGAACTGCTCTCACATGATTCGATGCCATTCTGATGGTTTCTTATGCTGGTGCAGACCCTTATCATATCTTGCCAGAAGTATCACAACCACTTCCTTGCTAGTATCAGTTTCTGGGAACTCCCATTTTCCCTCCTATTCAGTCTGGTGCAGTGATAGGTGGGGTAAGAGACCCAGCTCAAACACCACTTCCCCATAAACTCACACAAATTTTTGATGCCTGCTTTATACTAGATGCCATGCAGAGGCTGGGAACTTAAGGGGCGGACCATAATCAGTCCTTATTCATGAGGAGATTAATTTCTGACACTTATACCATGCCTTGCTTCTAGAGGTTCTCAAACAGCAACCATGAGAATCACCGGGAAAGCTTGTTAAAACTTGGATTGGTGGCTGGGCGCAGTGGCTCACGCCTGTAACTCCAGCACTTTGGCAGACTGAGACGGGTGGATCACCTGAGGTCAGAAGTTCAAGACCAGCCTGGCCAACATGGTGAAATCTCGTCTCTACTAAAAATATAAAAAATTAGCCGGGTGTTGTGGCAGACACCTGTAATCCCAGCTACTCCAGAGGCTAAGGCAGGAGAATCGCTTGAACCACGGAGGGGGAGGTTGCAGTGAGCTGAGATCATGCCATTGTACTCCAGCCTGGGCAACAAGAGTTAAACTCTGTCTCAAAAAAAAAAAAAAAAACTTGGATTGGTAAGCCCTGCCTCCAGAGTTTTCGATTCAGTAGGTGTTAGGTGGGACCCAAAAATGTGTATTTCTAACAAGTTTCCAGATAAGGCTGATGATGCTGACGAATTACTCCCCTACATCAAAGTAGAGAGGTGAAGAACAAAGACTCTGGAGCCAGACTGTCTTGGTTTCAATACTGTCCCTGCATTTACTAGACATGTAACATTAGGCCCATTATTTAACTTCTCCGTGTCTCAATTTCCTCCTCTGTACAATGGCAGTGGTAATAGTACCTACCTCATTCAGCTGTTGTGAAGATGAAATGAGTTAATACATAAAACCACTTTAGTGGCTGGGCGCAGTGGTTCACGCCTGTAATCTCAGCACTTTGGGAGACTGAGGTGGGCAGATCACCTGAGGTCAGGAGTTCAAGACCAGCCTGGCCAACATAGTGAAAACCCATCTCTCCCAAAAATACAAAAATTAGCTGAGCGTAATGGCACATGCCTGTAGTCCCAGCTCCTCAGGAGGCTGAGGCACAAGAATCGCTTGAACCTGGGAGGCAAAGGTTGCAGTGAGCTGAGATCACGCCACTGCACTCCAGCCTAGGTGACAAAGCAAGACTCCATCTCCAAAAACAAAACAAAAACACTTTAGAACACTGCCTAAAAAGAATGCAAGGAAGGTATCAGCTGCTATCATAATCATTACTTGCCTCTCACACTATATTCTTTTTTTGGGACAGGGTCTTACTCTGTTGCCCAGGCTGTAGTGTAGTTGCACAATCTGGACTCTGAAGTCTGCACCTCTCAGGCGCAAGTAATTCTCCCACCTCAGTCTCCTGAGTTGCTGAGACTACAGGCGCATGCCACCACGCCTGACTTTTTATTTATTTATTTACTTACTTATTGTAGAGATGAGGGTCTCGCTATATTGCCCAGGCTGTTGTTGAACTCCTGGGCTCAAGCAATCCCCCTGCCTCAACTTCCCAAAGACTCTTCTTATGGAATGCTGAGGTCCCAGCTCAGTTATACTAGGGCAAAGGTCCCAGCTCAGTTACACCAGGGCAAAGGTGAGCTACCACACCTGGCTCCACACTATAATCTATGTTCCTGAAAAACAGGGACAATATCAGATGCATTGCTGTCCTCCTTTAGTGCCTGGCACAAGCTGTGCCTAGAGTGATCAGTAAATTTGGGTTTACCTGAATCAACAAGATAGCATCAAAAAGCACTCAGAAAAATTCTCTCAAAAAACTCTCAAAGGTCTCAGAAAGACCTCTGCCCTGATGTAACTGAGCTGAAACCTCAGCATTCCATAAGAAGAGTCTGACTCCCCTATTCTAAATACTCAACCTCATACTTAACTTTGTGCAAAGGCAATAGTCACTATTCTGACCCATCTCCGAAGTGGCTAGTGAAGTCAAGCCTGGCCCCAGCCTCTCAAAGTCTTTCTGCAGAGTGCACCTGTAATCAGGGACTTCACTCTCAGCTAGGCAAAGTGGTAGAGTAAAATGGAAATCCAGATAGTATTTTGCTTTTTTGTTGTTTTTTTTCTTTTTTGAGACAGAGTCTCACTCTGTCACCCAGGCTGGAGTGCAATGGTGCAGTCTTGGGTCACTGAAGCCTCTGCCTCCCAGGTTCAAGCAATTCTCATGCCTCTGCCTCCCAAGTGGCTGGGATGATAGGCACATGCCACCACACCCAGCTAATGTTTGTGCCATGTTGGCCAGACTGGTCTCAAACTCCTGACCTCAGGTGATCCACCCACCTCGGCCTCCCAAAATGTTGGGATTACAGGCATGAGCCACTGCCCCCAGCTGT
>NW_012117376.1:4490319-4491659 GCF_000951035.1 Colobus angolensis palliatus
GGGCGACAGAGCAAGACTCCGTCTCAAAAAAAAAAAAAAATTACTAATATTTTATATTTTTATGTAACTCTGAAATTCAGTGTGTATTTTACACAAAACACATTTCAATTCAGACTAGCCACATTTCAAATGCTTAATACATGTGGTTAGTGGCTACTGTACTAGAAAGTATGGATGATAATTTCAATGAAACTTTAAGTGTAATGACAGAGGCACATGGATGACATGGGAACTAAGAGGAGGTATGTCTAATCTAGTCTGGGATAATCAGGGTAGGTTACATAGAAGAGATATCTACTTAAACAGGCCTGTGAGGATGAGCAGGAATTAGCCAAGCAAAGTAAAGATGGGAGAAAGGTGTACTAAGCAGCACTAATAGAAAGTATGAGGTGAGAAATAGCACATTACACCAGGAACTATCAGTAGTACTATTCTTGCATAAAAATGGAAGCAAGAAGCAGTGAGAAAAGAAGCCAGAGAAGTATACCATCACAAAATCTGCCCATTCTCTCCCTAGCCCAAGCCAGGGTAAAGGCAGCAAAGGTGACAGGAGGAGCTGTCCCTGGTTCTGACACTCTACGCAGATTCACAGTTCAGTTCCACTCAGCCTGCAACCGAACTGAACCAGATCAAGCCTATTTTCCTGCATGTTCTCTAGCATACATGAAGGCCCCAAAACCCTAAGCTTGGCCTGGCAGAACAGGAGAGCCCAGCAGCTTTGGACAGGCTACCCTGGATGAGCACAGGCAACAGAGTGAGATTTCCTTGCTACAAAAAATACAAAAATTAGCCAGGTGTGGAGGAGCATGCCTGCAGGCCCAGCTACTCAGGAGGCTGAGGCAGGAGGATCATTTGAGCCCAGCCCAAGTGGTCGAGGCTGCAGTGAGCCATGGCCGCACCACTGCATTCCAGCCTGGGGGACACAGCAAAAGCCTGTCTCCTAAAAAACAAAATTCTCTATAGCATGCAATACTGTTTGATAACATTTTACCCACAGTAGAACTTCCCTCAAAATTGGAGTCAATCCTCTCAAACATTATCACTGCCATATCAACTAGGTTTACACAATATTCTAAATATTTTGTTGACATTTCAACAATGTTCACAGCACTTTCACCAGAGTCAATTTCACTTCAAGAAATCACTTTCTGGCTGGGCGCAGTGGCTCAAGCCTGTAATCCCAGCACTTTGGGAGGCTGAGACAGGCGGATCACAAGGTCAGGAGATCGAGACCATCCTGGCTAACATGGCGAAAACCCGTCTCTACTAAAAAATACAAAAAACTAGCTGGGCGAGGTGACGGGCGCCTGTAGTCCCAGCTACTCGGGAGGCTGAGGCAG
>NW_012117376.1:4493754-4497032 GCF_000951035.1 Colobus angolensis palliatus
CGGCTAGTTTTTTGTATTTTTTAGTAGAGACGGGGTTTCACCATGTTAGCCAGGATGGTCTCGATCTGCTGACCTCGTGATTCGCCCGTCTCGGCCTCCCAAAGTGCTGGGATCACAGGCTTGAGCCACCGCGCTCGGCCCACAGTATAATTCTTAAAGGTTCTAGGCTTTTCATAATGGTAACAGCACACTGGCTTCAATTTAAAGTCACCAGCTACATTAGACCCTAATAGGAGAGTTAGCCTGTGCTTTGAAGCCAGGCATTGATTTCTCTCTAGCTATGAAAGTTCTAGATGGCATCTTCTTCCAACAGAAGGTTGTTTCATCTACACTGAAAATGTGTTGTTCAGTGTAGCTGCTCTCATCAATTATTTTAGTTAGATCTTCTGGCTAATTTGCTGCTGCTTCTACATAAGCACCTTCTACTTTATGTTATGGAGATGGCTTATTTCCTTAAACCTCATGAACCAATCTCTGCTAGCTTCAAAGTTTTCTTCTGTACCTACCTTACCTCTGTTGGCATTCACAGAATTGAAGACAGTTAGGGCCTTGCTCTGGATTAGGTTTTGGCTTAAGGGAATGTTATGGCTGGTTTGATCTTCTTTCCAGATCACTAAAACTTTCTCCATATCAGATAAGGTTATTTTGCTTCTTACTATTCATGTGTTCACTGGATTAGCACTCTTAATTTCCTTAAGAACTTTTCCTTTGCATTGACAATTTGGTTAGTTGCGTGGTGCAACAGGTCTAGCTTTTGGCCTTTCTCAGCTTTCTATATCTCTTCCTCACTAAACTTAATCATCTCTAGTTTTGACTTAAAGCAAGAAATGTGCAACTCCTCCTTTCACTTGAACACTTACAGGTCACTGTAGGGTTATTAATTGGCCTACTTTTCAGGAATAGGTCTCAAGGAATAGGGAGACCCAAGGAGAGGGAGAGAGATTGGGGAATGGCCTGTCACTGAGCAGTTAGAATACACATAAGGTTGGGCACAGTGGCTAATGCCTATAATCCCAGCACTTTGGAAGGCCAAGGCAGGAAGATCACTTGAGTCCAGGAGTTTGAGACCAGCCTGGGCACTATAGTGAGACTCCATCTCTACGACAACAAAATAAAAGACTTTTAAACGAGCCAGGCATGGTGGTGCATGTCTGTAGTCCCAGCTACTCAGGAAGCTGAGGTGGGAGGATTGATTGACCCCAGGAGGTCAAGGCTGCAGTGAGCCATGATCATGCCACTGCACTTCAGCAGCCCCAGTAACAGAATGAGACCCTGTCTCTAAAACAACAAAACCCATGACATTGATAGATTAAATTTGCCATCTTATTTGGCCATGGTTCATGGTGCCCCAAAACAATTGCAATAGTAACATCACAAGTCACTGCTTACAGATTGCCATACAGATACAGTAATAATGAAAACATTTGATACATCATGAGATTTACAAAAATGTGAGAAAAAGACACAATTTGAGCACATGCTGTTGGAAAATTGGCACCAACAGACTTGCTTGATGTACAGTTGGTTAAAAACCTTCAACTTGTAAAAACAAAACAAAAAACACAGTATCTGCAAAGTGCAGTAAAGCAAAGCATGATAAAACAAGGTATGCCTGTATTTGATATAAGTGGTCAAGAAGTATGGAGGAATATTTGGAGAGCATTGAAGAAGCTGACAAGACTAGATTTGAAGCTTTCCTGCAATTAGATAAAAAAAAGGATTACAAAAACATCACTTTGATCTAGGAAAAGTACTCTTTCACAAGAGAAGAGGTGAAACTGATCGGGAAAACAGAGGCTTTTGGAAGAACTGTCAAGACAGACTGAAAAACCAGGAAGATTGGTCATACCCCTAAGTTATATCACAGTGCTCTCAACAGACCAGAGGGGGCAACAAGGAACTGAAAGAGGAAATTTGCCTTTACTGAAAAAAGCTTATAGCTATGAAACCAAGAGTTGGTATGAAACAAAACAACTGAGGGACTATCACCATGATACAGGTTATCTCAACTCATCACCATCATCGAGATGAGTGAGATATACTCTTGACCAATACAGCCCATTAAGAAGAGCTTCCAGGACATCCAGTGCCACCAGTGGTCTGAGATGTTAGAGTAAGCAATCAGTTTTGACATATCCAGTGGCCTGCTGCTAAGACCTAAGCCCCCTAATGTCCATACAGCTTGGTTATAAAACTTTTTTATGCCAAAAAAAAAAAAAAAAAGAGAGAGAGATTCTTTTTTTAATGGGACAGAACTAAAATACTGGTCAACAGCATGTAAGTTGGGAGATGGGGTGATCAGAGCTAAAGTGTTCTAACGGTACTTGTACTGTTTAGGACAAGGATAAAGGTATTGATTAACTTTAGACTTTGATAAGCATAGACAGTAACACTTCAATAAAAAAAAAAAAAAAAACAAGTAGCCAGGGATGGTGGCACAGTCTTGTAATCTTAGCTACTTGGGAAGCTGAGGTAGGAGGATCACCAGAGCCCCGAGTTCAAGACAAGCCTGGGCAAAATAGCAAGGCCCCAATCACAAAAAAAGAAAAAAAAACACAAAAACTGGCAAGAACAGAAATAGACCAAGCATGGTGGCTCACACCTATAATCCTAGTGCTTTGGTGCTTTGGGAGACTGAGGTGGGAGGATTGCTTGAGACCCGGAGTTCAAGACTAGCCTGGGGAACATACCAAGACTCTGTTTCTACAAAAAAATTAAAAAATTAGCTGGGTACAGTGGCACATCACTGTAGTCCTAGCTTCTCGGGTGACTGAGGAAGGAGGATAACTTCAGCTCAGGAGTCTGAGGTTACAGCGAGCTATGATCACGTTACTGTCCTCCAGCCTGGGCGACAGAGCCACACCCTGTCTCTAAAAAAAAAAAAAGAATAGAAATAAAATTAAAAAGAATAGAAATAAAACTTTCAAACCATTAGCTAAAATGGTTTAGCTAAAATGATTAAAGAAATTGAGTCAGTCCAGGTGCAGTGGCTCACATCTGTAATCCCAGCACTCTGGGAGGCTGAGATGGGCAGATCACCTGAGGTCAGTTTGACACCAGCATGGCCAATGTGATAAAACCTCATCTCTACTAAAAATACAAAAATTAGCTGGGTGTGATGGCGCGTGCCTGTAATCCCAACTACTCAGGAGGCTGAGGCATGAGAATCGCTGGAACTCGGGAGGCAGAGGTTGCAGTGAGCCGAGATTGTGCCACTGCACTCCAGCCTGGGTGACAGAGCAAGACTCTGTCTCAAAAAAATAAAAAAAAAGAAAGAA
>NW_012117376.1:4498892-4500573 GCF_000951035.1 Colobus angolensis palliatus
CAGGCACTTGCCACCGTGCCCAGCTAATTTTTTGTATTTTTAATAGAGGCGGGGTTTCACCATGCTGGCCAGGCTCATCTCCAACTCCTGACCTTGTGATCTACACACCTTGGCCTCCCGAAGTGCTGGGATTACAGGCATGAGCCACCGCACCCGGCCAACAATTATTTTGTTTAAGGCAAAAGTCATTTACAGCTATTTCAAAGAAGAGGAAAAGGGCAAAAATCATTTATTTATTTATTTAGATGGAGTCTTACTATGTTGCCCAGGCTGGTCTTGAACTCCTGGACTCAAGCGATCCTCCCACCTTGGCCTCCCAAAGTGCTGGGATTGCAAGCATGGGCCACCATGCCCAGACTGAAAATCGTATTTTTAAAGTTTGTTTATTTATTTATTTATTTTGAGATGGAGTCTTGCTCTGTCACCCAGGCTGGAGTGCACGGCACAATCTCAGCTCACTGCAACTTCCACCTCCCAGGTTCAAGCGATTCTCCTGCCTCAGCCTCCCAAGTAGCTGGGACTACAGGTGTGCACCACTATACCCAGCTAATTTTTACATTTTTAGTAGAGAGGGGGTTTCATGTTGACCAAATTGGTCTTGAACACCTGATCTCAGGTGACCCACCCACCATGGGCTCCCAAAGTGCTGGGATTACAGGCATGAGCCACCTCGCCCAGCCTAATCTCATTATTTATAAGGAAAATACAAAGACCACAATAAGACATCAATTTCACCAACTAAATAGGGCAAAAGCTAAGGAGGTAGAATAATGAGAACTATTAGATACTGTTGGTGAGAATGTAAACTGGTACAACCAACACACTCTTTTGTAAAGTTGAAGATGTGCACACCCTATAAACAGCAATTCCACTACAGAAAAACTTCTGCATTGCCAAGAGGAGATATGCACAAGAATGTTCTTAGTAGCACTGTTTGTACTAGTAAAATATTGAAAACTACACTAAATCCATCCATAATAGAACAGATAAATGAATTGTGATATACATAAATCTCACAAACTTGATACTGAGTGACAAAAAAACAAGCTGCAGAAGAATGCTTATGGTATGACTCTAATTTGTAAAATTCAAAAATATGCAAAAGTAAACTATGTGGTTTAAGGATACAAATATACATATTAAACAATACAGAAAAAGCAAGGGTAAACTCAAATGTCAAGATGGTAGTTACATCCAAGAGGGGAAAGAATGGGAATGGATTATGAAGTAGCACACTGAATATCTCAAAAGATAAAGGTAAAAAACAAAAATAAGGGTAAAAATAATATTCATATTCTCTCTCAGTAGGGAGGAGATAAAATGAGTGGTGGATAATAGGTGTCTGTTCAAACATTTTTCTTTATAACATACATATGGCCAGGTGCGGTGGCTCAGCCTGTAATCCCAGCACTTTGGGGGACCGAGGCAGGCGGATCATGAGGTCAACAGATCCAGACCATCCTGGCTAACACAGTGAAAGCCAGACTCCGTCTCAAAAAAAAACCACACACACACACACACACACACACACGTTATATTCTTTTTCTTAATTTTTTTGTTCTTTTTTTTTTAGACAGAGTATCACTCGTGCGTCCAGGCTGGAGTGCAGTGGCACGATCTCGGCTCACTGCAACCTCCGCCTCCCGGGTTCAAGAGATTGTCCTGCCTCAGCATCCCAAGT
>NW_012117376.1:4501073-4504514 GCF_000951035.1 Colobus angolensis palliatus
GGTTTCACCGTGTTAGCCAGGATGGTCTCGATCTCCTGACCTCGTGATCCGCCCGCCTCGGCCTCCCAAAGTGCTGGGATTACAGGTTTGAGCCACCACGCCCGGCCATGTCTCGCATTTCTTAAGGTGGGCATTTTAGGGTTCGCAATGCCATTGAAGGGATTCAACTGATGAATCCTACAACGAATACCAAATATTTTTAGATTTTCATTGTGCTTTAAAGGAAAGACCTCAGGGTTTGACAACAAAAAGACCTAGATTTGAATCCAGGTTCTAACAAGCGGTGTGACCTGAGGTTAGTTAACCCCTTCAACAAAAACATATGGACCCCCAGCCATAGGCGGAGGGGTACACGTAGGGCCGCAACACTTGGGTGATAAATATGAGGTCCTTTCCCTCTAGAGTCCACGGTTTAAGAGAAGGCTGACAGGAAAAAAAATTAAATAAATACAAATTAAAAATTAAAGAAAAAAATATAGATCTCTCCACTGCCTGCCAACAACAGGTCGTTCCCCATCCTCTTGAGCCCATTTTCCACACAGTTACAAACTGCTGCTTTAAAATGCACACCGGATTAAATTACCTGCCTGAATATAGTCCTCCAGTTGTTCCCCCACGTCCTCAGGATAAAAGGCTCCCCGAGTTCTGCGTGGGCCTCTCGCACTCTTGAGGCGCTTGCCTCACGGGCTTTCCTCTCACGTGGCTTCCTCACAAGTCCACATTTGGCTCCACCCATGCCGAGTCACGCAACGGGCATCTGATTGGTGAGCGTGGAGGAAGGACTGAGCATGCGCGACCTAGCTCCTCCCTCCGTCCCTATATTTAGATCCTTGAGTCTGCAGAAAGCTTGAGTTCTTCCCCCCGCAACGTCTATTAAGGCATAATTGACATTTGATAAACTGCACATGGCTGGGCGCAGTGGCTCACGCCTGTAATCCGAACACTTTGGGAGGCGGAGGCGGGTGGACCACCTGAGGTCAGGAGTTTGAGACCAGCCTGACCAACATGGCGAAACCCTGTCTCCAGTAAAAATACAAAATTAGCCGAGCGTGGAGGCACGCACCTGTAATCCCAGCTACTCGGGAGGCTGAGGCAGGAGAATTGCTTGAACCCGGGAGGTGGAAGTTGCAGTGAGCCAAGATCACGCCACTGCACTCCAGCCTGAGCAACAAGAGTGAAACTAAACAAACAAACAAAAAAAACAACACACGTTTAAAGTGTGCGGTCTGATGAGTTTTGACACAAATGAAACCTTCACAACAATCAATATAACGACCCTATTCATTCCCCGCCAGACTTTAATCCTGCCTCTTTGTTTCCTGCCTCTCCTCCCTCTCTGCCCTTCCCTCTGCAACGGCTAATGTCTTTTCTGTCGCCATAGATAAGTTTTCGTTTTATAGTATTTTATATAACTGGAATAATTTGGGGGAGAGGGGCTCTGGCTTGTTCCACTCACTACAAGTATTTTGAGATTCACCCATGTTTTTGTGTAAATCAGCAGTTCGTTTCCCTGGACCTGACCATCACTTTTCACAACAAAAGTTGTGAAAATTTTTTGTTCTATTTTATTGCTGAGTGTGCTCCATTGTATGGATATATGACAATTTGTATATTCATTCACGTATGGATGGACATTTGGGTTGTCTTCAGTTTGGTACCATTACAAATGAAATTACTATGACCATTTGTCTATAAGTCTTTTAAACATTTCTTTTTTTTTTTTTCTGAGAAGTGGTCTCACTCTGTCACCCAGGCTAGAGTGGAGTGCAGTGGTACCACTATAGCTCACTACAGCTTGCAGCCTCGACCTTCCAGTCTCAAGCCATCCTCCCACCTCAGCCTCCGGAGTAGCTAGGACCACACCACCACTCCTGGCTAATTTTTTTTTTTTTTTGGTACAGATGGAGTCTTGCTATGTTACCCAGGCTGGTCTTGAACCCCTGGCCTCAAGCATTGGCATCCCAAAGCGCTGGGATTACAGATGTGAGCCACCATGCCCAGCAAGTCCCTAATCCATTTCCAGCTAATTTTTGTGTATAGTGAAAGGTAAAGATCAATGTTCATTTTTTTGCTCATGGCTGTCCAATTGTTCCAGCATCATTTGTGGAAAGCATTGCCTCCGTTAAATTTCCTTAGCACTTGTGTTGAAAATCAACTGGTTATGTATGTCTGGGCCTATTTCTGGACTCTCTATTCTGTTCCACATACCTCTTTATGCCAAATACCATACTGTCTTGATTACTGTGGCTATATAATAAATCTTGAGATCAGATAGTGTAATTAGTTATCTATTGATACATAACAAATTACTACAAATTTAGAGGCTTGGTCGGGCACGGTCACTCACACCTGTAATCCCAGCACTTTGGGAGGCTAAGGCAAGTGGATCTCTTAAGGTGAGGAGTTCGAGACCAGCCTGGCCAACATGGAGAAACCCCATTGCTACTAAAAATACAAAACTTAGCCAGGCATGGTGGCTCACCCCTGTAATCCCAGCACTTTGGAAGGTGGAGGCGGGCGGATCATGAGGTCAGGAGTTCAAGACCAGCCTTGCCAATATTGTGAAATGCTGTCTCTACTAAAAAAAAAAAAAAATTAGCCGGGCATGGTGGCACACGCCTGTAGTCCCAGCTACTTGGGAGGCTGAGGCAGAAGAATTGCTTGAACCTGGGAGGCGGAGCTTGCAATGAGCCAAGATTGCGCCACTGCACTCCAGCCTAGGCGACAGAGTGAGATTCTGTCTCAAAAATAAATAAACAAATAAATAAAATTAGCCAGGCATGGTGTCGCAAGCCTGTAATCCCAGCTACTCCGGAGGCTGAGGCAGGAGAATCACTTGAACCTGGAAGGTGGAGGTTGCAGTGAGCCAAGATCGTGCCACTGCACTTCAGCCTGGGTGACAGAGTGAGACTTTGTGTCAAAAAAAAAAAAAAATTTAGAGGCTTAACACACACATATTTATTATGTGGGTCAAGAGTCCAGGCATGGTTTAGTTAAATCCTCTGTGAAGCATCTCACCGAGGTGTATATAAGCCAGGGCTGGATTCTTATCTGGAGACTGGACTGAAAAATAATTCACTTTCCAGCTCACATGGTAGTTAGCAAACTGAAACTGAGAGCTTCGGTTTTTTGTTGTTTGGCTGTTGGTGGGCACCCTTAGCTTCAAGGGGCCTCCCCAATTCCTTGCTACATGAGCTTCCTCAACATGGCCAGAAAGGAGAAGAGGAAGAGACCCTAGAGTGGATCTGCTAGCAAGAGAGTCTTTTATAACTTAGTGCAATCACAAATGGCATCCCATCACCTTCACCATATTCTATTGGTTAGAAGCAATAGGTGGTCATGGGGCCATCTTAGAATTTGCCCTCCACAGGTAGTATAAGTTAACCAACTATGTTTTTATGTTTTTCTTTCTAAAGTATTTGTGTGTGTGTGTGTGTGTGT
>NW_012117376.1:4506109-4512270 GCF_000951035.1 Colobus angolensis palliatus
AAAAAAAAAAAAAAAAAAAAGAGGTTCTCCTGCCTCAGCCTCCCAAGTAGCTGGGACTACAGGTGTACACTGTGCACCACTACACCTGGCTTTTTTGTACTTTTAGTAGAGATAGAGTTTCACCGTGTCGGCCAGGCTAGTCTCAAACTCCTGACCTCAGGTGTTCCACCCACCTCGGCCTCCCAAAGTGCTGGAATTACAAGTTGAGCCACCGCTCCCAGGTTTTCTTTTTTCTTTTTTTTTTCTGAAGTGGAGTCTCTTGTTGCCCAGGCTGGAGTGCAGTGACATGATCTCAGCTCACTACAACCTCTGCCTCCTAAGTTCAAGCGATTCTCTTTCTTCATTCTCCTGAGTAGCTGGGGCTATAGGTGTGCACCACCATACCCGGCTAATTTTTGCATTTTTAGTAGAGATGGAGTTTCACCATATTGGCCAGGCTGGTCTTGAACTCCTGACCTCAAATGATCCTCCCGCCTCAGCCTCCCAAAGTGCTGGGATTACAGGTGTGAGCCACCATGCCTGGCCCTTCCTCCAAAAAGTCCTACCAAAAACTTTTTGGTATTTACTTTTCAATTTGTTCTGAACTGGAACAGATAAGAGGATATGATTTATTAATGCCCTATAACATCAACATCTCCATCTGACTAGTGAAATCCACTTGTATTTCAAAATCCAGGTCATGTCTTCCTGCCTTCATGACAACTTCCTGACATTCCCTCCCATGTGTCCCTTCCTGTGCTTCCTGTGGTGCAATATAAAACACTTTGCTGGTGTCCTTTGTTGACATAGCCTTCCTCTTCCTCATCCTCTTTCTCCCACTAAACATGTAAGTCTCAAAAGCATGAAGAAAACCATATATTATTTATCTTTGTAGCCCCAGTGCCTACCACAGGGTCAGTCAGGACATAGATGTTCAGTAAATGCTTGCCAAATAAATTATGACCACATGATTTCAGTCTTGAAAAACAATGACTGCTCATTATGTGGCAGTTAATGCAAATATCAGAATATAAAATCCTAAATATATTAACGTTACAACTATATAAAATGTTATATGTTGAAAGGTAATATGTAAAATAAATTGTCATTGCGTTTGGGATCTTTTTTAACAAGAATTTTAAAACTCTTCATTACTCTTAATGTATGAATTCTCTCCCCCACACCCTGACACACACTTGGGGTTGAAGGGTTAATATCATATGGGACACTGAGACTCTGAAGGCAGTTGGAGGAAGAAAACTAACCACAAGACAAACCAAGCCCAAATAAATGCCAATGCAGGGACCAGAAGGCAGGGCAAGGAAAGAGATCACAAGGCCTGCAGCTCGGGGATAAATGAGACAGTATTACCAGGACAGCAAGGTTTAGGGCAGAGAGAAGTTTGAGCATTGCTTCTTTAAGTATCTGTGGGAGCCTCTGGATTTCATTTGTTTACCATACATTAAAGAGCACCTACTGTACGCCAGACACTGTGTGTTGGTTTCACAAAGGTGAATGAGACAAAGTCCTCAGAAGGATAATACAAAAATCCTCAGGCCTATTACAGTAAAAGTGTTGCAAATCAAAGACAAAAAGAAGATACTAAAAATTACCATAGGAGCCGGGCGCGGTGGCTCAAGCCTGTAATCCCAGCACTTTGGGAGGCCGAGACGGGTGGATCACGAGGTCAGGAGATCGAGACCATCCTGGCTCTCTACTAAAAAAATACAAAAAAAAAAAAACTAGCTGGGCGTGGTGGCGGCGCCTGTAGTCCCAGCTACTCAGGAGGCTGAGGCAGGAGAATGGCGTCAACCCGGGAGGCGGACCTTGCAGTGAGCTGAGACCCGGCCACTGTACTCCAGCCTGGGCGACAGAGCGAGACTCCGTCTCAAAAAAAAAAAAGAAAAAAAAAAAATTACCATAGGAGAAAGGGAAAGGACCTTCCAAGGAGCTGAGAGTTCAATTTCCAATAGGACAATAGAAGTGGAAAGACAACAGAGTAACATCTTCAAAGTGCTGAAAGAAAAAGTCATCAAACAATATTACTTATCAAAATTGTCCTTCAGAGATTAAGGAACTAGAGCCAGGCATGGTGGCTCATGCCTGTAATTCTGACACTTTAGGAGACCTAGGTGAGACAATCACTTGAGCCCAGAAGTTCGAGACAAGCTTGGGCAACATAGTGAGACCCCTATCTGTACAAAAAATTAAAAAAAAATTATGAGCTGGGTGTGGTGACGTGCACCTGTAGTCCCAAATACTTGGGATGCTGTGGCAGGAGAATCTCTTGAGCTCAAGAGGTTGAGGCTCCAGTGAGCTATGATCACAGCATCACACTCCAATCTGGGAGACAGAGAGAGATCCCATCTCAAAAACAAAACAAAACAAAACCAAAAGCAAACAAAAACAGGCAAAAGACTTGAATAGACATTTCTCCAAAGAAAACACACAAATGGCCGGTAATCACACTAAATTATGCTCAATATCACTAACAATTAGAAAAATGAGAGTCAAAACCACAATGAGATACCATTTCACATTCTTTAGGATGGTTATTATTGAAAAATAAAAACAACAGAAAATAACAAGCACTGGTGAGAATGTGGAGAAATTAGAACCCCAGCTACCCTACATGCTGGTAAGAATGTAAACTGGTGTAGCTGCTATAGAGAGCAGTATGGCAGTTCCTCAAAAATTAGACCTAGAATTACTGTATGAGCCAGCAATTTTGAGTATATGCCTTAAAGAAATTGAAAAGTGGCTTTGAAGAAATATTTGTACACCCATGTTCATAGAAGCGTTATTCACAATAGCCAAAACATGGAAACAACCACAGCGCCAAAGCCTGGTTAATGGATTGTGGTCTATTCATATAATGGAATACCATATAACAACAAAAAGGAATACATCTCTGTTATATACAACATGGTTGAATCTCATAAACATAAAATTGAGCAAAAGAAGCCAGAAACAAAAGATTCTATTTATATAAATTCAAAACAAGCAAAACTACTTGTGGTGTGACAAATCCAGATAGCGTTTTATGGTTTTTGTTCTTGTTTATTTGATGCACAGCCTTGACCTCCCAGCTCAACTGATCCTTCCACCTCAGCCTCCAGGGTAGCTGGGACTACAGGTATGCACCACCATACTTGGCTAATTTTTAAATTTTTTTGTGGAGACGGGGTCTTGCCACATTCCCCTTGCTGGTCTCAAGTTCCTGAGCTCAAGGAATCCACCCACCTAGGCTTTCCAAAGTGCTGGAATTATAGGCGTGAGCCACTGCATCTGGCCTTTTTTGTTTGTTTGTTGTTGTTGTTGTTATTGTTTTTTAATAGACAAGGTCTCACTCTGTTGCCCAGGTTGGAGTGCAGTGGCTGTTCACAGGTGTCATCACAGTTCACTGCAGCGTTGACCTCCTAACCTCAAGAGATCCTCCTACTTCAGCCTCCCAAGTAGCTGGGACTACAGATTTGTGCCATCAGACCCAGGTCAAGACAGTGGATAGGTTTGATTATGGTGATGCATATGCATCACCATTAAATTGTAACATTAGATATGTGCAGGTTTTCTATATCAATGACACCTCAAAAAACTGTTTTAAAAAAAGGTAGTGGTTATCTTTGACCAGAATAGGTTCAGGTAGTGACTCAGAAGGGGTCCTGGAGGGCTTCTGTTTTTAAATCTGGGTGGAAGTTACATGGATGTCTCTGCTTTGCAAAAAGTTGGGCTCCACACTTAAGATCTAAATATTTTATACACATACGTCAAAAAAGTTAGAAAAGGCAATAGAGTCTTCTTGCACTCTTTCCTCTTCTAGTTTGTTTCCACTTGTACATCAGATCTCATTCCCTCCAACTTCCTTCAAGTTTGCCCTCTATTGTGCGTCTTTTCTCTTTCCAGTATTTCCAGTTTGTCCCTCTTTACTGACTCCTTCCCCAGTGCGTAAATGTGCTGAATCTCTCCCATTCTGAAAAACGAATCATTTCCTACCCCAGCTAATATCAGAATTCATTATTTCCCTTTATATCCAATGTACCAACTATAGTACTACAGGTTCTTCAGATCTCTATAGTCAAGCTTCTGCCTTCTCCAGCCACAGATATTGCTTTCACCAGGGTCACCTATAACTTTCTTGCTGCAAATTCCAATGGAAACTTTTGAGATTTTGTCTTTTTAGATCACTATTGGATAGTTAGCTACTTCCTTCTTCTTTGTAGCTTATGTATATGTGTTTCCAAGCCTTTATGTATATGATTGCATTTAATCTTTCCAACCCTGGGATATAACTACTAGTACTATCTCCATTTTATGAATAAGAAAACTTGAGTCTAAGAGAGGTTAACTTGCCCAGTGTCACACAGCTAACTCTCATATAGTCCATCCTGTACATACTTGATGAAATGCTCTTTTCCCTTGATTTTTTTTTTTTTTTTTTTGAGATGGAGTCTCGCTGTGTCGCCCAGGTTGGACTGCAGTGGCTGGATCTCAGCTCACTGCAAGCTCCACCTCCCAGGTTTACGCCATTCTCCTGCCTTAGCCTCCCGAGTAGCTGGGACTACAGGCACCCACCACCTCACCCGGCTAGTTTTTTGTATTTTTTAGTACAGATGGAGTTTCACCGTGTTAGCCAGGATGGTCTTGATCTCCTGACCTCGTGATCCACTCATCTCGGCCTCCCAAAGTGCTGGGATTACAGGCTTGAGCCACCGCGCCCAGCCTTTTCCCTTGATTTCTAAGACAACTTGTTCTCTTGTATCCATTTGTCCATGGGTTTTGTTTCTTTGTTTTGTGAGACAGTCTCCCTCTGTTGCCCAGGCTGCAGTGCAGTGGCGCAATCTCGGCTCACTGCAACCTCCACCTCCCGGGTTCAAGTGATTCTCCCGCCTCAGCCTCCTGAGTAGCTGGGATTATAGGCACCTTTTTGTATTTTTAGTAGAGATGGGTTCTCACCGTGCTGGTCAGGTTGGTCGTGAACTCCTGACCTTGTGATCTGCCCACCTCGGCCTCCCAAAGTGCTGGGATTACAGGCGTGAGCCACTGTGCAGGGCCATTCATGTTTTATTTCCCTTGGACATCTCTCTTCCTCTGTCTACCCTTTAAATATTTGTGTCCCCTAGGACTCTTAAGTTTTTCATCTCTTCTTGGCCTGCGTGATCTTTCTGGGCACATATTTGAATGGTTTTAATTACCACCTATGTATTTACGGCTTCCAATCTCTTTCTCCAGTCCATAGGCACCAGCTCTCATCTCCAGCTTGTACAAAACTGAACTTACCACCTTCCTCCTTCCTAAAAATCTTCTTCTTCTCTGTTCATTCTCTCAGTGGCACTGTTTTTTACCCAGCTGCCCAAGCCAGAAACCCGAGAGCCCTTCTAATGAGTCTGCCTCCTTCCCTCACTCTCTGTATCCATTTTGTCGCCAAGTTCTGCGTTTTCTATTTTGTGACTACCTCATGTGTTCATTCCTTCTTTCAACGGCAGTATCACTGCTCAGATTCAAGCCTTATCATCTTTTGCTTGGCTATTGCAATAAAAATTGAACTTCTCTTTAGCAGAACTTCAGCTTCAACCTAGTCACAATACTGCTGGCAAAATTAACAGATTAGAGTCTGTTATTCCCCTGTACCTATGTGATAAACTCTAAACTCCATGAAATGCCATTTAACTTCTGTCCTGTCCTGTCAGGACCTGGTGCCTGCCTTGCGTCCCATTCCTCCTTCATCCTTTATAATCAAAAGTTACTAAGATTACTTGTAATTCAAACATATCATGATCTTTTTTTTTAACTTCTGTCTTTCATATTTGTATTTCCTAGCACATCATAGAAACTCCAGAAATGTTTATTAAACTAAATTTATTTTCTTTCTTCTTCAATTTGTAATATAGCTGCTAGTTTTCTTCCAACCCATCTACCCCTGATTTTGTCCCTCTTCTCTTTAAAGACTTGCCACTGGCTGGGAGTGGTGGCTCGCACCTATAATCCCAGCTACTTAGAAGGCTGAGGATGGGGGACCATTTGAGGCCAGGAGTTTGAGGCCAACCTGGACAACATAGCATGATCTCATCTCTTAAAAAAAAGTCAGCCTGTGGCCGGGCGCGGTGGCTCAAGCCTGTAATCCCAGCACTTTGGGAGGCCGAGGCGGGTGGATCACAAGGTCAGGAGATCGAGACCATCCTGGC
>NW_012117376.1:4513230-4526791 GCF_000951035.1 Colobus angolensis palliatus
TGGTGGCACACACCTGTAATCCCAGCCACTTGGGAGGCTGAGACAGGAGAATCGCTTGAACCCCAGGAGGCAGAGGTTGCAGTGAGCCAAGATTTCGCCATTGTACTCCAGCCTGGGTGACACAGTGAGATTCCATCTCAATAATAGTAATAATAATAACAACAACAAATTTTCTATAAAAAAGAGGGATCCTATCTCCCAAAGAAGGAGTAAGGGAAAGCATTTGACCCGGCCTATCAGTCACTTTTTATTGATATCTTTATCCCAGCAACACTGTTTTTTCTATTTTCTGACTACCCATGGTTTCTGACTACAAAATGATTAATCAATAACAAGATCTTTCCTTTAATTTTACAAGGAAAAATTCTTGAAGCAGTATTGATACAGTGCCCACCAACGCTCTGTTGCTGGGATGAAGATATCAATAGAAAGTGACTGACAGACCTGGTGCAGTGGCTCACACCTATAATCCCAGCATTTTGAGAGGCCAAGGTGGGAGGATGGCTTGAGCCCAGGAGTTTGAGACCAGCCTGGGCAACATGGCAAAACATCATCTCTACAAAAATACAAAAATTAGCAGGGCATGGTGATGCGCACTTCCTGTAGTTCCTGCTATTCAGCAGGCTGAGGTGGCAGGATTGCTTGAGCCTGGGAGGTCAAGGCTGCAGGGAGCTATGACCGTGCTGCTGCACTCCAGCCTGGGTGACAGAGTGAGACCCTGTCTTAAAAAACTAAATAAAAATAATTTAAAAAATAAGCCGGGCATGGTGGCTCACGCCTATAATTCCAGCACTTTGGGAGGCCGAGGCGGGCGGATCACGCAGTCAGGAGATTGAGACCGGATTATCCTGGCTAACATGGTGAAACCCCGTCTCTACTAAAAATACAAAAAATTAGCCGGGCGAGGTGGCGGATGCCTGTAGTCTCAGCTACTCGGGAGGCTGAGGCAGGAGAATGGTGTGAACCCGGGAAGCGGAGCTTGCAGTGAGCCGAGATCGCACCACTGTGCTCCAGCCTGGGCGGCAGAGCGAGACTCTATACTCAATAAATAAATAAATAAATAAAGTGACTGACAGATAGTAGGCACCCAGTGTTAATCTCGCTGCCTCTTCCTCCATCTCATGCCAAATTAGAATGAATTCTTTGAATAATTAAGTTTTTACTCTTCTGTGTTCCCAGCACCTAGGCAGAACATGGCATGTACCCAGTTCATGATAAATGTTTGATAACTGATAAATATGGAGGAGATAGTACACAGATGGAAAAAGCAACTGCCTTCTAGTAGTTATATGCAGAACTTTCTCCTCTAGCAAACTATAAATTCCCTAAGGAATTGTCCCTGCCATGACTTAGCAAAAGGGCTTTGCTGGTGAGAATTTTTCTAAAGATGAGACTGGATAGCCCCAGGTTGGATGAACTGGAGCAGCTTCTCCTCTGTAGAAGTTAAGTCTTATAAAGTGTGTGGCCACACTGCCCTCTGGAGACTGCAGATTCTTCTCAAGCATTGCTTAAATAGATCTTCCCATTAAAAGTCATATCCAGAACTCCGATCAATCTTGTAAAAGTTTTCATATGTGAAGTGTTGCTGAAAAGCTCTTCTAAAATTCTCAAATAGCAATTTCTTTTTTAAAAGTTTTATTTTAGTTTTGACACATAATAATTGTATACCAAATAGCAATTTTTAAAAATAGGGAGTCCCAAGAGTTAAAAACACAAAGTTTTTTCACTGTTCTTTGTTAAATTTCTCATACAGAGGAAATTGTTTTTAAAAAGCAACCATGTATGTTGCCATTACAGTGTACTGTATACTTATTAGACAATTGACAGGAAAAACAACTTTTGGCACAAGAATGCCAATTTATTCCTTTTTTGGACACATAAACACAAAATATCCCTGCAGGCCAAAAAAAAAAATTGCAAAATTTAAACGACCATCATCTTATCTCAACATGAGGATACAACCCCTCCCTTAATAGTTTAGAAAGTACCTCGTATTGCTAGAGACATACATCCAGTCCAAATTTAATAAAATACATTTTAAAACATTACAGGTCTAATAATATAGAAACAAAAATCACACCATTAGTCAAATGAACAAATGCAAACATTTTCAGCCACTAGACATAGAAAGAGCATGAATATGTCAATAGCAAGGCATAAGAAAATGGTTAATCAATAACAAGATCTTTCCTTTAATTTTACAAGGAAAACTTCTTGGAGTTGAAACAGTATTGATACAATGCCCTCAGCCTCCACTTTCTTAAAATGAAAGCAGAGCTACCACCTTGCTATTGAGCAAGAAAATATTACAGCACATTCACAAAAGGTCGTTAGGACAGGGTGGCGAGGGTGAGCCTTATTAAACAGTGGACTATATTTTCCCACTCTAAGGGTAGGCAGCTTTGCCAGGTAGGTAAGCTCTGATAGAGGCTGGGCACCAGATCCTAAAACACAGACCATATAGAACATGTCTGCTTGAAAATCATCACCTTTGGAAGCAGCAAATAGAATTTACAGTAAGAATGAATATGTTCTGCTGCCCAGAACGCTGGCTGCATTAAGCCAGCTAATTCACTTTATAAGCCATTCAGGATTCAACAGCTAACAACACCACCACCAAAACATAATCGGTTCAACATTTGGGTCATCACCACTCTCTTCATGTCCCCATTTGTTTTTTTTTGAGACGGAGTTTCGCTCTTGTTGCCCAGGCTGGAGTAATAGCTCACTGCACCGTCCACCTCCTGGGTTCAAGCGATTCTCCTGCCTCAGCCTCCCACGTAGCTGGGATTACAGGCATACACCACCAGGCCCGACTAATTTTTTGTATTTTTAGTAGAGATGGGGTTTCACCATGTTGGTCAGGCTGGTCTTGAACTCCCGACCTCAGGTGATCCACCCACCTCGGCCTCCCAAAGTGCTGGAATTATAGGCGTGAGCCACCGCGCCCGGCCAATGTCCCCACTTCTTATCCCCAAATTATTATTCTTTAGCATTGCTACATTTAAATCTTTCACACCACATGACAGTGCCTAAAAAACAGGCTGCATTTAAAAAACAAAAACCAAACCAAACCAAACAGCCTAAAACTACTTCTAGAGAATGCACACCTCCCATTGATTGACACATGCGTAACGACTCAGTCAGTCCCGAGGGGGTTACCTATTGAAATTGTCAAGCCGAGTTAAAGTAAAACCATGCATTCAGACTTGCTTGCAATCATATTGCTGCAACTCTGGTTCTGCAGTGATTAGCTCATCAAGATTCACCCCTCAGCAAGTTTTTGCCAATAATCCCAGTTCTTCCAAATTTCTTTCCTTTTGTCCAAAATGACAGCATTGCACCTTTAGTGGTACTATTTTCTATAAAAATAGGCCTCCCGGCTTTTCTTCCACCACCACACTGATACACCCCAGCGTGCCAGGACTGACTGAGGTCTTACAAGCTGTATTGTTCGAGGTCGAGCGTAGAGCAAGACAAGCTAATCAGGGATTTTGGAACATGGCCTTGCTCCCTGCTCCATACATGCCAGGAGATGGTGAGAAGTGACGCTTCTTCTGTGCATTATTAATAAGCAAGCCCGAGGCACTCAAGTGCAGGTGTGGTGCCCGCTGGCCAGCCAGCCAGCCACCAAGAGTTCTTCACATCTTGGATTCCTGCGAGTCCTCCTTCTCCTAAAAAAGCTTCCGTTTTTTTCCTCCTCTTGGGTCCAGAGTGGCCATGCTGAAGGGTATTCTCTGTGCTCTCCCTGAACAAGTGTGAATAAAAGCAGCAGCCAGCCCCTCACCAACATGTCCTGATTTGTATTATCCAAGTGAGGTATTTGCAAAAAAAAAAAAAAAAAAAAAAAGGAAAATTTTAAGAAATTAACATCTGCCATCTCTTCACTCCTGGCTACGTTGTGCTTCAGTTACAGAACTTGCTTTTCATCCCACTATCTGCAGGGATTAAGGACGTCTGCACTTATCTTAATGAGCAACAGGCCTCATCGACATTATAAAACTCTCTCTCAGAGACCAGGCTCATCAGCAAATACAGGTGGCGCCATTGATCAACAGCACATGGAAATGTAAACTTCAATGTATTTACAAGTTTATTTAAATGACTGAAGAAAAACAGTGCTTTATATTGCTGGGATTTTGAGAAGGCTAGTTTATGAGATTTGAAACATCTCATGAGTTCTAGCAAACACCCTTCACCACCATTTCCCCACCAGCAGTTTCCAGGCAGGGGAGGCAAAATTGTTTTTACCCCATTGTGTCTATCTCTTTCCCTAGCGCCTTCCTCAGCCATATGGAGTGTGGCTCCAGGCCTTTTATCCCCTTTTCCATCCCTCACTCATGATGTCCCGGATAGAGAATTACAAGTCAGTAAACTCTGGGCTGGGAAACACTGGCTGGAGCTACCAAGACACTATGTAACTGTTGTCCATTCACAAAGTATTATCTACACTACATACAGAATACATTTTCCCCTACATTTTAACTGATGCTCGCTTTAGAGCAACTCCCTTTGTTGGGACGAGAAAGGAATCCCATCTCCCTGTGAGTGGAATTCAGAATCTATTAAGAAAAATCAACCTTTTCCACACAGTTTTAGTTTAATAAAAGGAAGGAAAACCCACCAAGTACATTTCAGGTCGAAAGAGAAGCAAAAAATTTATACTGCAAGTAGTCGTGTGAGTTACCTTGATTCCCAGGAAAAGAAATTTTAAATGCTGGTACATTTTTGCAAGTTGCAGCATCACTCAATGTACCTTAAGGACTGGCAAAGCCTTTCCAATAAGGAAGCATCCTGGTTCTAGCTTATTTTAAAACAAAGTGACAGGACACCAACTGTGAATATAAAACAGGTAAAAATAATTCTTTAAAAAGGCATGGAAATATATGTCTTTTCTGATTGGTTTCAGAAATTGCCAGATTATGATACATAAGAAATAGCTGATAAAATCATACCGAAGTCTCATCTAGAAAACTACATTGTTGGGGAAGGAAGAGGAGAGACCTTAAAAAATGTTTATTGCCAAAGTTAAGTTTCTATGAGAAAAGTTTAAAAATCATTTAGATCTAACAAACCACACAGCAGCATAAAATGGGCACTTTTGAAAACTTGGAAAAATACTAAAAGCAATTTTTTTTTTTCAAATAGGGGGAAACATGAGTACTTTTATCATGGCAGTGTTATCTCTGTCACTGTGACATGCATTACATCTGTTTATGTCACACATTCACAAAAGTCGACCAAATAAGAGAACTGCCTGTTTGAATCTGCAGCCAAATATAGTGCAAATTGCCTGGCAGCGTGTACTTGCACCAGCACAAGTCTGCAGAGATCAATAAGATAAAGTAATAAACCTAATAAAACTCTGTAACAAACTTTCAAAAATTAATGCTCATTAAAGGCATTTACAGTGGCAAAGTCAGAAATCTTCATTAAAAAGTCTATGGACCCACACAATTAAATAGTTACACTGAACTGAAGTAGATTGTTTGGTTTTTCTCTCCCACTTATGCATACACCCCACTCAATGACTACAGAAAAAAGGAATAATCTTCTTTTCTAAGACTAGAGGGATGCGGTGAACACCACAGCTAGCAAAATATTCCATAGAAACCCTTCTTGTAAAGTCCTTTAGAAAGTTCAGGCTGATCAGCCTTTGCACATTGAGGTAAAAATTCAGTCCAGTGCATCAGAAAAGATAATCTATGAGTATCTATTACTTTAAAAAAATGGCTCAATTTTGTTGACGCATCAGACAGTGCTGCGAAGTATAGATTCAGTGCAACTATTCCAAGCTGCTGGTAGAAGACCACCTGAAGTCAACTTGGCTCGATCTAGAGGCGGTAGGCATTTGAAACATTTTGAGGCTACATGGGGTGCCAAATTGGTTGAGTTCTTTTTCTGAGACTCTCAGGCAAAATACATCGTGTGCTGGGTATCATGGTGGATTTGCACAGCCTTAGCCAAGGCCTGAGGATCCCGGCCGTTGCTCTGTCCTGACACATGACTGCCTTCCGCACTGTAAAGAGAATAAAACAAAACAAAACAAAGCAAAACAAACAAAGAAACAAACAAAAAACCAACAACAACAACAACAAAAACAAAAAACAAGTATAACAGAAGATCACTTCAAACTTCACACATTTCAAATAGCACAAACCGTACTAGATTCTAGAATATCTTAGGCTTAAGCTTTAGCTTCTTGAATAATTTGTTATGGTCCTCTAAACATCAGTTGGCTCAACTGAACCTCTTTAATGGGCTGCTGCAAGAATTAAATAATATAATGTCTGCAAAGACACAATCCTTAACAGTATCCATATAAAGATTTCCACTGCCCATTATGTCTGGCTAATTTCTTTAGGCTTCAGTCAAATGTCATTTTTCCCCATAGAAATCTTCTTTGACTTTAAGGTCCAGGTCAGAGCCACCTGGAACATGCTTTCACAGAATCCTATATTTTTCTTTCATGGTACTAAACACAATTGAAATTAAATTATTACTTGGGTAATTATTTCTTTTCCCACTGGGATATAAACTCCAAGAAAGCAGCAACTTTGTCCACCTTGCTCACCACTGTATCCTTGGTGTCTAGCACATAATACCACAAAGTCTCAATAAACCATTAGTTGAAGGAGATTCCCAGCAAATGCTATTGTGCCACCAGTCTCTTCTTTTCTTCCCCTCACTAACTGTATAACCTTGGAAACATAATAACTCCTCTGAACTTTAGTCTTTTGGAGTAACAACAACTTCTAAACATACTACTTAAGGATACCATGTGATATAAAGGGCTTGACAAGCTGTAAATCCCCATTCCTCTTCTGACTTTCTCTTTAAGTGATTATTATCCTTATCATCTAGGCTCAAAATCTTAGCCATCTTTTACTTCACCCTTTCCTCTGACACGCATATCCAATTAACTGTTAAGTCCTGTCTATTCTATCCTAGGAACAGCATTTTACATTTAACAAACAGTCTTGTTCTAACATACTTTTGCAGCCTCATACCTGCTTGTTCCCCTTTACTATCCTCCAGCCAAAGAAAATTTGCTACTGTACAAACATGTCACTTGCTTTCTCTCCTTGTGTCCATTGTTCCCTCTGCCCTGAAAATTCTTTTCTCTTTTTTGTAGAGCCAAATTCTACCCATCCAGCTATGAAATCTTCTCTAAAAGCCTCTCCTCTGGTGTCCCATTGCACTTTTATCTGTACTGACTTGGGCTACTTGTCAGTTGTATATTTGCTATATTGTCTCCCGTACTGAAACATAAAATCCCTGTGGACAAGAAATACGTCTTACTCATCTTAGTATTTCTAGCACCTAGTACAGTACTGGGCACACAGTCAATACCTAATAAATATGCCGAATAAATGAAAGCACATTACAGAATGGAAGGTACAAAGCCACAGCTGGACATGTTCCATAATAGTGTATTTTCAACCCTTACAGAAATAGACTTGCAGTGGAATGTCTACTATTTAGCAGCTGAATTCAGACTTGGGGAAGAGCCCAGAAACTGCTACACTTCACAGATGGTCATTCGGAAAAGAAAATTAATGCAGAGAGCTTGTTTAACTATTTAATAGAAGCTCAGGAATAGGTCAAAATATCAGATTCTCCTATTCTCCCAAGATGCCTACTTGAGAGTGAGAATGGTCTGTGCCCCCACTCTCACATACACATCCAGGTTCACTCTGGGGTATTTTTCCAGAATGTACCAAAAGCAAAGGGAACTGGTCAGGCCTCCTCACTTGCATGAAGTGGAATCCACAGCCCTGTGACTGCTTTGACCGGAGCCAGGGTACTGTGTTGACCACTTTTTGAGGCTACTTAGGACCTGAGCAGAACTGAAATGCATTTGGCTCCATGGGAGAACCACAAGCAGCTCCAGATTAAACTCCTTTAGAGATACAATGCAAGTATAAACAAGCCTGAGCACTTCTTGGACCAAAAGTCACATTACAAGCTCTCAGAGGCACATGCAACTTTATATGCTCCTTACAATTTAAACCCTGAGAGAAAGTTTAAATCTTTAAAAGAGTTTTCTATCGTAGCTCATTTTTTTAACATGCTACTAAAATATAAAGAGACTTTATTGTGCCTAAGAAACTTGCCTGTCATGATCTTTATCCACCAGATGATACCTTGCCCTAAATGCTACAAGCCGGGCATAATATGCAGGGGCTGGAATAGAGACTGAGCGAGTGCACCTCACATAGGTGTGACACAGCTGGTAAGTCAGGAGCTGGAGTTCATCTGCAGTGAAGCAATTGTCATCCCACAAGACCTGGTAATGTGAGGGACGGCTAGTTCCCTGGGGAGAGAGTTTTATGATTAATTTGTTGTTGTTGTTGTTTGAGATGGAGTCTCACTGTCACCTGGGCTGGAGTGCAGTGGCACGATCTTGGTTCACTGAAACCTCCGCCTCTGGAGTTCAAACGATTCTCCTGCCTCAGCCTCCCAAGTAGCTGGGACTATAGGGGCACGCCACCATGCCCAGCTAATTTTTGTATTTTTTAGTACAGACAGGGTTTTGCCACATTGGTCAGGCTGGTCTCAAACTCCTGACCTCAGGTGATCTGCCCACTTCGGCCACCCAAAGTGCTTGGATTTCAAGCGTGAGCCACCGTGCCTGGCCTGATTAATGTGTTTCTGACATGACACGAGAGGAGAAAATAATTGAAACCTACTCCTTAAACTCAGAAATACTTCTGCCTAGCACACCTACAAGCAGATACCTAGACCAAAAGATGACAATTCTAGGATACAAGCATTAACAGAGTTAGGCATGGTGTTAAATAACAAGTCCACTCAAGCTAGTTGCTGAATTTGCAAACATCTCCCTATCAAGTCAAAGATCTGAAGCAGCTTCCAAATTACCTGAATTCCTGCATGACTACAGAGGTAAAAGTCAAACTCAGATGGATGTGTGATGGTACTATCCACTGTAGTGCCTGCTGGTACATTGCCACTTTTCCCTACCTACAAAAAACAAAAAAAGTAATTAGTCATCAAAGTGCCAAACTGGGCTCAGATCATTTTTTTCTTTTGTGTGTTAATTGGAAGCAAGCTGGTAAATGTCTCTTAAATTAAGTCTTGAAAATCACTTTCATTCAAGATGTTGAATCCTCTGTAACTTTCCCTCAGCCCAACCATTTTAACCTATACTATTTTCACAAACAAATATGTTCCAGGATCTCTTCAGGAGGATACAGACAAAAAATATTTTACCTGTGGCTTTGGGCTACAACATTATTATATATTTACAGATGACACAGTGGTATGTTCATAGAGGGGAAAAAACATTTAACATTTAAGATAGATAAACTTTCTGAGAAAAAAACAGTTTTATTCCTTTCTTAGAGTAAAAAAATATTCACAATTTTCAGTAAAAGTAAGATTAAGGAATCTTTAAATTGGTTTACCAGGTTCAACATAACTAATACTTTTTTTTTTTTGAGACGGTCTCACTCTGTCACCCAGGCTGGAGTGCACTGGCAGGATCATAGCTCACTGCAGCCTTGGATTCCTGGACTCAAGGAATCCTTTCACCTCAGCCTCCTGAGTAGCTGGGGCTATAGGCACACATGCCATCACGTCTGGCTAATTTTTTTGTTTTTTGAGAGATGGGGTCTAATTTTGTTGCCCAGGCTGGACTCAAACTCCTGGGCTCAAGCAATTCTCCCATCTTGGCCTCCCAAAGTGCTAGGACTACAGGTGTGAGCTACCACACCTGGCAATAGCAAATACTTTAATAATAATAATAATAATACTAATAAAAAGTCACTGGCAAATGGTTATCAGGAAGAAAGCACTGAAATGGGAACTAAAAAACCAGTTTCAGATCTAGGCCTAGCCTTGCAACTATATACCTTGAACAAAGCTTATTATCTTTACACCTCAATCTAATCATCTATAAAATTAGGTGATGTTCTCTTACCCTTTTAAAATTCCAAGCAAAAACCCTACAGACAAGATTTGAAAATCAAATTTCTAGGAAGGCAAGAGGGGAACTTCAGAAATGGATTACAAGGGAAGGAATTAAATCTTGTTATTTGGTCACCCTCTTCTGCTGTACAGCAGGCTCAGTATGAACACATTTATTTAGTATACAGGCACAAATGTGATGGGAGTTTATTTGGCTCCATTTTAACTATTGTTACCTTCAGCTGAAGATCGTACACCTATGCATACATAACTCTGTGAGTATAGAAAAATCTCCTTCCATCAAATGTATATGTGATCTTGGGTTCCTAGCTGGATCAGAAGAAATCTAATTGAGTTATATTGGTTCTAGCATTTTTTTTCCCCAAAGTGTGTTCTTTAGGAATATTAGTTTTGTAGGATGTGTTTAGGTAGTTTATGGTGGAACAAACCTGAGAAATATAGGGTCAAATTAAAGTTAAAAATATTTTTCTACTGTATGACTTCTCAAAACCTTTACTTAGTCATGTATAATCTTTAAGAGGGATATAGAGTATATAGCATTTTCTAAATTTATTTTACCCTTAAAAAAATAAAAAAACTCTCTGGTTCTACACATGACAGCCTGAAGAGGTGATGCCTTGGAGAAAAGAGAATCCAAGCCTTTTCAATTCACCAGTTATTGTTTGAGCACCCATGTGACTGCTAGGCTCTGCAGCAGATGTTGGCGATGACAGCCAGGGGCATCAAGAGAACTAATCAACTTGCCTTCCTGACTTCATGAAAAGTGTATACAATAAACTGTAACACAATGTGATACGGGCATATGGGAGCCACTGGGAAAAGGTGATGAGGAGGAAATAGGTGAGGCATGCCTTATAAGATAAGTAGGAGCTGAAAAGGGAAGTTGGGTAAAAAACAGGAAACACTCCAAATACCCCTAAACTCAAAAATGGATAAGCAAACTATGGCTCATCCATATTATGAAATACTACTCAACAATAAAAAGTGGCAAATTACTGATATATACACAACTTGGATGAATCTCAAATGCCAGACTCAAAGGCTATGATTCTATTTATATGATGTGCTGGAAAAAGCAAAACTGTAGGAACAGAATACATATCAGTGGTTGCCAGGGGCTGGAAGTGAAGGAGAAAGGTTAACTACAAAAGGACACATGAGAATTTTTTGGTATGACAGAATGATTATACAGTCAGCCCTTGGTATCCACAGTTCCGCATTCAGGAATTCAACCAACTGTGGATATTCTTTAAAAAGGTTTGGACAGGCTGGGCGCAGTGGCTCACGCCTGTAATCCCAGCACTTTGGGAGGCCGAGGTGGGCAGATCATGAGGTCAGGAGATCGAGACCATCTTGGCTAACATGGTGAAACCCCGTCTCTACTAAAAAAAATACAAAAAAAACTAGCCGGGCATGGTGGCAGGCGCCTGTAGTCCCAGCTACTTGGGAGGCTGAGGCAGAGAATGGCGTGAGCCCGGGAGGCGGAGGTTGCAGTGAGCCGAGATCGCGCCACTACACTCCAGCCTGGGCGACACAGCGAGACTCCGTCTCAAAAAAAAAAAAAAAGGTTTGGTTATGCTAATTATACCCTGATTTGATCACTATACATTATTTGTATAAAAACTCACTATGTAACCCATAAATGTGTACAATTATTATGTCAATTAAAAAATAAATAAAAATATAAATTTTAAAGACCTGACACAAATACAGAAAATTGTTAACATGTTTAAAAATTTAATTTTAATGTGAAAAAAATTAAAAACAATAAAACATAGCATTTACACTGTATTCAGTACTAAAGCAACCTAGAAAAATATTTAAAATAACAACTATATAAGTATAACAACTATTTAAGCCTTTACATTGTATTAGGTATTATAAGTAATCTAGAGATCTTTTAAAGCAAGCTTGTCCAACCCGCAGCCCATGGGCTGCATGCAACCCAGGACGGCTTTGAATATGGCCCAATCCAAATTCGTAAACTTGGGCCAGGAGCAGTGGCTTTCATGCCTGTAATCCCAGCACTTTGGGAGGCCAAGGAGGGCGGATTACTTGAGGTCAGGAGTTCAAGACCACCCTGGCCAACATGGAGAAACTATCTCTACTAAAAATCCCAAAATCAGCTGGGCATGGTTGCGTGTGCCTATAATCGCAGTTACTCGGGAGGCTGAGGCAGGAGAATCACTTGAACCTGGGAGGCAGAGGTTGCAGTGAGGCAAGATTGAGCCATTGCACTCCAGCCTAGGCAACAGAGCGAGACTCAGTCTCAAAAAAAAAAAACAAAAAAAAATTTATAAACTTTCTTATTTTTTTTTTTTTTTTTTTTTTAGCCCATCAGCTATGGTTAGTGTATTTTATGTGTGGCCCAAGACAATTCTTCTTCCAGTGTGGTCCAAGGAAGCCAAAAGATGGGACACCCCTGTTTTAAAATACATGGGAGGATGCGCATAGGTTATGTATAATTACTATACCATTCTTGTTTTTTGAGATGGAGTCTTGCTATGTTGCCGAGACTTTTCTCAAACTCCTGGGCTCAAGTGATCCTATTGTCTCAGCTTTCTAAGTAGCTGGGACTACAGGTATACATCACTACACCTAGCTAACTGTACCATTTTATATCAGGGACTTGAGCATATGTGGATTTTGGTATCTGTAGGAGGTCCTGGAACCAATTCCCCATGGATTCTGAGGGATGACTGTATATTTTTATTGTGGTGATGGCTACAGAACTGTATGCATTTGTCAAAACTAGGGTCAGGCATGGTGGCTTATGCCTGTAATGCCAACACTTTGGGAGGCTGAGGCGGGAGGATCACTTGAGTCCAGGAGCTCAACACCAAACTGGCAAACAAAGTTAGACCCTGTCCTTTAATATATATATATATTTTTTTTTAAATTAGCCAAGTGTGGTGGCACTGGCCTGTAGTCACAGCTACTCAGGAGACGGACATGGGAGGATCACTTGAGCCTAGGAGGCCGAGGCTGCAATGAGCCATGATTATATACATCATTGCACTCCAGCCTAGGTGACAGGGCAAGACCATCTCAAAAAAATGAAAAACAACAACAAAAAGCTTACGTATGCACTCAACTAAAACTAGACACTAAAAAATTAGGGTGTATTTTACTGTATCTATATTATACCTTAATAAAAATAATGAAGACAGTGGATGGAATGGATGCACTCGTTCCAGGGATAACTATGTACAGTGGATATGGGAAATGGAAGATGTATAAGGTTATGGTGAAAGACAAAATGAAAATGTTGTTTTGGCCATCTTGAGAAAACACTAAACACCACAGGAAAGCATTTGGTAAGCAATGGGGAATACCTGAAGATTTCTGAGCAGTGGCATGGCACAATAAGATCTATGTTTTCACAGCAGCGTAGAGGATGCATTTGTGAAGAAAGAATGGAGACAGGGAGACTGTTAGGAATGGAGACAGGGAGACTGTTAGGAGTCTCCTGCAATAAAACAGTTCTGCCTAGAGTGGCGGGAACATACAAGAGGAAGAACTGAGACAAGAGAGATTTCAGGGCAGAACACAGGGGACTATTTTCTTTTTCTTTCTTTTCTTTTCTTTTCTTTTTTTTTTTTTTGAGACA
>NW_012117376.1:4527461-4530755 GCF_000951035.1 Colobus angolensis palliatus
TTTGTATTTTTTTTAGTAGAGATGGGGTTTCACCGTGTTAGCCAGGATGGTCTCGATCTCCTGACCTTGTGATCCGCCCGTCTCGGCCCCCCAAAGTGCTGGGATTATAGGCTTGAGCCACTGCGCCCGGCCTAGAGGACTATTTTCTAAATGCGTATGTAGGGACTGGAAATGGGGAAAAGAATTTAGAGACAACTCTGAAGTTTCTAGCTTGGCTGACTTAATATACAGTGATGCCAAGTAATACAATAAAAGGAAAATTGGGGAGGAATAGGTTTTGGATGGGGATAAAACAATAAATAGAAGGTTTAGACATGCTTTGCTTGAAATGCCTGTGGTAGATTGTATTATTGGTGCCAAATATTCCCATGCCCCTGCCTGGGGCAGGATTATACATCCACACCCAATTATCTCATGAGTGACTTTCTTTGGCTGATAAAATGTGGCCTGAAATGTGTTACTTCTGGGCCAGCACATGGCTTGTCATGTATCTTTTTTCCTCTCTGCCAGGATGACTGGCAATGTTCCAGATAGATGCTTCTTTGTCAGCCTAGGTTCCAAAGGGAGGACAGCAGGGTCACAGCTGCAGCAGAGCCACAATTAAGGTGTAATGTTACCATGAAACAAGTCTTCGTAAGCCCCTAAGATTTGCATTTTTGTTGTTGGCCTATCTTGACTGATGCAGTGCCCATAGAGAATCCAAGCAAATATGTCTGGTCGATAACTGGGAGTACAGACCAAGAGCTGAATAGAGTAGATTGGGGCTGGAAATACAGATTTAGGAATCTATAAGCAAGGGAATTAGCCCAGAAAAGTGGATGACACTATAGAGAGGGCTGAAATTGAGAAGAGAAGAGAGAGAAGTATGAAATGCCGGGAAATATCAGTGTTTAATGGACAGAAGGAGAAAGAGGAATCAAAAAAGTGTGATTACAGGCCGGGTGCAGTGGCTCACATCTGTAATCCCAGTACTTTGGGAGGCCGAGGTGGGTGAATTACCTGAGGTCAGGAGTTCAAGACCAGTCTGGCCAACATAGTGAAATCCCGTCTCTACAACAAATACAAAAATTAGCTGGGCATGGTGGTGCGTGCCTGTAATCCCAACTACTTGGTAGGCTGAGGCAGGAGAATCATTTGAACCCGGGAGGCAGAGGTTGCAGTGAGCCGGATTGTGACACAGTGAAACTCCATCTCAAAAAAAAAAGTCTGATTACAGAGGTGGGTAGTAAGGCTGGAAAGTCATTTTGCTAAGGCCAAATAAGGCAACTATTGTCTTAAGTGCTATAAAGAAGTCAGTGTGGGAATCTGACAAAGTACCTCTGGATTTGAAATGAGCAAGTCATTGAGACAACAACCTCAATGGCGTCACTGAAATTGAAGTCAGGCTACAGAAAATTGAAGTATGATGTACATATAGAAAGTAGAGATAGAAAGTCAAGTGATTGTTTTTCTCAAAGTTTAGTCATGAAAAGAAGAAAAGATAAGGTAGCAGTGAGACTGAGGGAGAAGCAGGGTGAGGTGAACTCAGGAGGCTTTAAGCCACCTTTAGAGGGCGAGAAGGAGGCAACAGAACACGAAAGAGTGAAGTTTTGAAAAATAATGTGTAATTAACCAAGTAAGCCTCTAGAGAAGTCAGGAGGGATTAGGATTGAAAGCATAGGATGGGGGAAAGAAAGCATAGGTGGAGAGATACAAGGAAGGAGATAAGAAAATACAAGATGTAATTGAGTTTGAAAGTAGAGGAGAGGCAGCTGAGAAAATTCTTGCCTTTTAGATCTTGTTTTTGGAGGGAAATAGACAATAGGACTTTGTTGGCAATAGAGTCATGAATGGGGTAGGGGACTTGAGAAGAGTATAAAGATGTGGAACAGATGCTAGGGGGAATAGGGTAAATGAAAAAACAGCAGCATCCAAGGCCTGGCTGAGATTTGCTCTCATTAATTTGTAATATGGCTCTTTATTAAACAGATACTTTTGGCCAGGTGTGGTGGCTCACGCCTGTAATCCTAGCACTTTTGAGAGGCTGAGGTGAGCTGATCACTTGAGCCCAAGAGTTCAAGATCAGCCTGGACAATGTGGCGAAACCCCATCTCTACAAAAACTACAAAAAAATTAGCCAAGAGTGATGGTGAGTGCCTGTAGTCCCAGCTACTTGGGAGGCTGAGGTAGGAGGATCACTTGAGCCTGGGGGTGCCTAGGCTGCCATGAGCCGTAATCATGCCACTGCACTCCACCCTGGGTGACAGAGTGAGACCCTGTCTCAAAAATATAAAATAAAATAAAAATCACCACTTTTCCCCCAGCAATTTCTATCAGCCTAAGGGTAGAGGCAAAATAAATGGGCAAGTGGATTGGCAAGAGGCATGCTTAGAGAATTGAAGACATTAGTAAATGTCAGGGTGCAAAGTAGACCAAGAAGTGGGATTGTCAATTTTGAAAGGTTTAAAGAACAAAATTATGAGATAGCTTAATAATAGCTTAATAGATAGTTTAGGAAGACAAGCCTAAAGAAGATCTTAAATCTACATGAATAACAAATTGACAGACAGGTGGAGATGACAACAGTTAAGGAGAAGGTGGCAGGAGGTTTTATGCCCAAAGGTTAGGCAAGAGTTCAAAGAATTTGTATTAGCAAAGTCTAAGAAGTACCATTTTTTTTTTTTTTACACAGCATATCTTTTTATTTATTTATTTTATTTGACATGTGCTGGTCTACTTTTTATTTAAATTTTTATATATTTTGGGGGTACAGGTACAGATTTCTTATATGTGTATGTTACAGAGAGGTAAAGTCTGGTAAGAAGTAATATTAACTTACGGTTTCAGCAATTTAAAGACAGCCCTTTTAATTTAAGACAGTCCTTTTAATCTAAGCTGGTTGGATCTAGGGTCCAATGAGAAAACCACCTTGACTCAGAAAACAAAAAGAAACAGGTCAGGCCAGGCATGGTGGCTCACACCTGTAATCCCAGCACTTTGGGAGGCCGAGACAGATGGATCACCTGAGGTCAGGAGTTCAAGACCGGACTGGCCAACATGGTGAAATCCCATCTCTACGAAATGTACAAAAATTAGCTGGGCATGGTGGTGGGTGCCTGTAATCCCAGCTACTCAGGAGACTAAGGCAGGAGAATCACTTGAAACCCGGGAGACAGAGGTTGCACTGAGCCAAGATTGTGCTAATGCATTGCAACTTGGGTGACAAGAGCAAAACTCTGTCTCAAAAAAAAAAAAAGAAAAGAAAAGAGGCCAGGCGCGGTGGCTCAAGCCTGTAATCCCAGCACTTTGGGAGGC
>NW_012117376.1:4532045-4534343 GCF_000951035.1 Colobus angolensis palliatus
TGTTAGCCAGGATGGTCTCGATCTCCTGACCTCGTGATCCACCTGCCTTGGCCTCCCAAAGTGCTGGGATTACAGGCGTGAGCCACCACACCTGGCCTGGACATTGTTCTTAACCACATTTGACAGATGAGAATATTATGGCTTAGAGAAGTTGAGTAATTTGACTGCAGTTTAAGTGTGACACTATAAATATTCAAAGTTTGTGCCCTAACAATCTCCTATGCCAGCAGTCCTCAAGCTTTTTGGCAGCAGGGACAGGTTGCATGGAAGACAATTTTTACATAGATGGGGTGGGGGAGTGGGGGGAGATGGTTTGGGATGAAACTGTTCCATCACTGCTGATCTGACAGGAGGCAGAGCTCAGGTGGTAATGCTCATTCACCCACTGCTTACCTTCTGCTGTGCAGCCTGGTTCCTAATAGGCCACAGACTGTTACCAGTCCACAGTCTGGGGGTTGTCCTATGCTGATATAAAATTATTTGGAAGATAAATTCTTCTTTATACCCTAGAACTGTGCAGCAAAAAGTAACAATAAAACCACCCCTTAGAAGGTTGCCTATATCATCACAATGTACCTGACATGTTTCTGACCTACTGCTCCCCACACAAAAACAACTCGATAAATCAGCATTTCTGTTATACAAGAGAAATAAAATATTCAGTCTCAAAACTCGTATCATTCAGAATTGGTCATCTAAACCCAACTGCAGTTATTGTATTTATTAAATTATTATCAGGCATTTCTGCTTTTAAGAAAAAAATTGTATTAAAATGGCATATATAAGTATATATATAATCACTTGCCAGAGCCTCAGATAACAAAGCTTATACTATATCTTCTTACCCTTTCTGTTTTATCTGCACAGAAGAGTCGTGTGTGATGTCTTTTTTGTACCACAATATATGTTATTCCTGGCCGGTAATCTTCTTCCAAGCTAATACACGCCTTTCGAATTGCTATTAGTTCTGGCCAAGCTACCTAGAAGACAGAAATGGAATTATGTTTAATTGAGAATTTGCCTAGTATCTCTCAGATCTACCCAGAATGGCAGATGAGAGGAACCTCTCTCAGACTTCTAGGGGTCCCGAAGGGCAACAGGGATAATGAGAGTACCTGCTTCATTTGTCCCTCAGATACCCCTCCACGGTAATAGATGATCCGAGTGGGTTTGAAGCGTGTGGATTTGTAGAACTGAATCAGCAGCTCTCGAACCATGTTAGTCAGGTCCTGGATGACCTCTTGACTGTAGAGGAGCTCTTGGGAGATCTCCTGCCGGGAAGTCTGCACCCGAACGGTGGCACAATACCGGCTGGGGTGGCCATCCATACTGCCAACCACAGCAGCAATGGAAGGCTTCTTCCCATCCCCTGCTGGGGGGTGTGTGACATCCGCTCCCAGGAAGATGACAGGCTGCTGGAACACCGAGGGCCTGCTCAGATTTAAGGAGATGTTGCCACTCAGACATATAAGTGAAAATGTTTGAGTTTAGCAAGATTATATCACCAGATATAATCAGATATAACCTTATAAGAGAGAACAAAGACTTAAGCCCATTGGGAAAGAACATTACGGACCACTGAATATTGATGTCACCCAGTACAGTGACTCTGGACTGACTGAAGAAGTGAGCATGGCTCTTCTATAAGAGTAGGAAGAGAAGATTGAAAAAACAGGACCTAGGCTGGGCACCGTGGCTCATACTTATAATCTCAGCACTTTGGAAGGCCAAGGAGGAAGGACCGCTTAACCCCAGAAGCCAGCCTGGGCAACAAGGCCAGCCTGGGCAACATATCAAGACCCAGATCTCTATAAAAATAAGAAAGCCCAGCGTGGCAACACCTGCCTGTAGTCCCAGTTACTTGGGAGGCTGAGGCAGAAAAATCATTTAAGCCCAGGAGTTTGAGGCTGCAGTAAGTTATGTACTATATACTCCACTGTACTGTGTCACATCACTGTACTACAGCCTGGGTGACAGAGCAAGACCTTGTCTTTAAAAAAAGAAAAGAGGCTGGGCGCGGTGGCTCACACCTGTAATCCCAGCACTTTGGGAGGCTGAGGCAGGAGGATCACCTGAGGTCAGGAGTTGGAGACCAGCCTGGCCAACATGGCGAAACCCCGTCTCTACTAAAAAATACAAAAATTAGCCAGGTGTGGTGGTGTGTGCCTGTAATCCCAGCTACTCAGAAGGTGGAGGCAGGAGAATCACTTGAACCGGGAAGGTGGAGGTTGCAGTGAGCTGAGATCGCACCACTGGCACACCAGCCTGGGTGACAGAGTAACACTCTGTCTCAAAAAA
>NW_012117376.1:4542003-4543622 GCF_000951035.1 Colobus angolensis palliatus
TTTTTTGAGACAGGGTCTCACTCTGCTGCCCAGGCTGGAGTGCAGTGGCATGATCTCAGCTCACTGCAGCCTCAACCTCCCGGACTCAGGTGATTCTCCCACTTCAGCCTCCCAGGTAACTGGGATAAATTCTTAAAGGTAGGATTTGGGACTGTGAGTGTTAATTCTTCAAGTGTAATTAAAGAGGCATCCCATACTTGACAATCTCATATAACAGGTACTAAAGGTGAGATCCCATGGGAGAAGAGTCTGTGTCCCATTTATCTCTCTGTATTATCACAGAACATAAGCCTGGCACAGAGAAGTTAATAACAGTGGACATATACAGGCAACATACATATACATAACAGCTTACATATACAATGTATCAGCCACTATGCTAAGCACTTCACATGTATTAACTCATTTAGTCCTTACAATTTTATGAGGGTGGTACAATTATTATCTCAATTTTTCCAGATAAAAAATAAGACATAAGAGAATAAAGAATGTTCCCAGGATCACACAGCTAGGAGTGGAAAAGCTAGAATCCCAACCCAAGAAGTCTAACGCCAAAGTATGCACTCTAAGCCACTACGCTATATTGTCTCAAATGTTTGGGGTAAAATTAAATGAAGACAGACTTTAGGTTAACTTCCCCTATGTCCCATATATCTCATCACTAATGTTTAAGGAGGGATTTATTTACCTAGACGTTTCATTCAAGGACAAAAATGAAAACTGTGTTGGGAAGCTGAGCGGGTGGATCGCTTGAGCTCAGGAGTTTGAGACCAACGTGGGGAACATGGAGAAACCTCGTCTGTACCAAAAATACAAAAAATAAGCCAGGCATGGTGGTGCACGCCTGTGGTCCCAGCTAGCTGGGAGGCTGAGGTGGAAAGATTGCTTGAGCCCGGGAGGTGGAGTTTGCAGTGAGCCAAGATTGTGCCACTGCACTCCAGCCTGGGTGACAAGGTGAGACCCTGTCTCAAAAAAAAAAAAAAGAAAAGAAAAAAGAAACAGTTCATCCTAGGATTAGAGACAAAAAAACTAGAGGGTACTAGAAAATAATGGGAGTGGCAAATAAGATTACATGATTAGGCAACAGAAAGACCTGGTCTTCCTAGGGGTGGATGAGAGAAGGCCTGGACAAGATGAAGCAAAGTCATTAAAAAATATCAAAGAAGCAAAATTCTCTATTAATAATATAGGTTGGGCATTCTCTATCTGAAATGTCTGGGGATTAGAGGCATTTTGGATTTTATTTATTTATTTTTTTCTCTCAGGCAGCGTCTTGCTCTGTCATCAGGCTGGAGTACAGTGGTACAATCTTGGCTCACTGCAACCTCTGCCTCGTGGGTTCAAGTGATTCTCCTGGCTCAACCTCCCGAGTACCTGGGACTACAGGCATGCACCATTATGCCCAACTAATTTTTGTATTTTTAGTAGAGACAGAGTTTTGCCATGTTGGCCAGGCTGGCCTCGAACTCCTGACCTCAAGTGATCACCCACCTCAGTCTCCCAAAGTGCTGGGCTTACCAGTGTGAGCCACAGCACCTGGCCAGATACTGTTCTTTTTTTTTTTTCTTTTTTTTTTTTTGGAGACGGAGTCTCGCTCTGTCGCCCAGGCTGGAGTGCAG
>NW_012117376.1:4551578-4553076 GCF_000951035.1 Colobus angolensis palliatus
TCCAGCTACTAGGGAGGCTGAGGCAGGAGATGTGCTTGAATCCGGGAGATGGAGATTGCAGTGAGCCGATATCGTGCCATTGCACTCTAGCCTGAGTGACAGAGTGAGACTCCATCTCAAAACAAAACAAACAAACAAAAAAAACAAATGAAGATGTCCAAATGGCTAATGAGCACATGGAAATGTGTTTAACATCATTACTCATCAAGGGAATGCAAATTAAAACTATAATGAGATACTATTATCCCCAATCAAAATGGCTAAAATTAAAAGGACTGATACTACCAAGTGTTGGTAAGAATATAGAGCAACTAGAACTCTCAGTGTAAGTGTAAATTGGTACAACCACTTTGGAAAACTATTTGACTATATCTATTAATAGTAAATATATGTATTCTTTGTAACTCTATTTTCTGTAACTCAGTAATTACACTCCTGGAATGCCACACAAAAGAAAGAGTGTTTCAGTTCACCAAAAATGTAGAATTGTATAATGAATGTATGAAAATATCCATCAATGGTAGAATACATTAAAATTGTGTGGTTTATTCATGTAATGAAATCATACACAACAATGAAAAAGAATAAACTACTCCTAAGTGCAACAGCACAAATGAATCTCACAGACATAATGTTGAGCAAAAGAAGACTGACACAAAATAGTACATACTGTATGATTCCATTTATATGAAGCTCAAAAATGGGCAAAAGCAATCTAGATAACTGATAGACATCAGAATGGTGGTCACCTGTGGGGGTTATCTATTTGGAGGGGCCATAAGGAAGTCTGATGGGGTGCTGGAAATGTTCTGTATCTTTATTTGGGTGTTGGGTATATGGGTACATATATATACAAGAGAAAAGGTAATCTAGATGCATATATAATATTTGTGTGTTTTCCCATAAATTATGTAAGTTAGATCTTAAACAAAAGTGGGGAAAGCATTCAGAATCTTACCTTTGATGAGGCACAAGCACATTGTTAATTCCTCCAAGTTTTGCATTTATCTTCAGGCAAAGATTGGAAAGGGTTTGAGGTGAGGTCTTCACTACATTTTTTACTTGGACACATTGTGTGGCCATACCTAGAAGGGTATCTCCAACACGTTTCACCTCCGCTACAAGAATAATTTATTAATTTTAACATGTTTAAATGGTCTCCTAATTACTAAAAGCAAAAGGAAAAAAACCCCACACATTAACTTTATAACCTACTATATACTGTACACTGTGCTAGATGCTTCTCATGTATCTTCCTTTTATCTGCTAAACCCCCAGGGCAATTTTTCCCTGTGTTTGGATACGCCCTCTCTTCTCTCCTTTTTTCCCTCCTGCAGGCCCTGCAGCCAGCCTGCTTCCTTTATTCTCTGTACTGCCTGCCACGACTTGCTCAGCTCCTTGATGCTCCTCTTCCCACATGACTGATTTAGCAAAATAATCAATCTTCCCAGCTCCTCCCTCTCAGTACACACACCGGCTCTTTGAATTTTATTTTATT
>NW_012117376.1:4553631-4564067 GCF_000951035.1 Colobus angolensis palliatus
AAAAAAAAAAAAAAAGTTTAAAACTGGCTGGGCGTGCTGGCCCATGCCTGTAATCCCAACGCTTTGGGAAGCCAAGGCAGGTGGATGGCTTGAGCCCAGGAGTTCAAGACCATCCTGGGCAACATGATAAAACCCTGTCTCTACAAAAAATACAAAAATTAGCTAGGCGTGGTGGTGGGCACCTGTACTCCCAGCTACTTGGGAGCCTGAGATGGGAGAATCACTTGAGCCCGGGATTTTGAGGCTGAGATAAGCGGTGATCATGACACTGCACTCCAGCCTGGGTGACAGAGCTGAGATCTTGTCTCAACAACAATAATAGTTGCTACATCCCTTACTTAAATGATAGCCAAAATAACTTTGTATCATTCTTCTTATAATAGATACAAACTAAGCAAATCCTCTTCTGGAAGTGGCACTCTTCCTCACTCTCATATTCCTAAGTGCTTTTCACCAAATATTTCCAGTTCTCTCAGCTTCCAGGACTATGGTGGTATCACACTACATTCTCAACCCCCATCCCCACTGCTCCCACGCAAGTTGGGTAAGGCCATATGGCTGGTTGTGGCCAAGGAGTTGCAGAGAGAAAAAAGAATGTGTGGCCAGCAACACTCCAAATAGCAGCTGCTCTGCCAAGCTGGGTCCCCAAGTGGAGATGACATGATGACACAGAGCAGAGGCGGCAGTCTACCTTCAGTGGACGCATAACAGGAGCAAGAAACAAATCTTTGTTGTTGTGAACCACTGAAAGTTTGAGGTTTGTGACTGCAGCATAACCTAGCTTATCCTAACTGTTGTATCTACTGCTTGAAATCATCCCTCATTCAGCATTAAAAGGATCCATACCATATACTGGTGTCTTTCCAGGTAGGATAACCACTATTAGCTGTAGGCCCACATAAGTCATTTTCAGATGTTTAAACATAGGCTCCACACTGTCTGCACCTTGTGCATACTTGCAGAAACATGGCTGACCCTGGATGGGCATTCCTGCATCCTTAGAGATTTTACGCAGTTGGTCAGTGAAACTCCTGTTAAAATAGAACCAGTAGCACAGTTTTTTCATTTCAGAGAACATTTCTAGCATTCATTTTCCTCTGAAATACTTCCTTCAGTTTTGTAAATTCTTAGCCAAATTTAGAAATGAACAAATAAATAAAAATCTTTAACTAGTTGCCAAAAATGGACTGGCAATTGCAATTAAACTTGTGATTTAACTTGCAATTAAACAGAAAAGAATCTGTATTACTAAGCTATCAGATTATCAATTGAAATTTTAAAATAATTATGCCTAGCTGAACTAGAATAGCACTGCTGTTCAAAGATCTTTTAAACATTCAAATCAATAATTCTGGAGTGAAGAAAAGCAGGGTCAAAATTTCAGGTAACATGCATTTTGGTAAGCCTGGTACAGAAATAGCTGGGTAAGCCTGTGCTCAACTGAGAACACAGAAACATGCTGTTACAAAATCAGTGTATTTAGGACTACATTCAAACTTGGAACAGATTTGGTTCAATAAAAATGTCAAAAGAAATCATCACTTAAAAAAAGCGAAAATCACTTTGAAGTTTTAAATTTTAGATTTAAGAAGTTACTTCAATCTATGTATAAAGCTTTCAGAATATTTCTTTGGGGCATTTGCCAATATTTTGTAGAATTCCTTTCTTTCACTCTAGTTCCCTTTTCTTAAATTTTTTTCACTCTTCTGTTTTTTTTGAGATGGAGTCTTGCTCTGTCTCCAGGCTGGAGTGCAGTGGCGAGATCTCCAACCTCTGCCTCCTAGATTCAAGCGATTCCCCTGCCTCAGCCTCCCCAGTAGCTGGGACTACAGGCGCACACCACCATGCCTGGCTAATTTTTTGTATTTTAGTAGAGACGGGGTTTCACCACATTGGCCAGGATGGTCTTGATCTCCTGACCTCATGATCTGCCCACCTCGGCCTCCCAAAGTGCTGGGATCACAGGTGCGAGCCACTGCGCCTGGCCACTAACTACTACTTTTATATAGATAGCTGCATCTATAAGATGTGAACCTACTCTTACCTAGAGACCTTGTGATAAAACAAGCTTATTAGTAAATTTTAATGATTAAAACTAAGGTAGTTTTTAATTTTAGCTGAAAAGATACAATTAATACCAAAGGAAGCTTCAATAAGAACTCAAGAATTTGCCAACCAACATTGCCTCCGCCTTGTTACTCACAAATTTTTGCTCTACATGTAAGGAAGCTGAGTCAGATTCTTAATGTAATTCCCAAGTTTGCAAATTACTATAATACAAGGTCTTTTTCGTACAGCCAGATGGTGTCACTATGGGAGTCAGGGATTTAGTGCCAGTGTACACAGCACATTCACATAAAGACAGTATTTTCATATCTGGAAGGGATATTACTAAGCTGAAAATATGAAGATACTCACTTTAGTAAATCTTCCCTACATTGTTTCTGAGGTGCAAAACAAGCAACTGCCCAAACTTTAATTTCAATGCCAGCATAAAACTGCTTTCCTCGCATGTCCCAGACACCCTGGTTGGGTGTGGCTACTGTTTTATTCTTTGAAAAAAAAAAAAAAGAAGAAGAAGAAACAAAAGAAAAGAGAAAAGACATTACAATCTAAGGCCATTTTACTGTTGATGAGTGAATAAACAAAATTCTATTAGGTATGAGCCAGAATACAAAAGGCAGTAATGAATAAAACTATGGGTAAATTTAGTAGTGGCAGAGTAGAAAAACCTTGGATGATTCTCTTTTTGACTGGTTGTGGAAGAAGCTTGCTGAATAAAATCAAAAGCTTACCCGGCCTCCATATTGCAGCATTGGTGCTGGAAGTACCCTGCCTGTGAGCTCTGTCATTTCATTGTGGACAACAATACCAAATTCTTTAAGGTATGGATCAGGTCCACCCACCATACTGTTGCTCTTCACCTAAAGAACAGGAAAGCCTGCATATATAAAAACCAGAGAGTAACTGTGTCCCAGGAGGAGTTTTCTATTCTTTTGTTTCTTGTTATCTCAAAGCTAGCTCATCTTGAAGACCATGCCTTACTGACCAGTCTACTGATCTCTTCCTGTCTGTCAGGAGCAGATCTTGCTGTAGCTTTGATCATTGTGGAAGTCTGATTGTCTGTGAGCTTCTTGATACATCGCTGTCCTGCCACTATGTTACAGACCTGCCAAGAGACAAAGAGAGATTGGTTTGTGTAAAGGGTTCTACATCTTAAACCTTTGCCAAACCGTATCTTACGTCCTCCATTTCCAAAAAAATTAAAATTTGGTTATATAGTGAAATCATTTGCCAGAAATATTTTAGAAATTAACACTAAATTTCACCACTAGTTTAGAACTCTACTTAAAAATATATACTCATTCAAGAGATCAGCAAATTGGCAAAAGAAAATTTAACTTACCTCAAGTGGCAAGTATGTATGCTTTTGTTCTTGTCCCACTTGGAGACAGGGAAGATGGGGGTATTTCAGCTGCAGACTATACTTTTGCTTAAAATATTGAGCTACTGTACATTCCATAGCTTGACCGTTTTCTAGCTGCAAAGGAAAACTATAGGAGAGAATGTCTTTTTTAGAATACTTCTTCAAGTTCTTTCTTTTCTTCTATTTTCTTTTTCTTTCTCTATTTTTGTTTGTTTGTTTGTGTTTGTTTGGGTTTTTTTTTTTTTTTTTGAGACAGAGTCTTACTCTGTCCCCTAGGCTGGAGTGCATGGCGTGATCTCAGCTCACTGCAACCTCCACCTCCCAGGTTCAATGGATTCTCATGCCTCATCTTCCCAAGCAGCTGGGATTACAGGCGTGTGCCACCATGCCCAGCTAATTTTTGTATTTTTAGTAGAGACGGGGTTTCACCACATTGTCCAGGCTGGTCTCGAACTCTTGACCCCAAGTGATCCACCCACCTCGGCCTCCCAAAGTGCTGGGATTACAGGCGTGAGCCACTGTGCCCAGCCAAATTCTTTCTTTTCTAAACAATAAACAAACAAAGCCCACTAATAATTCCTACCTTCATCAGTCACTTAAAAAACAAAGGTCAATCTTTTTTTTATTTTGAGACAGAGACTCCCTCTGTTGTCCAGGCTGGAGTGCAGTAGCACCATCTTGGTTCACTGGAATCTCCGCCTCCCAGGTTCAAGCGGTTCTCCTGCCTCAGCCTCCCAAGTAGCTGGGATTACAGGCATCTGCCACCGCGCCTGCCACCATGCTCAGCTAATTTCTGTATTTTTAGTAGAGACAGGGTTTCACCATGTTGGCCAGGCTGGTTTTGAACTCCTGACCTCTAGTGATCTGCCTGCCTCGGCCTCCCAGAATGCTGGGATTTAGAGGCATGAGTCACCGTGCCCAGCCCGTTAATCTTGCTTTCTTAACTGCCACAGCCTTACAAAGTAATGGTGCAGTAAGGGTCATCTATGTGATATTTAAATATATGACTTATAATCTTTCAGCAAAGATTACATACGTCTATAGGTCTAATTATTCTGACAGGGTTATGTGAAATAATTAAATGATGAAAAGAACAAAATGCTACAATTCTCAACAGTGACTTCATAAGGTTTTGGCAACTTTTTTTTTCTGAGAAAGAAGTCAATGGTATAATATAAATAATACATGAAATACCACTTTACTACTCTTAAGAAATTCATGTAGTGTGTACATGAGGTCATACTGAAGAATTTATTCAAATCAGACTGAAATAATATACTTTATTTATCCAGAAGCCACCTGAAAATTTCAACTATCTAGACAAAGCTCTCTGGGTGATTTTGATATGCACTAAAGTTTGAAAATTAAGAATCATGAATCTAAAACAAAGTCAGACTAGAATATAAACAAAAAAAATTGTGTGTTGGGGGGGCTCTGAGTAACCAAAATAATGTAAATGTAGTAAAGTGTACACTGTATATTTAACTCTTTATTTAGAAGAGCCAATATTTATGTTTATGTCAGACATGATCTTGATTACAAGAATAAGATATAGATATAATTTTTAAAGCACTTTCACATATAGGGTCTCACAGGCACAGTTTTCAGTAGATTAGAAGTGCTGGGTGATGGGCCGGGCACAGTGGCTCATACCTCTAATCCCGGCACTTTGGGAGGCCAAGGCGGGTGGATTGCCTGAGGTCAGGAGTTCAAGACCAGCCTGGCCAACATAGAGAAACCCCGTCTCTACCAAAAATACAAAAAATTAGCTGGGCATGGTGGCAGGTGCCTGTAATCCCAGCTACTCGGGAGGCTGAGGCAGGAGAATCACTTGAATCCAGGAGGCGGAGGTTGCAGAGAGCAGAGATTGTGACACTGCACTCCAACCTGGGCAACAAGAGCAAAACTCCATCTCAAAAAAAAAAAAAAAAAAAAAGCCAAAAAAAACCAAGAAGTGTTGGGTGATTAGGAAAATGAGATTGGGGAAATGGAAGGGAGTATGCTGCTGGAAGATGCCATAGACACCAACAGCTATAAGAAGTGACAGCGGCTGGGCGCGGTGGCTCAAGCCTGTAATCCCAGCACTTTGGGAGGCTGAGACGGGCGGATCACGAGGTCAGGAGATCGAGACCATCCTGGCTAACACGGTGAAACCCCGTCTCTACTAAAAAATACAAGAAACTAGCCGGGCGAGGTGGCGGGCGCCTGTAGTCCCAGCTATTCAGGAGGCTGAGGCAGGAGAATGGTGTAAACCCGGGAGGCGGAGCTTGCAGTGAGCTGAGATCCGGCCACTGCACTCCAGCCCGGGCGACAGAGCGAGACTCCATCTCAAAAAAAAAAAAAAAGAAGTGACAGCTACCTACAAAGGGAGGGAGAGACATCCACACAAAACACAAAGCAATAGATGTCTTCTCCCAGTCTGGCAACAAAGTGGGACCCCATTCCTATTAAAAATACAAAAATTAGCCAGGTGTGGTGGCACGTGCCTGTAGTCCCAGATACTCAGGAGGCTGAGGTAGGGGGATCGCTTGAGCCCAGGAAGTTGTGGCTGCAGTGGGCCATGATGGTGCCAAGCACTATATATATACGTGTGTGTGTATTTTTTTTAGAAGATACTTATATATATATAAAATGTCTTCTCATATATTTTATTTATATATATATATATGTCTTCTCCTGACAGCCTTATATGATATCTAGGCCTTAATAGATCTTTTGGGCCATGTATTAAGAATTACAACAGTAGGCTGGGTATGCTGGTTCACACCTGTAGTACCAGCACTTTGGGAGGCCAAGACAGGCAAACCATTTGAACCCAGGAATTCAAGATCAGACTGGGCAACATAGTGAAACCCACCTCTACAAAAAAAATTAGGCGAGTGTGGTGGTGCACGCCTGTAATCCCACTACTTGGAAGTCTGAGGTGGGAGGTTCACTTGAGCCTAGGAGGCGACAGAGTGAGATCCTGTCTTCAGAAGAAAAAAAAAAGAATGACAATAATATAATAAAAAAAGCTTATAATGACTCTGCATCATTAAATAAAAACATAGATTAAATAAATGTTAATCTATGTTTAACATATTCTACTTAAGAGGTAAACTGAATTAAAGGCAAGGAATGTGTTTTATAAATATCTCTACCAAAAATATTCAGAAAATGTTTTAAAACTTGCGTGTTAAAAGCAAAGATTCTGGTGATCCTGAAAATTTCATTATGAGATAACCAATTTCTTTCGTTTTTTCTTTTGAGATGGAGTTTCACTCTGTCACCCAGGCTGGAGTGCAATGGCGTAATCTCGGCTCACTGCAAATTCCACCTCCCAGGTTCAAGCGATTCTCCTGCCCCAGCTTCCCAAGTAGCTGGGATTACAGGCACCTGCCACCAAACCTGGCTAATTTTGTAGTTTTTAGCAGAGACGGGGTTTCACCATGTTGGCCAGGCTGGTCTTGAACTCCTGACCTCAGGTGATCTGCCTGGCTTGGCCTCCCAAAGTGCTGGGATAACAGGTGTGAGCCACCATGCCTGGCCAAGATAACCAATTTCTTTTTTTTTTTTTTTCTGAGACACAGTCTCGTTCTGTTGCCCAGGCTGGAGTGCAGTGACATGACCTCAGCTCACTGTAACCTCTGCCTCCCAGGTTCAAACAATTCTCTGCCTCAGCTTCCCGAGTATCTGGGATTACAGGTGCCTGCCACCACACCCGGCCAATTTTTTTTGTATTTTTAGTAGAGACGAGGGTTCACCATCTTGGCCAGGCTGGGCTTGAACTCCTGACCTTGTGATCCACCCACCTCAGCCTCTCAAAGTGCTGGGATTACAGGTGTGAGCCACTGCGCCCAGCCAATAAGCAATTTCTTAAACGATTACAGTAGCTCCGTTACTAAAAATGTAACTGTATGATTTTAGATATGGTTAACGTACGTTTGATGACTGGCTGGCCGTCTAGTCACATTACAAACTCGGTATTTTCGCTTCATCTGTCCACAGTGGGTCACCTCAACTTTGAGACCTGAAATTTTTTTAAAAGGCAAAATAGTTAATTAAAATCATAGTGACAAAAACAGATTCAAATGTTGTCTTCAAAATGTCATGACATTGTACAGGATAAAAATTCCAAGAATATGGGGACAATTTCATCATTACAGGCAAAAAACCTGAGCTAAGCAGAATAAATTAGAACTCAGATGACCTAAGATGCTCAATCTACTTTAGTTTATTATTTCATCCAATAAATATTTATTAAGCATCAACTATGTTCTGACACTTATTTTCAGGTCTGGAGACAGCTTCGTGAAGTTTATGTTCTAGTGAGGGAAGCTAACTAATAACAAGTAAAGAAGAAAAGAAATTCCAGAAGGGTAATAAATTAATTTATGTTATTTTATTAAAATGGAAGTTTTTAAGTGGGTAAGGGTAGCATTTACTGAGTGCCTGATATGTGACAGGTACTATGCTAGAAAGCTTTATAAACCTAATTGCATTTAATTCTCACAACAACTCTACAAGGTATATATTATTATCTTTACCTTAGAGATGAATACACTAAGGTTCACAGTGGTTAAGGAACTTGACCAAGGTCCCACTGATAGAACTGACTGGCCTGAGACCGAAGCCCAGGTCTGTGTGACTCCAGAGCACAGGCTCCTTGCAGCATGCTGAGCTGCTTCTCCAAGACTACATTAATGCAAACACTTACCTCTGATTTCTTTGGTAAACTTGACACGCTGGGAGTCTGTTAGAGGTTTGGTCTGTTCATTGATGTTCTGAATGTCTAAAACCTCACACATGAACTCAATGATAGGCTGAGCCCGGTAGAAAGCCGTTGCAGATACTAACAAACAGAGAAGGATGCTTAACTTCAGGTAAAAAGGAAGGGCCAAAACAAACAAACAAAAACCAGCCCAAAGAGTTATTGGATAAAGAGAGTTCCATCCTACCATCAATGTTGAGCATCATATTCCACATGGCAGGTCTCACAGACTGATGAAAACCAAACCAGACCTCCCTTCCCCCTCCCAGAGGGTGGTAGTAACCTTCAGGGGGTGAGAAAAAGGAACGGCCCACTGGGGTGTACCTGAAGAAACAAGAGTTTGCATGTGTCATATTAAACATGTGAAAGTTTCTTCATTTCACTCTCAACTCTGGGAGCTGAAATCAAATTTGAACTATGACTTATGTAGACATTTTTCAATGGCTCCAGTGCAACCTACCAAAAACGTTTGACATTTGTAGGAAAATAATCCAAACCAAAGTACTAACCTCATGGAGGGAAGATGTCTTGTGATAACATCAAGTGCTTGTACTGAGTCATCTGGGACTTCATTCAAGTGCCCAGCCAAAGCTTCTAAAAGCAACTGAAGGCTCACAACTGACACCCACTGAACAGACACTTTAAAGGTTTGGTCTTTACCCTCGCCTGGAAGAGTCACCTCCATATCAACCTAAGGAAAAAATACAATGAATACAAACATAAATGTTTACAATGGCTGTGGGAAAGATCCCAAGAATATGCAGTATGATATATGCATAAGGATATTTCTTTTAACATTTTTTATAATTGCATAACATTGGAAACAACTTAAGTGTCGATGAGAAGGGGAATAATTTAATATGTAACATTATACAGTAGTGAAAAAACAAGGTAGAGGTTACAACATGGATGAACCTTGAAAACATTATGCTAAATAAAACAAGCCAGGTACAAAAAGGCAAATATTTCATGATTCTATTTCTATGAAGTACATTGAATAGTCAAATTTAAAGAGACAGAAAGTAGAACAGTGGTTATCAGGGACCAGAGACAGTAGTGTATAGGGAATTATTATTTAATAGGTACAGAGTTTTTGTTTGGAATGATGAAAAAGTTCTGAAAATGGATAGTGATGATGGATGCACAACAATGTGAATGTACATAATGCAATTAAACTGTAACAAAATCATAATTTTTTTTTGAGACAGGGTCCTGCTCTGTCATCCAAGCTGGAGTGTAGTGGTGCAATAATAACTAATTCTAGCCTCAAAGTCCTGGGCTCAAGGGATCCTCCCACATTAGCCTCCATAGTAGCTGGAACTACAGGTGCACACCACCAGGCCTGGCTAACTAAAACAATTTTTTTTTTTTGTAGAGATGGGTCTCCCTGTGTTGCTCAGGCTGGTCTCAAACTACTGGACTCAAGCAATCCTCCCACCTTGATCTCCCACAGCACTGGGATTTTTGGCTGGGTGAAGCACTACACACAGCCAAAAATAGTAAATTTTATATTATATATTATTTTACAACAATAAAAAACTTAAATTTGAAAAATAAGGTAGATATAAATGTATAGAAATGGAAAGATCTTTCAGACATATTATTAAATGAAAAGTAAATCACAGAATGACATGCAAAACAGTAATACTACACATCAACATATGTATAAATAGCTAATATACATAACATATCTAAAAAGATACATACCAAACTACTATAGTAGTTTCCTTTGAAAAGGAAAATGGAAGTGAGGGTGCAGATAAGTCGGGGAGGCAGTAAATCACAGCATTTCTAGATTGTCTGGATAAGTTTATTATGAGCATATGTTCACACAGTACTTTTCTAATTTAAAAAAATAAACATTTAAAAAAGTATTGTGCTATTATAATCTATTTTCATAAGTGAGTATTATATAGTTTTCTATAATTTACAAAACCCTGTTGTTCAGATTCAGGTAGTACTTTGTTAAAGCACATGGTTAATGTTAGAAATTATGTAAAGATGACACAATCCACCTAAATCCTAATGCTCATCTCATTTTCAATTATCAGTTAACTGAGACAAGAGAATATGGACAGAATAACAAATCTATCATCACTATAAAAAACAACTCTGGTCGGGTGCAGTGGCTCATGACTGTAATACCAGCACTTTGGGAGGCTGAGACAGTGGATCACCTGGGGTCAGGAGTTTAACACCAGCCTGCACAACATGGTGAAACCCCATCTGTACTATAAAAAAAAAAAAAAAAAAATTAAG
>NW_012117376.1:4564892-4565685 GCF_000951035.1 Colobus angolensis palliatus
AAAAAAAAAAAAAAAAAAAATTCTAAGAATTGATGTGTTATTAGAGAAACTTTTCTTTCTGCTCACATACAGATTTTTAAAAATTGATAAATGACAGTTGTACATACTTTTGGGGTACATGTGGTATTTTGATATCTGTATGCAATGTGTAATAATGAAATCAGGGTAATTAGGGTATCATCACCTCAAACATTCGTCTTTTTTGTGGGTGTTGGGAAGAAAAGGAAACACTTTTGTCATGTATAATTACTACTAAATGAATTAAGTATTTCTTGCTCTTAACACTTACCCTATCCCGTCCGATTGGTAGTGGATGTGCTGTGTACATGTTTCTTTTGCCATCATACCCAGGCTGCCGATCACCAAATATTTGCATCTTGAAGTGCCGCACCATTGTATCTACTACCTCCCTTCACAGTAATGGAGATAATGGCAATTAGCTTTCAGAAATGGTGCACAGTAAGAAAAGCATCATCATACCTTAATCATTTAAATTTGGTTCAGTATTACTTGGAAAAAGTAAGAGTTAAGGTTACAATTGATTCGAGTACTTTAAAAAATAGTTAACTAAAGAAAGGTAGCAACAAGTGAAGAAAAACAACTGTAAGATGATATCAGAAGTGGGGAATAAAAGGAAAGTGAGAATAACATTTATAGCATCCTCTCAACCTCCTCTTTCCAAAATCATCTCCTATGATAAACACAGCCTTATAAGAATAACCTGGCTGGGGCCGGGCGCGGTGGCTCACGCCTGTAATCCCAGCACTTTGGGAGGCTGAGGCAGGTGGATCAC
>NW_012117376.1:4572711-4574559 GCF_000951035.1 Colobus angolensis palliatus
GTAATCCCAGCACTTTGGGAGGCTGAGGTGGATGGATCACTTGAGGTCAGGAGTTTCAGACCAGCCTGACCAACACGGTGAAATCCTGTCTCCACTAAAAATACAAAAATTAGCTGGGCATGGTGGGTGCCTGTAATCCCAGCTATTCAGGAGACTGAGGTAGGAGAATCGCTTGAACCTGGAAGGCAGAGGTTGTGGTAAACCAAGATCACGACATTGCACTCCAGCCTGGTCAACAAGAGCGAAACTCCATCTCAAAAAAAAAAAAAAGAAAAAAAGAATAACCAATCTTACATATCTAAGTTTGACACAGAGGTACATCACTGAATGATGATAAGTTTGTCATCAAATCAATATCCTGGCTGGGTGCAGTGGCTCACGCCTGCAATTCCAGCACTTTGGGAGGCTGAGGCAGGTGGATCACTTGAGGTCAGGAGTTCGAGACTTGCCTGGCCAACATGGTGAAATCCAGTCTCAACTAAAAAAACTACAAAACTTAGCCAGGCATGGTGTAATCCCAGGTACTTGGGAGGCTGAGGCACGACAATCGCTTGAATCCAGGAGGTTGCAGTGAGCCGAGATTGCACCACTGTACTCCAGCCTGGGCAACAGAGTAAAACTCTGTCAAAAAAAAAAAAATCCTTATTCAAGTATATTCGTCTTGAGAAAGGGAATCAGCAGGAATTCAAAAATCTGAGGATCAGTAAATCTAAGATCCATGATACACAAGCAAATAAGTCAACCCTTTTGCCTCATGCTAGTGATTTATTGTCTTATTCCAAAGTGCTTGTCTTATTCCAAAGTGCTTATTCCAAGCAATGCAGACAAGGGAATGTTGTAAAATATTCTCTTTTCAAAAAGATTAATATAGCTTCTTTGTTTTTAGAATGAAAGTATTTTTCTCAATCAAGCATCCAGAGCTTTACTTAAGTGTTCTTGCATATATGCCAGATCACACCGTACACAGGCCGTGGAATAAATGCAGTGGCAACAAAAATGGTGTATAGAGTTTAAGATATGGACAGACCAGGGTTTGTGAGATTTTTGAATGCTAGAGTCAATGAAAAGTTAGGTGTTCTGACTTAGCAACGTTAGTGAGTTTCATATGTGGGAACAATACCTTAAAAGCCAAAATACATCACAACTAGCTAACACATTTATATTACCACAAACAAAATCTGTGGGAAAGTCATGTTTACGAACCAAATCATGCGACTGAAAAAAACTGATGGAGAGATGTGGTATCGTACAATCTCCATTTTAAACAGTTAACTTAAGAGCTATACATTTTCACACTAGAAAAGAGTAATTTCTCATCTTACATTCTTAAATTACGATCAAAAAGTTTTACAGTAAAGAGCTACTTTCCCCTCTATCCTTAATTAATCTTCACAGCAACCTTGTAAAACAAATAAGAAAATGATTACGGTCCTCATGTTAAAGAAAAGAAAAAAGAAAATTCAGAATGGGCAAGTGAACTGTCCCCTGGTCACACAATGGTTAAGTGGCAGAACGGCATGACCTTGGACAAGTCACTTAATCTTTCACATGTCCATTTCTTCATATGTAAAGTTATGATGACAATAATAATATTACTTCCCTTAAAAAGTGGTTGTCCTAATTGAGCAAATACACAGAGTATTTATTTATTTATACAGTGTTAGGTATAACACATAGAGTATTTAGAATGGTGCTTGTCCCACAATAAACCTATTTACTCTGATCTGCTCATGGGTGTCATTCCAAAAATTGTCTTCTCTCCTAAATCATCAAATTTTTCCTCTTTACTGGATTACTCCCTTCAGCATACAAACATGTTCTAATTTCTCTCATCTTAAAAAAAAAAAA
>NW_012117376.1:4574924-4575640 GCF_000951035.1 Colobus angolensis palliatus
AAACTTTCTTAACCTCAGTTTCTCCTCATGTGAACATTCTATTTCTGTGCTCCCTTTTGTATCAAAAACCCTTGAAGGAGTTGTCTGTAATTCCTCTTCCCCTCCCTTGAACTTTCTCAAGGAAGGCTTTTTCTCTACCAAACTACTCTTATCAATGTCCTCCAGTGGGCTCCATATAGCTAAATTCAATGCTCTTTGAACATTAGAAAATCCATCCTTCCAACTTAAAACGTCTTCTTCCTTTGCCTCCAGAGCACCACTCCCCTGGTTTTCTCCTATTCCAGTGGTCTCTCCATGCCAATCTTCCTGATACTTCCTCATCGCCTTTAATCTTTAAGTTAAATCTTTAAATATTGGAGTGCCTCAAGACCCAGCGTAAGAGTCTTATTTTCTCCACCCACATTCACTTTCAACATAATCTCATCAAGCCTCATGGCTTTATCACCAATAAGCTCATGATTCTCAAATGTTTGTCTCCAGCCTGGATCTGTCCCCTGAATCCAATCTTAATACTGTATTCAACCTCCTCTTTTTTTTTTTAGACTCAGTCTCACTCTGTCATCTGGGCTGGAGTGTAGTGGTGCAACATGGCACACTGCAGCCTCGACCCCTGGGATCAAGTGATCCACCTGACTCAGCCTCCTGAGTAGGTGGGACTACAGGCATGTGCCACTGTACCCAGCTAATTTTTTTTTTTTTTTTTGAGACAGAGTCTC
>NW_012117376.1:4576449-4582679 GCF_000951035.1 Colobus angolensis palliatus
CGAGCTACCATGCCCGACCTCCACTAGCATGTCTAATAGTCATCTCAACTCTAATGTCCAAAACTCACAGGTCGCCTGATCTGCTACTCCCTGCTTCTGCTTCTCTTGCAGTTTTCACCATCTAATAAATGACAACTCCTTTTTTTCCACTAGCTCAGGACAAAAACCCTGGAATTAATCATGACTCATTTCTTTCTTTCACACCACATGTTCAATCCATCAGTAAATCTTATTGACACTACTGTGAAAATATTTGCAGAATCTGACCACTTCTCATCACTATCAATTATACTACTCAAGTCTAAACCACCATTACTTTTCACCTGAATCATTCCAGGTGCCTCCTAATTAATTTCCATGCTTTTCACCCTTACCTGCTAGGGTGCAATTTCAGCACAGCATCCAGGGCAATCCATTAAAAATATAAGCTAGTCATGTCTTAGATTTGTCTAGTCATGTTGTGGGTTTAGTATTTAAAACTCACCTAACCAGAGTAAATGACAAAGTGTTATGAATGCCTACAAGCTCTGCATGATAGAGGCCTTCTGAAATTTCTCCAAACTCATCTCCTATCACTCTCCCCCACTCACTCACTTGCTCCAGCAATCCAGAATTATCTGCTGTTTTTTTTTTTTTTGAGACGGAGTCTCGCTCTGTCGCCCAGGCTGGAGTGCAGTGGCCGGATCTCAGCTCACTGCAAGCTCCGCCTCCCGGATTTACGCCATTCTCCTGCCTCAGCCTCCCGAGTAGCTGGGACTACAGGCGCCCACCACCTCGCCCGGCTAGTTTTTTGTATTTTTTAGTAGAGACGGGGTTTCACTGTGTAGGCCAGGATGGTCTCGATCTCCTGACTTGGTGATCCACCCATTTCGGCCTCCCAAAGTGCTGGGATTACAGGCTTGAGCCACCGCGCCCGGCCTCTGCTGTTTCTTTCTTTCTTTTTTTTTCTTTTTGAGACAGAGTCTCCCTCTGTTGCCCAGGCTGGAATGCAGTGGCACGATCTCCGCTCACTGCAACCTCCGTCTCCCAGATTCAAGTGATTCTCTTGCCTCAGCCTCCCAAGTAGCTGGGATTACAGGCACATGCCACTATGCCCGGCTAATTTTTGTATTTTTAGTAGAAACAGGGTTTCACCATGTTGGCCAGGCTGGTCTCAACCTCCTGACCTCAAGTGATCTGCCCGCCTTAGCCTCCCAAAGTGCTGGGATTACAGGCATGAGCCACCATGCCCAGCCCACTGTTTCTTGAATTCACCAAGCTTCAGACTTTGCCTGGGACACTCTTCATGCAGATATCCCTCACCTCCTCTAGGTCGAATGTCACTTTTCAGTGAGACTTTCCCTAGCTATTTGCATACATATATACATATACATACGTGTGTGTATATCTACATATGCATTTATGTGTGTGTGTGTGTATATATATATACACAAACATATATATTCATTCATATATAAATCTCAGTGGCTCATCCTATCCTCATTTCCTATCTTCCATCTCTACTTTCTTTTTCTTTATTGCATTTATTACCAACTAACAAAGTATATGTTTTGTTTGCTTCTTCATTTATTTTTGGTCTTCCCCATTAGAATATAAGCTCCTCAAAGGTAGAAAGTTTTGCCTGTTTTGTTCATGGTGAATTCCCAGAGCATAGGACAATATCTGGCACAAAATAAACACTCAATAAAATATCTGTTGAATGGATCAATGTTATCCATTACCACCACTTCTACTACTATTGATCTCAGTTACACAATAGCCAATAATGGGTTTACATGAGAATGAACTATACCAGAAAGCCAAATTTTGATCCATATGAGAAAAATATCAAGTGGCGCAAAATATTTAACTTGGCAGAAAAGACCAATCTTAAAAAAGCAAGAATCTTAATATCAAACATTGCCTGAATGTCACTGCATAGAAACAGAGAAAAGGAAAGTGGATGTATACTCAGCACACTGTAAGAATATTTGCTACAGGGCTGTCTTCACACCAGGTAAATTCCTGCTATACAGACCATAATACTTACATCATCTCATCAGGACCACTCTTAGATAATGCTAGAAATAACCAGAGCTTCTCTCTGTGCTTAGTTTTCTCAATACTCCAAGATGACTTTTCTGTCTTTCTTTTCCCCCAAGAAAACATCTGCAAGTAATCTTCTGTATTGATATATCTCTTTCTCATGTCCAAAACCAACGTATAACAATAAAATTTTGAATTTCCAGATAGTTCTATTTCCCATAGACACTAATATCTTCACCTATTTCAGCAAATTTTTGCTACCCGTGGTCAATTAAAGAGTGACCTTTCTCTTTCATAATTAAATAAGTGTTTACTGATTGACTAATAATATATATCCAGCACTTTGCTAGAGCCTACAGAGGATAACCAAGTATGGGACAGCAAACCTGCTATTAAGAAACCTATCATCTTAGAGAATAACAAAGCCTACATGTTGGATGAATTTAGAGAACAATATGATACATAAATAAATAATCTGCACTTAAAACATACAGAAATCCACTCACTCTTTCTAATCCTTACCTGTTGACTCTACGAGGCCGTTTTTCAGGCTTAATATCCACATCATAGTGATACACATCTATTTTAGGAATCTGAACCTGAAAATGATTGGCTAACAGTCGAATTGGTTTTCCAACAGTTCCAAGGCCAGGACGACGAGGTGGCTGAAATAGGCTAGCCGGAGGTCCTAAAGAGATTGAAAGACATTTGCTGTACTATTTTTTTTTTTTTTTTTGAGACGGAGTTTCGCTCTTTCACCCAGGGTGGAGTACAGTGGCTTGATCCTGGCTCACTGCAACCTGTGCCTTCCAGTTGCAAGTGATTCTCCTGCCTCAGCCTCTCGAGTAGCTGGGATTACAGGCGCCCGCCATCAAGCCTAGCTAATTTTTGTATTTTTAGTAGAGATAAGGTTTCACCACATTGGCCAGGCTGGTCTCAAACTCCTGACCTCGTGATCCACCCACCTCGGCCTCCCCAAGTGCTGGGATTACAGGCGTGAGCCACTGTGCTCGGCCTATTGTGCTATTTATTCTTCCTGTTGATGATGATGATGATGATGATGGCTGCAATTATTGAGATCTTATTATTCACTGTATGCACTCTAAAGAATTTGGGGTGTCTTTTGACCTAAGGTTCTCTAGATTTCTAAATATTTTGCCATGTTGCTATTATTTTTAATATAATGACATCAAAATTAGAATGATGAATTCCTCTCAAGCATAGGCTACAGTATAAAATCTTGCATGAGCATTAGTAGCTCTACAGCTACACTTACAAAATTATATGCATTTTAAAAATCATCTCTAAACTCTGGAGCCACCATCCCCAGAGTTGGAAATGATCTATTAATCTCTCACAAATCAGCCTGCATCACTATAAATTGTACATATAGGAGAAGATTAAACTGCAGCTCTATTTATCAACTTATTTGCTAATTTCAATAGTGAAACACTACCAATAAAGCTAGACCTTCTCGTTTATAACTCGATATTTTTAGAACCTGGACAATTTGAGATTTCTTGCTCATAAGATCTAATTTATTCCACAGACATTTATTCATTTATTCAGTTATAACATACCTAACCTGTACTATGGATTCAGAAAGAAGACAGAGCTCCTTCTTTCAAAGAATGTACAGTCAAGGCCGGGCGCGGTGGCTCAAGCCTGTAATCCCAGCACTTTGGGAGGCCAAGACGGGCGGATCACGAGGTCAGGAGATCGAGACCATCCTGGCTAACCCGGTGAAACCCCGTCTCTACTAAAAAATACAAAACAACTAGCCGGGCGAGGTGGCAGGTGCCTGTAGTCCCAGCTACTCGGGAGGCTGAGGCAGGAGAATGGCATAAACCTGGGAGGCAGAGCTTGCAGTGAGCCAAGATCTGGTCACTGCACTCCAGCCTGGGCGACAGAGCGAGACTCCGTCTCAAAAAAAAAAAAAAAAAGAATGTACAGTCTAGACCAGTGGTTCTCAACCTGGAGTAATTTTGTTCCCCAGGAAACATTCGGCAAATATCTGGACACATTTTTTGGTTGTCACAACCTGAGGAGTGCTGCTGGCGTCTAGTGGAAAGGACCCAGGACACAGCTATGTATTCTACAATGCATAACACAGCCCCCCACAATAAAGAATTACCCAGTCCAAAATATCAGTAGTGCTGAGAAAGAGGTTGAGAAACCCTGGTGTAGACAGAGTAATCTTTCCAAACTATTTTTAAAAAGATTCCATAAGTTAAAAAAACCTTGCATACTCTCTCATGCGAGAGTTAATATAACATTTCAATGTATATTATCATATCAAATTCTCGAAAAAGTCATGTAATAAATAAACCTGGTTAACTTTACCTCATCATTTAGCTAACTTTTTTTCCCCCCACAGAACTCACTCTCTCTCTAAGATGTGAACATCTATTAACACTCAGCAGAAAAGGATCTTGTGGAGCACAGTCTGGGAGACACTTGTTTAGAAAAAAATCTGACTCCTTTTTGATGACAATATCAAGTGGACACTGGCCTAAAAAATGAACATCTTTTCTGCTATGAATAGGCATTGAGCAAAGTGGGCTGTGGTTACAATGGAAAGTTACAACAGGTTCTGTTACTGCAATGGCATTTCACTGAGAACAAAGACTTCACTAAGGAGAGAAAACTTTGAAGCAAGAAGTTGTTCTGGACCCTGCATGGTGGCTCACACCTAAAATCCCAGCACTTTGGGAGGCCAAGGCAGGTAGATCACCTGAGGTCAGCAGTTTGAGACTAGCCTGGCCAGCATAGTAAAACCCCGTCTCTACTAAAAACACAAAAATTAGCCGGGCACAGTGGTGGGTGCCTGTAATCCCAGCTACTCGGGAGGCTGAGGCAGGAGAATCGCTTGAACCTGGAAGGCGGAAGTTGTGGTGAACCAAGATCACGCCATTGCACTCCAGCCTGGTCAGCGAAACTCCATCTCAAAAAAAAAAAGAATAGCCTATCTTACATATCTAAGTTTGACACAGAGGTACATCACTGAATGATGATAAGTTTGTCATCAAATCAATATCCTGGAGGCAGAGGTTGCAGTGAGCTGAAATCGCGCCACTGCACTACAGCCTGGGCAACAGAGGGAGACTCAGTCTAAAAGAACAACAACGACAAAAAGATGTTGTTCTGGTCCAACATCACTTAGGAAATTTAGAGCAAATACTTTATGATATTTATGGTGACAGATTACCATATTCTAACACTTAAAGTATTAAAAATCATTTTACATATTAATTATTCATTTTCCCACGATATTCTACTTATCCTTTAGAATTTGGTTTAGATGTAACCTCCTTGGAAAGCCTTTCCTGATTCTCCCAGACTAGAGGATCCTTCCTCTGTGTTCAAAAGACTGTCTCTATAGGGTAACCCATAGAGCAAGCATAAGAAACCACTTGTTAAGTTACTCTGTCTCCTTCACTAGATTACAAACTCTTATAATAAATGAACCTCCTGTTAATCTTCTCAATATCTAATGCAGCAGCCATCATGTTGTAAGAATTCAATAAATGTTGAACGGTGTCAATAATCCCAGGTAGAATCTAAAGACAAAAGTGATAATTATCTTTCTTTCTCTCCCTCCCTCCCTCCCTTCCGTCCTTCCTTCTGTTCTCTCTCTCTCCTTTCTTTCTTTCTTTCTTTTTTTTTTTTTTTTGAGACAGAGTCTCGCACTGTCGTCCAGGCTGCAGTGCAGTGGTGCGATCTCGGCTCACTGCAACTCCCGCCTCCCAGGTTTAAGAGATTCTCCTGCCTTAGCCTCCCAAGTGGTTGGGATTACAGACGCCAGCCACCATGCCAAGCTAATTTTTTGCATTTTTAGTAGAGACAGGGTTTCACCATCTTGGCCAGGCTGGTCTCAAACTCCTGACCTCGTGATGTGCCCACCTCGCCCTCCTAAAGTGTCTCTCTCTCTCTCTCTTTCGTCTTTTCTTCTTTTTCTTATTTTGAGCCAGGGTCTTGCTCTGTTGCCCAGGCTGGAGTGCACTGATTCAATCATGGCTCACTGCAGCCTTGACCTCCTGGACTTAACTGATCCTCCTATCTGAGCCTCCAGAGTAACTGGCATACCACGCCCAGCTAATTTTTGTATTTTTTTTTTTTTGAGATGGAGTCTCACTCTGTCACCCAGGCTAAAGTGCAGTGGCTCAATCTCAGCTCACTGCAAGCACTGCCTCTCGGGTTCAAGC
>NW_012117376.1:4583106-4587926 GCF_000951035.1 Colobus angolensis palliatus
CAGTGGCCGGATCTCAGCTCACTGCAAGCTCCGCCTCCCAGGTTTAGGCCATTCTCCTGCCTCAGCCTCAGGCTCCCGCCACCATGCCCGGTTAATTGTATTTTTAGTAGAGACGGGGTTTCACCGTGTTAGCCAGGATGGTCTTGATCTCCTGACCTTGCGATCCACCTGCTTCGGCCTCCCAAAGTGCTGGGATTACAGGCATGAACCACCGTGCCCGGCCCACTAAAAGTATTCTTATTGCCTGGAGTTAAGTTCTACTTCTAGTGTACAGGAGGATCTATCAATACAATTGACCAATTGATAAGACAATTACAAACAAGGTAACAAGGCAAGAAGTAAATAGTAAATAATGTGAGAGGTGATGAACATACTGAATTAACTCAATTAAATCATATAAATAACTCTGCATATTTCAAGATACACTTAAGCAATCACTGTATCATTCATAAAGTCGTAAGAGGCCAGGCACGGTGGCTCATGCCTGTAATCCCAGCACTTTGGAAGGCTGAAGCGGATGGATCACCTGAGATCAGGAGCTTGAGACCAGCCCGGCAAACATGGCGAAACTCCGTCTCTACTAAAAATAGAAAAATTAGCCAGGTGTGGTAGTAGGCACCTCCTCATCTCGGGAGACTGAGGCAAGGGAATAGCTTGAACCTGGGAGGTGGAGGTTGCAGTGAGCCAAGATCACACCACTGCAATCCAGCAAGGGTGACAAAATGAGACTCATCTTAAAAAAAAGAAAAAAAAGTTTTAAGAAATACAGCTTTATAATAGAAATTTGGAAACAGAAACTTGGACCAAATGACTTGCTTAAGGACATAATAAGACTTTGAGTTTAAATGCTAACTAGAATCCAAATCTCCTAACTCCTAGCCTAGCACTTTTTTTTCCCCAATATACTTCATAATCTTGTGGTATGTATTCTTACCTGAAATACTTGATATCAAAGAGGCAGAGGCAGAAGAATTGAAAGAAAACGATTAAGAAGTGGCAAAAAGTAAATACTATTTGTATCTCCTTTCCTTGGCAAAGAGAAAAGTTAGAAGCTGAGTGATAATTTCTTTTAATAAGCTTAGAAGATTTAGTTTGAAAATTATATATTTTTTATTCTAGAAGCTAATTTCTTTTTTCTTTTCTTTCTTTCTTTCTTTCTTTCTTTCTTTTTTTTATAATTTGGCCTAAACAACAGAGATTTATTTCTACAGCTCTGAAGGCTAGGAAAAATCTAGTTTCGTTGAATTTAGCCAGCTATCTACGTAAGGAAGCAATAAAGCACAGTGGCTAAAGCTCTGGAACCAAATTACCTAGGTTTCAATCCTGGTCTCACCACTCCCTAACTGCATGATGTTGGGCCAGTTTCTTGGCCTCTCTGCGTCTCAGTTTCCTCATTTATAAAATGGGCATGTGTGTAATAATAATGGCATCTATCCCATGAGATGATGTGTATTCAAGGTTTAACATAAAGGCTGGGCGCAGTGGCTCATGCCTGTAATTCCAGCACTTTGGGAGGCCGAGGCGGGTGGATCACAAGGTCAGGAGTTTAAGACCAGCCTGGCCAAGATGGTAAAACCTTGTCTCTACTAAAAATGCAAAAATTAGCCCGGCGTGGTGGGCACCTGTAACCCAGCTACTCAGGAGCCTGAGGCAGAGAACTGCTTGAACTCAGGAGGTGGAGGCTGCAGCGAGCCGAGATCGCGCCATTGCACTCCAGCCTGGGTGACACAGCGAGACTCTGTCTCAAAAAAAAAAAAAAAACGTTTAACATAGTGCCTTACAATAGTAAATGATCAGGAAATGTTAGCTATTATAATTGCATTTGTTATTCTAATTGCATTTGCAAATATTATAGTCATAGTTAGTGCTCAAAGGTCCCTGAGGTGACTTTTTTTTTTTTTTTAACATGGAGTCTTGCTTTGTTGCCCAGGCTGGAGTGCAGTGGCGTAATCTCGGCTCATTGCAACTTCCGCCTCCCGTGTTCAAGCGATTCTCCTGCTGCAGCCTCAGACTACAGGTGCACACCACCACGCCCAGTTAATTTTTATATTTTTAGTAGAGACGGATTTCACTATGTTGGCCAGGATGGTCTCGAACTCCCAACCTCAGGTGATCTGCCCACCTCGGCCTCCCAGAGTGCTGGGATTTCAGGCGTGAGCCACTGTGCCCAGCCCCTGGGGTGTTTTTTTGTTGTTTGGTTGGTTTTTTTGTCGTTTTGTTTTGTTTTGAGGCAGAGTTTCTTTTTGAGGTGTGATCTCAGCTCACTGCAGCCTCTGCCTCCCAGGCTCAAGCCATCCTCCCACTTCAGCCACCCCAGAGTAGCTAGGGCTACAGGTATGCCACCACACCCAGCTAATTTTTCTATTTTTAGTAGAGATGGGGTTTCACCATGTTGGCCAGGTTGGTCTCGAACTCCTGGCCTCAAGTGATCCACCCACCTCAGCCTCCCAAAGTGCTGGGATTACAGGCATGAGCCACCACACCCAGCCCGGTCCCTGAGTTTTATTTTCAGGGTATCACCAAAATGTGGTGACAAGTCAGATAACAGGATTCTCTGAAAGGGCAACTGATATGACTTAACATAGAACAGATGAAGTCAGCCTTAATGAAGAGGAGACGATTAGATTAGAAGTCAAATGACCCAAACTCTGGTCTTTAGTCCATCATTTGGCCTTTTGAAACCCTAATGAAGTCACTTCATCCTCTCTGAACCTCACTTTTCTCATCTGTAAAATGGGATAGCTACCTGCCTTGCCTACCTTCCAGAGGATTAAATGACCTAATAGTTATAAAAGCACTTTACAAACTATAAAGTACTGCAAACAACATATTACCAAAATAAGTGGTAATCTAATTAATTATATTTCTGAGTATTGGCAGAAACTGAAACAGGTTGCGGGGAGGCGGTGGGCGGGGACGGACAGAATAAGACTAGACTAAGGTTTCAGGGACTGTTCAAGTGAGGAGGGCACAAAGCACTAGATCCAGGTGTGCTCTGCCAGAGAAGCAGGGATGATTCTCCAGGTTCTAAAACAGCCTGGATGAATCATCCCACAGGACGATCAACTCCCTTTGCTCTGATTCTATGCTTAGCAGGCAGCTACTTATTAGTTGGGTTTCCAAGGTACTGTAACACCAAAAAAGGAGTTTGCTAGAGAGCAGACAGGAAAATATTCCACTCAACAGGAAAGATCTATGTGACATTCTGGCTTATTCATTAGTGTCTTATAAATATGGTTAGTGAGAATTAATTTTCCACAATCTGAACAATCCTGAGTGAACCACTAAATCCTCAAACCTGCAAAAACTAAAATCAAACAAACAAACAAAAAAGAGTCCCTGGGCAGTGCCTGACATCACCAGGTTGATCCTTTCCATGAAATTCAGTTTATGCCCACAGTTACACAGTTTCTTTTGATATCAGCTCATAAATGCAACAGTTGTTTCAATTATGAATTACTAGGGGGAGGGAAGAAACATTTGTTGAGGCAGTAGTCTCTATAGTAAGACTTCTCATATACTCTCATTTCATTCTCTCAACAGTCTTACAGAACATAATTATTATTACCCTCAATTTAGAGATGAGAAAATGAAAGTTCAAAGGAATTAAATAATTTGCCCAGGGTCATACAACTATTACATTACTACATTGAATTTGAACGGAAGTCTGTTACATTCCTAAAGACCTGATCATGTCTTTAGCCAGGGGACATATCTGAAGTTAACCTGGCATAATACACTGAAGTTTATCAAATAATATTAATGCGGAAAGCCAAATTATTTTTAAAAGGCATATGAAATTTGATTATGAGGGCCTTTAAACAATACTTGAAGAAGCAAATTAGGGTGGAGTTTAATCACTCAGCTATGCAAACAAGTGCTAAGTAAACAAACCTGCCAAGTTTCCAAACTCAAATGGCAACTCAAATTGTCTACGCATTAAAAAGACGAAACACTCTACGATTAAGTTCATTATGTAGGTAAGATTTGAATATTAAAGTTAATTTCACCACAGCCCCTAAACCCTGCGCTACTTAGACAAGGCATTAGAAACCTGTCGGGCTTTGAGGTGGAAGCACCAGGCCCCAATACTCAGGGCACTCGTTACAACCTGGAATGGTTCCTCTGGTTTGGATAGAGAGAAATAACCAGAGGCCATCCATATCCACAACAAATTACAGTTTCCAAAGCACTTTCTCCTTCATTTGATCCTCACAACCACTCATAACCCAATTAGAAGAGAACTCAGGGCACTGAAGCCTGTGCTGGAGCAGACTGGCTGGCAACTCCTGTGTCACTCAAACGCTGGCCCGGACCACTCTGTGACTAACACACAGACTGAGTAACAGATAGAGGCACAGAACCATGTTCTTCGGGACATCAAGGCCTTTCAGAAAGGATGGGCATTTTGTCCCTTGACCTTCAGAGATCATGAGAGGTGTTTGGATGAAGTTCTTCTTCCTCATCTGAAGGCTCTGGACCGTCTGCCAATGCAAAGAAAAACAGGGGCGCGGCCCCAAACCAGGACTACCGGCTCCTAGCAGGCGGCGGGGCCCTTTTCCCGGTCTGGGCCAGGCCTCCGCGCGCACTGGGTAGCGGGTCGCCCCTTCTGAGGCCCAAACTACCCTCGCCGCGATCCCGGGCACAAATCATCTCCCCGACGTGGGGCCAGGAGTGGCCTCCGCCCGGCGGAGCGGGTCACCTTCCCGAACCTCCCTCCCGGACCTCAGGATCCACCCAACGGCCGGCTGGGGCGCGGTCACCGCCCCCCAGGCCCGGGTCAGCTCCCTCCGCTTCGTGCTGCGAGGCTCGGGTCCCCT
>NW_012117376.1:4589186-4592864 GCF_000951035.1 Colobus angolensis palliatus
AAAAAAAAAAAAAAAAGAAAGAGAAAGGTCTTGCTTTCTTGGATGCTTTCCCCTTAGCAGACAAGAGCCAAGGGAGCAGCACCACCTCCAAGGCTGCATGGTCAGCCCAGCAGGCCCAGCATCTTTAGGGCTTTCAGTAAGGACTTTGAGTGGGACAACACTGGGCAACAGGCCAAGAAGCAGTTTCTAGTCAGCAGAGTGAAGGAGCCCCTTGTCCACCAGTTGAAAAGCTACGATGAGTGTGTGTGTGTGTTGTATTCTTTGCTGGGGCATAGCATAACAAAGTACCACAGACTGGGTGGCTTAAACAACAGAAATTTATTTTCTCACAATTCTGGAGGTTGGGAATCCAAGATACGGTATAGGCAGGGTTGATTCCTTCTGAGGCCTATCTCCTTCACTTGGTAGATGGTGGCCTTCTCCCAGTGACTGCACATGGACTTCCCTCTGTGCGTGTCTGTGTCCAAATTTCCTCTTCTTATAAGGACAGCAGTCATATTAGAGTAGGACTCATTCTAATGACCTCATTTTAACTCAGTTACCTCTTCAGAGACCCTGTTTCCAAATACAGTCACATCCTGCGGTGCTAGAGTTAGGACTTCAATATACAAATTATTGGGGCGGGGGAAAATTTAGGCCCCTAGCATGTGTGGTAGGATATTCATTTGAGCACCTACCATGTGCAGTCACAGAGCCAGGTAGTTTTTTTAATGTAATGATAAAAAAGTGTAATCATCACACCCTGGTCATGCACTCTGCTATGGGCTTCTCATGTCACTCAATCTTTACAACCACCAGTAAGGTAGATATTGTTAAGAAAGGTATTTGTACAGATGATGACACCAAAGCTCAGGGAAGTTAAGTAAGTCGGGCTTTGCATTATATGATGTTGCAGTGAAGCATGGGAAAATTGGAGTTCTAAATCTTGCATTTAAGTCCTGGCTAATTCTCTCCCTGATTGGCTATGGAACTGGGACTTTTAATCTAGTGCCTATATTCTTGTCTACTGTTACCATACTCTATATTCTTTTTTTCTTTTTTTTGAGACAGAGTCTCACCCTGTCACTCAGGCTGGAGTGCAGTGGCATGATCTCGGCTCACTGCAAGCTCCGCCTCCTGGGTTCACGCCATTCTCCTGCCTCAGCCTCCCGAGTAACTGGGACTATTCTTTTCACAGCATCATGCTACCTCTCTGTTAAACCAGATAGGAACCGGAAATAGTAATAGGGGACAGAAAGTTCAAAGGGGAGAAAGTATTTACTAAATGGTCAGACTGCTGTACAGCTAAGAAGAAAAGAAAAACCAACTAGAGTTCAAGTTTTTCACTACATGCTAAGTTCCTCCTACAGTTTAAACAATGCAGGTGTCTCAGATAGCCTGGTTTGTGGCTGACTTTCCCAACCCCACTTCCTAACATAATTAATCCGTATTCTATTTGCAACCCTGAGCAGAGACCATAGCTTGTTCCCTGGACTGAAAATAGTTTTACCACTAGCTTCAGAAACTGAAGTATGAAATTTGTTCGCCCCATAGTTCCAGTTGGGACCGAAATGTCTCACTCAACAGAGTGATTCTTGATTACTCTGATCATCTACCTTCTCATTTCAAAACTCACTGTCACTCAGACACCCACTGTTCCTTTTCCAAAAACTATTCCTACAGAGCCCTCCCAAACCAAATTTCTTTTTTTTTTTTTTTTTTTTGAGACGGAGTCTTGCTCTGCTGCCCAGGCTGGAGTTCAGTGGCCGGATCTCAGCTCACTGCAAGCTCCGCCTCCCAGGTTTAGGCCATTCTCCTGCCTCAGCCTCCCGAGTAGCTGGGACTACAGGCGCCCGCCTCGTCGCCCGCCTCGTCGCCCGGCTAGTTTTTTTTTTTTTTTGTATTTTTTAGTAGAGACGGGGTTTCACCGTATTAGCCAGGATGGTCTCGATCTCCTGACCTCGTGATCCTCCTGCCTTGGCCTCCCAAAGTGCTGGGATTACAGGCTTGAGCCACCGTGCCCAGCCTTTCAAACCAAATTTCTGTAGCCAATAAACTCCTCTAAACCTTGGCCTGCTCAGCAAGTCCTCCCTCCACTTCCTGCTGTGGCTGAGAAGAAGCCATGACCCAGAATGCCACTTCCCCTGCAGCTCTCTCTGATGGTGGTTGCTCATTCTTCCACATCCCACATGCCTCCAGGACAGGATAGGGCATGAGTGAAGAATTGACAATGTATTTGCCCCCATCATACGAAACTTTGAATCCTTATGTTCATATTAAAACCATTTGCTGGCTGGGCACGGTGGCTCACACCTGTAATCCCAGCACTTTGGGAGGCTGAGGCAGGCAGATCACAAGATCAGGAGATTAAGACCATCCTGGCTAACACAGTGAAACCCCGTCTCCACTAAAAATACAAAAAAATAGCCAAGCGTGGTGACACGCACTTGTAGTCCCAGCTACTTGGGAGGCTGAAGCAGGATAATCGCTTGAATCCCGGAGGCGGAGATTGCAGTATGAGCGAAGATCACACCACTGCACTCCAGCCTGGATGACAGAGTGAGAGTCTGTCTCAAATAAATAAGTAAATAAATAAATAAATAAATGCCGGCCGGGCGTGGTGGCTCACGCCTGTAATCCCAGCACTCTGGGAGGCCGAGACGGGCGGATCATGAGGTCATGAGATCGAGACCATCCTGGCTAACACGGTGAAACCCCGTCCCTATTAAAAAATACAAAAAACTAGCCAGGCGAGGTGGCGGGCACCTGTAGCCCCAGCTGCTTGGGAGGCTGAGGCAGGAGAATGGTGTAAACCCGGGAGGCAGAGATTGCAGTGAGCTGAGATCTGGCCACTGCACTCCAGCCTGGGCGACAGAGCGAGACTCTGTCTCAAAAAATAAAAATAAATAAATAAATAAATAAATACTGTTTGCCAACTGGCCACACCATCACAGAGCCTCCTTTGGGGATGTAATTAACTTAACTTTTGGTGTTACGTTTCATTCCAGGCCTGGCTCCCATGATAGTGAAAATCCTTGAGGGCAGGGCTCATTCAAGTATTCAGGTTTGTTCTGTTGTCTACCAACCTACCAGGCACCAAATGACTATTTGTGGACATTTATGGAGTGAATGAATGAATAAGTGAGTGTGTAAATTGTGGAAGCTAAAAATGGTCCAGTAGAGGGGCCAAGGTGAAAAACTCTGGGTGAGATGCCAGCTTCTCTAGAGCACAGATTTTCAAATCACATGGTCCTGGGTGTAAATCCCAGTTCCTCAATGCACAAGCTCTGAGTGTCTCAGGTATGTCTCATCATCTACTGCTTAAGGATGTCTTGAAGAGGAAGTTAAATTATATATGTGCCTGCCTCTGTGTGTCTGGCACAGAGATAGTCACAAGTTCTCCTTCCTTCGTACTGTTCCCCCTGCAAAAAGTCACAATGTGATGTCTCTCTTCTCCCACGCTGCTGTGATGCTGTCCTTTGAAAGATACTGAGCTCAAGATCTCAGCTGAGTCAAGAGAGGAAAGCAGCCTGTAATCCCAGCACTTTGGGACGCCAAGGTGGGCGGATCGCCTGAGGTCAGGAATTTAAGACCTGCCTGGCCAACATGACCAAACCTTGTCTCTACTAAAAATACAAAAATTAGCTGGGCGGGCCGGGCGCGGTAGCTCACGCCTGTAATCCCAGCACTTTGGGAGGC
>NW_012117376.1:4595094-4600101 GCF_000951035.1 Colobus angolensis palliatus
AGACGGAGTCTCGCTCTGTCACCCAGGCTGGAGTGCAGTGGAGTGATCTCGCCTCACTGCAAGCTCCGCCTCTCGGGTTCAAGCCATTCTCCTGCCTCAGCCTCCTGATTAGCTGGGACTACAGGCGCCTGCCACCATGCCTGGCTAACTTTTTGTATTTTTTTTTAGTAGAGACGGGGTTTCACTGTGTCAGCCAGGATGGTCTCGATCTCCTGATCTTGTGATCTGCCCGCCTCGGCCTCCCAGAGTGCTGGGATTACAGGCATGAGCCACCGCGCCCGGCCCCTCTTTTTGTTTTTAACGTTCCTTCCTGCACACTGAACTATTTCACTTTTTAAACGGTGTTCTTCGAAGTACAAAAGTGTCTAATTTAGATGAAGTCTAGTGTATTTTTTTCTTTGGTTTCTTGTGCTTTTTTGTTATTATCTAAGAAACCTGACACGCCCAGCAGTCAACTAATTTTCAATAAGGGTGCCACACCCTGGGCGTGGTGGCTCACGCCTGTAATTCCAGGACTTTGGGAGGCCGAGGCAGGTGCATCACCTGAGGTTGGGAGCTCGACACCAGCCTGGCCAACATGGTGAAACCTTGTCTCTACTAAAAATACAAAATTAGCTGGGCGTGGTGGCGGGCACCTGTAATCCTAGCTACTTGGGAGGCTGAGGCAGAATTGCTTGAACCTGGCAGGCGGAGCTTGCAGTGAGCCAGGATTGTGCCACTGCCCTCCAGCCTGGGTGACAGAGTGAGACTCTGTCTCAAAAAAATAAATAAATAAAAAAGAAAGTCAGTTGACTATACATGTAAGGGTTTATTTCTAGACTGTTAATTCTATCCCATCAATCTTATGTCTATCCTTATGCCAGTATCACATTGCCTTAATTACTGTAACTTTGTAGTAAATTTTGAAATCAGGAAGTGCAAGTCATCCAACTTTGTTCTTCTTTTTCAAGATTGTTTTGGCTATTCTGGGTCCCTTGCATTTCCATATGAATTTCAGGATATGCTTGTCCATTTCTACAAGAAAGGCAGTTGGAACTTGTGTGTGTGTGTGGTTTTCTTTTCTTTTCTTTTCTTTTTTGCGACAGTCTCACTCTCTGGTTCAGCCTGGAGTGCAGTGGCGCCATCTCACGATCTCAGCTCACTGCAACCTCCATCTGTCAGGTTCAAGTGATTCTCATGCCTCAGCCTTCCAAGTAGCTGGGATTACAGGCACGTGCCACCATGCCTAGCTAATTGTTTGTATTTTTAGTAGAGACGGTGTTTCGCCATGTTGGCCAGGCTGGTCTTGAACTCCTGACCTCAGGTGATCCACCTGCCTCAACCTCCCAAACTGCTAGGATTACAGGTGTGAGCCACTGCGCCCAGCCTTTTTGTTGGAATTTTGATACGAATTACATTGAATCTGTAAATCAATTTGGAGAGTATTGCCCTCTTGACAATATTAAGTATTGGAATTCATGAACACAGGATATCTTTCCATTTATTTATGTATTCTTTAACTTCTTTCAACTACGTTTTATAATTTTCAGTGTTAAAAAAGAAAACCTGCCGGGCGCAGTGGCTCACGCCTGTAATCCCAGCACATTGGGAGGCAGAGATTGGTGGATCACGAGGTCAGGAAATCGAGACCATCCTGGCGAACCGGTGAAACCCCGTCTCTACTAAAAAATACAAAAAACTAGCTGGGCGAGATGGCGGGCGCCTGTAGTCCCAGCTACTCAGGAGGCTGAGGCAGGAGAATGGCATAAACCCGGGAGGCGGAGCTTGCAGTGAGCTGAGATCTGGCCACTGCACTCCAGCCTGGGCGACAGAGCGAGACTCCATCTTAAAAAAACAAAAAAACAAACAAAAAAAACCATTGTTTGGTTAAATTTATTCCTAAGTATTTTCTTCTGTTTGATACTATTGTAAATGGAATTGTTTTCTTAATTTCGTTTTAGGATTATTCATTGCTAGTGTTTAGAAATATTATGCAACTGATTTTTTTATATTAAACTTGCATCTGCAACCTTACTGAACTCATTTATTACACCTAACATGACGCTCCCTGGTAGTCTACTAGTTAGGATTCGGTGCACTCACTGATTACCTCTAATAGGTTTTTTGTGTGGATTTACTTTTGGGGGAGGGAGTAGGTGGGGATGAAGTCTAGCTATGTTGCCCAGGTTGGAGTGCAGTAGTGCGATCTTGCCTCACTGCAACCTCCACCTCCCAGGTTCAAGCAATTCTCCTGCCTCAGCCTCCCAAGAAGTAGCTGGGATTACGTGCACCCGCCACCATGCCCAGCTAATTTATTTTTAGTAGAGATGGGTTTCACTGTGTTGGCCAGGCTGGTCTAGAACTCCTGTACTTTGGGAGGCCGAGGCGAGTGGATTGCTTGAGCCCAGGAGCTCAAGACCAGCCTAGGCAACATGGTGAAACCCTATATCTCCTAAAAACACAAAAAATTAGCCAGGTATGGGGGCGCATGCCTGTAGTCCCAGCTACTTGGGAGGCTGAGGCAGGAGAATCACTTGAGCTTAGGAAGTTGAGGCTTCAGTGAGCCAAGATGGCACTACTGCACTCCAGCCTAGGCAACAGGAGTAAAACTCTGTCTTTAAAAAAAAAAAAAAAATCACAATAGCAAAGGCTTGGAACCAACCCACATGCCTATCAATGATAGACTGGATAAAGAAAATGTGGCACATATACACCATGGAATACTATTCAGCCACAAAAAATAATCAGTTCATGTCCTTCGCAGGGATATGGATGAAGCTAGTAACCATCATTCTCAGCAAATTGACAGGTTGATGGCGGGTTGATGGGTGCAGCAAACCACCATGGCACATGTATACTTATATAACAAACCTGCACATTCTGCACATGTATCCTAGAACTTAAAGTATATATATTAAAAAATCATGTCAACTGCAAATAGAGATAGAGATAGTTTCACTTCTTCCTTTTCAAAATGGATACTTCAAAAAAAATTTTCTTACTTAATTACCCTCCAGTACAAGGTTGAATACAAATGTTTCTTTTGTATTTCATAGGCAGCTTTCTGCATATTCATAGTCTAAACACCAGGAATAAAGAGACTTGGCAACTGTATTTGATTTTACCATCTTTGTCAATGAGATGGCATAGCTAGCAAGGAGAGCAATGCCTCAGGCATTGAAAAGCAATCAATGAATATGTTTGCTTTTACTTTCAGCCTTTATTTCTACTACACTTTTTAACTATACCAATTGATTTTTCTTTCTCTTCCTTAAGATGAAGTAAAGGGAATGAATTATGAAATGAGATAAGCCTGCATTCAAATTCCGATTTATATTCTAATTCTCCAATTTCCATTTTATAGGCCATGTTACTTTAAGTTGTGTCCCCACCTGTCTGAACCTCAACTTCCTCAACTGTAAAATGGAGATGACACTAGTCATTTCATAGGGTTATTGAAAGGATTAAAGGAGATAATGAATGGAAAGCATCTAACAGAGTGCCTGGGACTTTGAAAGGGCTCAGAAAGTGCCCAATCTCTTTCACTTCCTCCCTAGTGCTGAACAAACCTCTTTTATCTGTAGGTTGGGAAAAATGACTAATTTTTATTTATTTTTTATTTTTATTTTTGAGACAGGATCTCACTCTGTCACCCAGGCTAAAGTGCAGTGGCGTGATCACAGCTCGTGTAACCTTGACACCCTGACTCAGGTCATCCTCCTACCTCAGCCTCCCAAGTAGCTGGGACTATAGGCTGCACCACCACGCCCAGCTAATTTTTGTTTGGGCACAAATGATCCTCCTGCCTAGGTCTCCCAAAGTGCTAGGATTACAGGTGTGAGCCACTGCACCCAGCTATAATTTTGAAAAGACCTTTCTAATACCCAGAGTGATTCAAAGAAGGAAGGGGTCTTGGGAAGTAGTGGGCTTCAAGTTTAGGGGGTGTTCAAGCATGATGTTTGAGGGGTTTGAGATTATGTTTGGAGTGTTTGAGATGATGAAAAGGTAAAGTCAGATGACGTTTGTGGTCCCATAGAATCTATTAAGTTGTGTGAAGATATTTATTGACTAATGTGTTATTCTGTTTTATCAGCAACTATTTATTGAGTATCTACCATGTGCCAGACCCTGTGCTAAGTAATGGGAATCCAAGGGTGAGCAAGAGAAGCAGGGTTCCTGTCCTCCGAGAGTTCACAATCTTGAATGATACTAACAATAAAAGGCAAACAAACCAAAACAAAGGAATAAGATCACTACAAAGTGTGATGAGCATTGTAGCAGAAATAAACTAAATGAGAGAGTTTACCCAAGGGAGGCAATTTTAGAAAAAGTAGAAAGGGATTGCCTCTCTGATAGACACAGGCTGTATCACTGATTTGAACTGAGCACTTCTGGTGTTTATAAAACAGGGCCACAAATTATTTGACATTTCACCCATCAGGAGGTAGGGTCTATGTCCTCCTTTTATATGGATGGGCTTATGACCACTTTGACCAATGGAGAATGGCAGAATTGATGCTATGTGATGTCCAAGGCTAGGTGATAAAATGTCATCTAGTGCTTTACCTTGCTCAGTAGAGCACTCTCGGGGAACCCTGAGCTGTCATGTAAGAAGTCTGACTGCTGGGCACAGTGGCTCATGCCTGTAATCCCAGCATTCTGGGAGGTCGAGGTGGGTGGATCACCTGAGGTCGGGAATTCAAGACCAGCCTGACCAACATGGAGAAACCCCGTCTCTACTAAAAATACGAAATTAGCAGGTGTGGTGCCGCGTGCCTATAATCCCAGCTACTCAGGAGGCTGACTACCCTGAGGCCACCATGTTGGACAGGCCATGTGTAGGTGATCCAGTCGACTGTCCCAGCTGAGCCCTGCTTTCTAGCTCTGCCTGATTAAGGAGCCAGACATGTGAATAAAAAAGCCTCCAGATGATTCCAGCCACCACCCAGTTGAGTTACCCTCATCTACTTGAGTCTTGCTAGCTGAAGCCCCAAATGTTTCAGAGCAGAGACAAACCATATCAACGCT
>NW_012117376.1:4600806-4602514 GCF_000951035.1 Colobus angolensis palliatus
CCCAGATAATTTTTTTGTATTTTTAGTAAAGACAGAGTTTCACCATGTTGGCCAGGCTGGTCTCAAACTTCTGACCTCGTGATCCATCTGCCTTGGCCTCCCAAAGTGATGGGATTACGGCCATGAGCCACTGCACCTGGCCTCAACTGTTCTTTTTCTGAATTTCTGACTCCCAGAATCCACGAGCAAAATAAAATGGTCGTTCCTTTGTGCCACTAAGCTTTGGGAGTAATTTGATACCCAGCAATAGATAACTATAACAGCAAACAAAACACTTTATTTTTCTTTCCTTTCCCAGTCCTGCATCGCCCTCCTGCAAGTATAAATGAGTGAAAACATGACTTAAAGATGTAAAGAGGAGGAGGCGAAGGAAGGCAATGAGAAAGCAGAGCAGGAGGAGATGGAAAGGGTAACAAAAAAGGTTGATGAGGAGGGTGAGGAAAAAGAGGAGGTGAAGGAATAGGAGTCCCCATGACACCAAAGCAGTGAGACAGAGAGGATTCGGGGTAAAACCAGACAATATGGATCTTGAGGCAGATCAGAAATGTTGTTAGAGGTGGAGGAAGATGAGGTAAAAACTGGGCATGGTGGCTCACGCCTGTAATCCCAGCACTTTGGGAGGCTGAGGTGGGTGGATCACTTGAGGTCAGGAGTTTGAGACCAACCTGGCCAACATGGTGAAACCCCATCTCTACTAAAATTACAAAAATTAGCCCGGCATCATGGCATGTGCCTGTAGTCCCAGCTACTTGGAAGACTGAGCAGGAAGAATCACATAAGCCCGGGAGTCGGAAGTTGCAGTAAGTCGTGATCATACCACTGCACTCTGGCCTGGGCAACAGAGTGAAACCTTACCTTAAAAAAAAAAGAGAGGCGGGGAGGAGGGGGGGCAGGCACCGTGGCTCACACCTGTAATCCCAGCACTTTGGGAGGCCAAGGCAAGTGGATCACTTGGGGTTAGGAGTTTGAGACCAGCCTGGCCAACATGGTGAAACCCCATCTCTACTAAAGATACAAAAATTAGCCGGGCATGGTGGCAGGTGTCTGTACTCCCAGCTACTCAGGAGGCTGAGGCACGAGAATCGCTTGAACCCAGGAGACAGAGGTTACAGTGAGCCGAGATCATGCCACTGCACTCCAGCCTGGGCGACAGAGCAAAACTCAGTCTCAGGAAAAAAAAAAAAAAGTAAATAAAAAAATAAGTACATAAACAAAACAAAATAAAAAGTATCTACCAGAAACCAAAAGCAAATATGTTTGTAGTGGAGGTCTCCCATAAGGGAATGCCCACACTGTGAATCCCACAAAGGCAATAATTCAGGGTTAAGTAAGTATCTAAATGTTAAATACAGATGTATCCTATTAAATTAAATATTTTACATTAAATACAGATGCATCCTACTAAATTGCACATGTTACTGTAATATGCACAAGCTGTCCTACCCATGCAAGGACAAGGTATAAGGGGTAACTGAGAAAGTATTTGGGCAGCCCCTTAGTCTCCATGAAACTCACCTCATATAAACTGTTAACATCTTGGTCACCTGACCAGGACATTTGTATGGGACCAAGAATAACTCTTCCATGATGTCTTGCCATCTGCTGAATGAGGCATCTCTAAGTAAACAGCTTGGTTAGATAATACATGCATGCTTCTCATGAATGAGGGTCAATCCTCCAAATTGTTTTTTTTTTTTTTTTTTTTTTT
>NW_012117376.1:4609910-4610558 GCF_000951035.1 Colobus angolensis palliatus
GAGGTTGCAGTGAGCTGAGATTGCATCACTGCACTCCAGCCTGGGTGACAGAGCGAGACTCTGTCTCAAAAAAAACAGTAAAATCTCCAAATCCAGATTATCTGTCTGGCCATCTATCTATCTAGCTACCTACCTACCTTCCTGGTGGACTTTAGTACATGATAAACATGGCATTTCATATTAGAAAGGAAAAGAATGACTATAGCAAATATTGTTGGGACAACTGGTTATCCGTTTGGAAAAAATGATATGTTCCAATCATTCTTTATATCATACACAAAATAAATTCCAGTCTGATTAAACAAAAACAAAATAATAAGATAATAATAAAATAACAAAATAATAATAGTAGAAAATACAGAATATTTTCAAGTTGGGGGTTAGGGAAAGGAGAGGCATTTTTGAACAAGACCTAAAATTCAGAAACCATAAAAAAACTGATATTTTAGTTACATGAAAAATTAAAACTTCTCACAAAAACCATCATAAAATTAACTATAAAGAGTTACTACAAGTTCCATAGTAAGAGATTAACAATCCAGTAGAAAAAATGGGAATTCACATAAGAAGACATGAAAAGGTGTGCAATCAGCAATCGAAACTACAAAGAACAAAAATGACACTTTAAAAAAGTCTATAGTCCAATCT
>NW_012117376.1:4615758-4617500 GCF_000951035.1 Colobus angolensis palliatus
ATTGAAGATACAAACTTGGCTGGTAGCATTGTCAGAACTAAGTGAGGGAAGAAGGCTGAGGGTATCATCACTCAATATATAGACTTTCACTTAACTCTCTGTTTGATGGTGGTTCACTATGGGATTAACAGGAACAGTAAGGACAGTGGACTGAAACTGAACAAGGAGAATGTTAAGAGAGGAAGTCAGAGAGAAGATGATGGTTATGCTGACAATTAGGGCCTTGTAGACCATTTTAGGAATTAGGAATTCTTCTCTGAGTTAGGAAACCACTAGAAGGTTTTGAGCAGGGGTAACATAACCTTACTTGAGCTTTAAAAGGACCACAATAGATTATGGGGGGTAGGAGTGTCATGGGTTAAATTGTGTACCTAAACAAAGATAGGCTGAAGTCCTAGCCTCCTGTACTTCAGAATGTGATTTTATTTGGAAATAGGGTCTTTGCAGATGTAGTCAAGATGAGGTCATTAGAATAAGCCTTAATCCAGTAGGACTGATGTCCTTATAAAAATGGGAAATATGGACACAAACATAGGCATGCATGGAGGGAAGACTTATGTAAGGACACAGAAGGAAATCACCATATAAAGACAGATGATTGAAATAACATCTATCCACCAAGGAGCACCAAAGATTGCCGGCAAACCACCAGAAGCTAGGAAGAGGCAAGGGTTTCTCTAGAGGTTTCAGAGGGAGCACGGCTTTGCCAACGCCTTCATTTCAGACTTCTAGCCTCCAGAACCGTGAGATAAAACATTTTTTTTTTGAGATGGAGTCTCCCTCTGTGGCCCAGGCCAAAGGGCAGTGATGCAATCTTGGTTCACTGCAATCTCTGCCTCCCCAGTTCAAGTGATTCTCTTGCTTCAGCTTGCCCAGTCGCTGGGACTACAGGTACACGCCACCCTGACTGGCTAATTTTTTTTTTTTTTTGAGATGGAGTCTGTTGTCAGGCTGGAGTGCAGTGGCGCAATCTCTGCTCACTGCAACCTCCGCCTCTGGGGTTCAAGCGATTCTCCTGATTCAGCCTCCTAAGTAGTTGGGACTACAGGTGTGCACCACTGTGCCTAACTAATTTTTTGTATTTTTAGTAGAGATGGGGTTTCACCATGTTTGCCAGGATGGTTCCGATCTCCTCACCTCATGATCCACCCGCCTCGGCCTTCCAAAGTGCTGGGATTACAGGCATGGGCCACTGCGCCCTGCCTAATTTTGTATTTTTAGGGTTTCTAAAACAGGGTTTCTCTATGTTGCTCAGGCTAGTCTCGAACTCCCGACCTCAGGTGATCCTCCCGCCTCGGCCTCCCAAAGTGCTGGAATTACAGGCGTGAGCCACAGCACCCGGCCTGACAATATATTTCTGTTGTTTTAAGCCACCCAGTTTTTGGTACTTTGTTATACAGTCCTAGGAAACTATCCAGGGAGTGAGAGTGAGAGCAGGGAGACACACCAGGCAGGCTAGTGCTTGGCTTCAGGTCAGAGTTGCTGGTGGCCTGAGTGAAGGTCATCACTATGGATCTGACTACATTTTGAAGGTAGAATTTGACAACAGACCAAATACGGGGTGTGAGAAAAGGAGAGGAATTAAAAATAATTCAGGGGCCGGGCGCGGTGGCTCAAGCCTGTAATCCCAGCACTTGGGAGGCCGAGACGTGCGGATCACGAGGTCAGGAGATCGAGACCATCCTGGCTAACACAGTGAAACCCCGTCTCTACTAAAAATACAAAAAAAACTAGCCGGGCGA
>NW_012117376.1:4618355-4620890 GCF_000951035.1 Colobus angolensis palliatus
GACTGGAAAGATATTTATTAATATTTATTTATTGGTCAGGCGCGGTGGCTCACGCCTGTAATCCCAGCACTTTGGGAGGCCGAGGTGGACAGATCACAAGGTCAGGAGTCCGAGACCAGCCTGGCCAACATGGTGAAACCCCATCTCTACTAAAAATACAAAAAAATTAGCCAGGCGTGGTGCTGTGTGCCTGTAAATCCCAGCTTCTTAGGAGGCTGAGGCAGGAGAATTGCTTGAACCTGGGAGGCGGAAGTTGCAGTGAGCCGAGATTGTGCCACTGCACTCTAGCCTAGGGGACAGAGAGAGACTCTGTCTCAAAAAAAAAAAAATTATTAATAAGTTGACATTTATTAAGATGAGGGAGACTTTAGTAGATACAGATTCTTGGGGAGAAGATTGGTAATATACTTTGGGTTTTGTTTTGAGACAGAGTATTACTTTGGCGCTCAGGCTGGAGTGTAATGGCATGATCTCAGCTCACTGCAACTTCTGCCTCCCAAGTTCAAGTGATTCTCCTGCCTCAGCCCCCCAAGTATCTGGGATTACAGGTATGCACCACCACACCGGGCTAATTTCTATATTTTTAGTAGAGATGGGGTTTCACCATGTTGGCCAGACGGGTGTCAAACTCTTGACCTCAGGTGATCTGCCCACGTTGGCCTCCCAAAGTGCTGGGATTGATTATAGACATGAACCACCACTCCCAGCCGGTAATATATTTTGAACACATTATTTTTGAGGTGCCTGTAAGGTCACCAAGTGGAGAGGCTGAGTAGGCATAGAGATACACAGTCTGGAGTCAGAGGATAAATTGGTCTAAAAATATACATTTGAGAGTCAACAGCATATAAAGAATATTTAGAGCCATGAGGCTGATGAGCTCACTAAAAGACTGAGTGTAGATGGAGAAAAGAAGAGGTCCTTGTGTCCTGGGCATTACAACATGTAAAGATCAAGGAGGTGAGGAAGATCCAGCAAAGGAGATTGGAGAGCATCAGTCAGGGAGGTAGAAGGAAGAGAAAAGTGTGTGAAACCTCAGAAACAAAGAGAGTTACATGTTCTAATCGTATATTTTTCTTTTTGTTTGTTTTCATCTCCCTCATTTATTTTCAGGCTTTCCTTAAATGTCCTTTTTGTCCATTCGCATCAAAGAGTCAGGTATTAAAAGACTGATTTGAATTATGTATCTATGTATGAGGTTTGTCCGTTGGTAGCTTTTCATAATGGAAGCCCCAACTTTAGGTCATTTCTCTGGGGCTGTTAGTTTCTCCAGAGAATTCTCCATGTGCATGCCTAGGGAGGGAGCAGCCTAGCCACCAGGATAAGGAGACTGTGGGGGCTGGGGTAGGAATGGGCAGAGAAGGGTGTGTCTCATGGTTCAGTATGTAGACTTCCTGTGACTCACTCCTTCTTTCTCTTAAGGCTCCCCTTTGGTTCAGTTGCTCCACAGACTAAACCTCTAGACTCCTGCCAGACTCCTGATAGGTGCTAGGTCATAGAGGGCTGTAGAGGCTAAGTAATCCTTATAGAGACTTTCAACCAATCCTCTTGTCTTCCACCCATTCTTCTTACTGGGTTCCTGGATCGCCTAGTATTTGAGCCTAGACAGAGTTCTGTGGCAGGAAATGGCTAGCTTCTCATGAGCACCACCTCTGCAGACGCTTGGTATATAGCTTTCTTGCCACAGCTAATTTTTCCACTTAGCTTTCTATCTTCTCATCCTCTGATGTTTTTCTCCCACTCTCTTTATTCTCGTGGGTTTATTCTGGTTTTATTCATTTGCTCTCATTTTTTCTGGGGCTCCAGGAAAAAGAGGAGATAAATATATGTGTTCAAACCACCATTGTTCCTCTTTAACAGGGGTATTTTGAGATTATCAAATGTCCAGCAATTTTTAAAGTTCTGGGATCACAATTTCAGGAAAGATGTAAGTTCTTCCCTGTAAAAGCCACATTCCTTGGAGTTCTTGGTACCTCTGGAGTTCCAGAATATTCCTTGCTTTTTTTTTCCCCCAGAGGCTAGAAATGGTCCAGAAGCATTTCTGCCTAGTCCATCCATCTGTTTTCCAGCTATCTGACTGTGGAGGCATGTCCTACTTCCCAAGGAGCCAACTGAGGTTGTCTCCTCCCTGTTGCCAAGCCTTAGGTGTCTGAGATCCATATAGCAGAAATATATGTACAATTCTATTAAGTCCTTAAAGTGAGGGTAGTTAGGAAAAGGCATCTTTAAGTTATATGGATAAAATATTTGGAAACTTTGGGCTAAGAACATGTGTATAGAGTGGGTGAAGGCAATTTGGGCCATGAAAGTTTTTTTTTTTGGGGACAAGGTCCCTCTCTGTCACCCACACTAGAGTGCAGTGTCGCGATCTCAGCTCCCTGCAACCTTCGCCCCCCAGGGTCAAGTGATCTTCCACCTCAGCCTCCCAGGTAGCTGGGACTAGAGGCGTGCACTACAACACCTGGCTAATTTTTGTATTTTTTGTAGAGATGGGGTTTTGCCACGTTGCCCAGGCTGGTCTTGAACTCCTGACCT
>NW_012117376.1:4622235-4624020 GCF_000951035.1 Colobus angolensis palliatus
TAGGGACACTGCAGGCATTAGCCAGGGGTACAGAAGCCGCCTTGCAAAAGCTAGACACAGGGCAGAAAGGTGGAGAGAGATGTCCTGAGGCACAGAAAATCAGGGGTGAGAATAAATCTCAGATGATCCCCAAATTTAGCAGCTGAGCTGTAAAATAGAAAAAGATCTTCTGCAGTTCAGAAAGTTGGCGGCCTGTTGTTTTTTTTTTGTTTGTTTAGTTCATTTTTTATTGTTGCTGTTTTGTTTTGAAACAGTCTCACTCTGTCACTCTGTCACCCAGGCTGGAGTACAGTGTCGCAGTCTTGGCTCACTGCAACCTCTGCCTCCCAGGTTCAAGTGATTCTCATGCCTTAGCCTCCTGAGTAGCTGGAATTACAGGTGCATGCCACCATGGATAATTTTTGTATTTTTAGTAGAGACAGGCTGTCTATGTTGGTCAGGCTGGTCTCGAACTCCTAACCTTGGGTGATCTACCCGCCTCGTCCTCCCAAGGTGCTGGGATTACAGGTATGAGCTAACTGCGTCCGGCCCTTTTTTTTTTTTAGGCACAGGAGCTCCTCTGTCACCCAGGCTGGAATGCAGTGGTGTGATTATACCTCATTGTAACTTCAAACACCTGGGCTCCAGAGATCCTCCTGCCTCAGCCTCCCAACAAGCTAGGACTACAGGCTCGTGCCACCACACCTGGCTAATTTTATAAAATTTTTTTGTAGAGACGGGGTTTCACTATGTTGCCCAGCTGGTCATAAACTCCTGGCCTCAAGCCATCCTCCCACACAGGCAACCCACTTTAAAGCATAAAGAGTTTACTAGAGTATTGCTGGTGCTCAGAGTCTAAGCCGTGCTGAAAGGAGTCCTGATATACCCTCAAAACATGTGAAGCCAATGGTGAACTGAATCTAACTAAAGCTACCACAAAGCTCAGATCCAGCTCTACTACAGATCGCATTGACTAATTTCCCCCACAATAGTGATCTGACAAAAAGGGGCTTCCCCTTTTTTAAAATTTTTTTTTTGTTTCTACAGTTCTTTTACATAAAATATCCCAGCATATAATAAAAAACACAAAGAACACATAAAGACGCACAAAGGACAAAAAAAGTATGGCCATGTCAAGAGAGAAAGCAGTACTAGAAGCAGATGAAGTGATAGCTGAGATTTTAAATTATCAGACAAGGACTTTGAAATAGCTCTGATAAATATGTAGAGGTTCTAGTGGAAAAGGTGGATAAAATGCATGAACAGATGGGGGAATTTCAGCAAATAGGTAGAAACTATAAAAAAGAACCAAATGGAAGAGCTAGAAATGAAAAATAAGAAATGAAAGGTTTTTCAATGGGCTTAGCAGACTGAACACAGCAGAGGGAAGAATCAATATGCTTGAAGACAGGTCAGTATAAATTATCCAAACTAAGGTACAAAGAGAAAAAAAAGAGTGAAAATATGGAACAGAGTGTCCAAGAATGGAGACAATATTAAGCATTCTAACATATGTGTAATTGGAGTCCCAGATGGAGAGAGAAAAAATCAGCAAAAGAAGTATTTAAAGAGATAATGGCTGAGATTTTTCTAAAATAGATGAAAGACAGAATGCACAGATCTAAGAAGCTTAGCAAATCCTAAGCAGGATAACTACATATAAAACCACACCTAGACATATAGTCAAACTACTGAAACCAAAGATTAAAAATAACTTTTTTTTTTTTTTTTGAGGCGGAGTCTTGCTCTGTCCCCCCGGACTGGAGTGCAGTGGCCGGATCTCAGCTCACTGCAAGCTCCGCCTCC
>NW_012117376.1:4629055-4629362 GCF_000951035.1 Colobus angolensis palliatus
CCTCCAGCCTCAGCCTCCCAAAGTTCTGGGATTACAGGTGTGAGCCACTGTGTCCAGCCGACTATGATAAATTAAAATGGCTATTATAAGAAGTGTAAGGCTGGATGTGGTGGTTCACACCTGTAATCTCAGCACTTTGGGAGGCTAAACCAAGATGATTACTTCAGCCCAGAAAGTTGAAGTGAGCCATGATTATGCTTAGCCTGGGCAAGAGAGTAAGACTCTGTTTCAAACAAAACAAAACAAAAAAAGTGTAGCTAAGAATCAATAGAGAAAATATGTGGAATATTAAGTTCACCCAAAAAAG
>NW_012117376.1:4630267-4638029 GCF_000951035.1 Colobus angolensis palliatus
GCTACTCGGGAGGCTGAGGCAGGAGAATCGCTTGAACCCAGGAGGCAGAGGTTGCGGTGAGCTGAGATCCCGCCATTGCACTCCAGCCTGGAAAAGAAGAGCGAAACTCTATCTCAAAAACAAACAAACAAAAAAAATCAAAAAGAAAAGGATTTTTAAAAGATTATGATAGACAAACCCAAGCACATTAATAATTGTATTAAATGTAATGGACCAAGCATCCCAATTAAACAAGATTTTCATATTGGGGAAAAAAACAAACAACAACAAAACAAAATAAACCAGAAGGATTTCCAAATAAAGAAACTTTAAGGAGGGCATTTGCAGCCAATTGCAGTGGCTCATGCCTGTAATCCCAGCATTTTGGGAGGCCAAGGGAGGAGGATCCCTTGAGCTTCGGAGTTTGAGACTAGTCTGGGCAACATGGTAAGCACCCGTCTCTACAAAAAACACAAAAATTAGTCAGATGTAGTGGTGCATGCCTGTAGTCCCAGCTACTTGGGAGGCTGAGGCGGGAGGCAGGCTTGAGCCCAGGAGGCGGAGGTTGTAGTGAGCCGACATCGTGCCACTGCACTACAGCCTGGGCAACCCTGTCTCATAAAGAAAAAAATGAAAAAAAGAAGGACATTTGCATTTGTTTATCTGTCTCTCTCAATACAGACATGTAGATATAAGAAATGGCAGAGGGGTTGTGATAACCATACCGTATTTAATGGTCACAATATGTAAGTCTCATTTGGGTCCATTAGAAGGAAAAATTATAGCATCATTGTGTCAGGCATTACATTTGGTGATTTTCTGAGTATTACTAGTAGCATCTGGGCTTATTGATCAGATACATAGTCTTATATTGGGAACTCTTATATCTAACACCCTTCTAAAACTTGGCATTCCTAACAAGAGTTGATATCTATCTTTTAAGAAGATAATAGGGTCATGCATCTGTAATTACAGCAAAGAAGCATCCTGGAGCAGTGAAAAGAGCATTGGACTTGGAGTTAGAGAGATGAGATTCAAATTCCAGCTAAGCTATTAATTAGCTCTGTGATCCTGAATAATAAACCCTCTCTCCTACTCTGGGCCTCAGTTTCCATTTATAAAAATGGGGATAATAAAAGTTACCCACTCTATAGGTTTCTTGTGTCAGCTAAATAATACATATGGAAGGCTGCATTCAAACAATGTCTAACCCATGATAGGAGCTTCTTTTAATTATGCATTACTGCATAACAAACCATACTAAACAACAAACAACAATCATTTATTTGCCCGTAATTCTGTAATTTTTTTTTTTTTTGAGATGGAGTCTTGCTCTGTCGCCCAGGCTGGAGTGCAGTGGCGCTGTCTTGGCTCACCGCAACCTCCACCTCCCAGGTTCAAGCAATTTTCCTGCCTCAGCTTCCCAAGTAGCCGGAACTATAGGCATGCGCCACCATGCCCAGCTCATTTTTGTATTTTTAGTAGAGACAGGGTTTCACCACGTTGGCCAAGCTAGTCTCGAACTCCTGACCTCAAGTGTTCCACCTGTCGCGGCCTCCCAAGTGCTGGGATTACAGGTGTGAGCCACAGAACCCGGCCCATAATTCTGTAATTTGGCTGGGCTTAGCTGGTTGATTATTCTCCTGGTCTCATGTTTGGTCACTCACATGGTTGTATTCATCTGGTGGCTAAATGCGGCTGGGTCATCCAGGATGGTCATGTCTGGCAATTAGCTGTTGGCTGAGGTGGTCCATTCAATGGGATAACTTGGTTTCTTAAATAGTGGCCACAGGCCAGGCATGGTGGCTCAATCCTGTAATCCCATCACTTTGGGAGGCTGAGGGTTGGGAGTTCAAGACCAGCCTGACCAACATGGAGAAACCCTATCTCTACTGAAAATACAAAATTAGCCAGACATGGTGGCGCATGCCTGTAATCCCAGCTATCTGGGAGGCTGAAGCAGGAGAATCGCCTGGACTCAGGAGGCAGAGGCTGTGGTGAGCCGAGATCGTGCCATTGCACTCCAGCCTGGGCAACAAGAGCAAAACTCCATCTCAAAAAAAATAAATAAATAAAAATTAACGGCCGCAGTGCTCTGAGATAATGAAACTGAAAGCTGAAAAATCCCTTAAGGTTTAGCCTCAGAAACTATACAATGCTACCTTCTTTTTGTTGTTGTTGTTGTTGTTGAGACAGAATCTCACTCTGTAGCCCAGGCTGGAGTGCAGTGGTGTGATCACAGCTCACTGCTCCTTGACCTCCTGGGCTCAAGTGATCCTCCCACCTCAGCCTCCTGAGTAGCTGGGATTACAGGCATGAGCTGCTGTGCCCAGTACAAAGCTACTTGCAATACATTCTGTTGATTTTGGGGGGTCAGGGAGTGGGAGAGAGGGTCTTGCTGTGTTGTCCAGGCTGGAGTGCAGTGGTACAATCATGGCTCACTGTAACTGGACCTCACCGGGCTCAGGTGATCCTCCTACCTCACCCTTCTGAGTAGCTGGGGCCACAGGCATGCACCACCAGCCCCAGCTAAATTTTGTATTTTTTGTAGAGATAGGGTTTTGCCACATTGCCCAGACTGGCTTTGAACTCCTGGGCTCAAGCTGTCCACCTACCTCAGCCTCCTAAAGTATTGGATTTACAGGCATGAGCAACCGTACTCAGCCTATTCTGTTGATTAATGCAAGTAACTACGACAGCCCAGATTTAAGAGATACTGAATTAGATGGGAGGTACAGCAAAATCACATTGAAAAAGGGAAAGGACACAGCCATGATTATTCTCTCAGTCTACCACAATGTTCAATAAAAGTTTGTGCGGTGCATGAATGACTGTATGTCTTATAGTTCTGTTCTTCATATTCAAGGTCTGCTATGATCCTGCTTCCGGAGCAAGGACCTCATATCTTTTCTATAACACTCATCACAATCTACTCCACAATTTATTTATTTGTAATGATATTTTATCCTCAGAGAAAGGTAACTTGTCTTGTTTTCTCTGATATCTCATGAGTCTAGCAGATATTCAGGCTCCAAATAGACACTCTGTAGATGCTTACTGAGTTGGATTTAAACAATCTTTAGATCTTATTCCCTACTTTCCTTACCATCATCACCTAGTCCCCACTAAAGTCATTAGTTGGACATCTCCCTTAGTATCTTACTATCATTCCTGTCTCCATGCCTTTACGCATTCTATTTTCTCTGCCTAAAATACTTCTCCTTTTCCTCTTTGCCTATTGTAATGTTTCTCACTGACATTTAGCAACCTTGGTCTTACACAAAAATGCCAATAGAGTCTGGGCCATTCTGACAATCATGATAAATCCCCTGGTTGAATACCCCTGGTAAAACCATCCTTTGGGCCTATAGTAAGCACAAAATTATATTGTCTGTCCAATAACACCTCCTGTCTTAGAAGTTCCTAAGTGTTCCTCTATCCCAACTATATTGTGTTTGAAGGAGTTACTGTATTCTCATAAGGCTCTACCTTTCTAGGTATAGTTGAATTACCTGGCATTCCTGCAGGGGGTCAAATATTAGCCAATCTATAAGCAGGAGCTGAAATGTAACAGCAGTGGGAATGGGCCGGGCGTGGTAGCTCACATCTGTAATCCCAGCACTTTGGGAGGCTGAGGTGGGCAGGTCACCTGAGGTCAGGAGTTCAAGACCAGCTTGGCCAATATGGCAAAACCCCATCTCTACTAAAAATACAAAAATTAGCCGGGTGTGGTGGCGGGGCCTGTAGTCCCAGCTACTCGGGAGGCAGAGGCGGGAGAATCCGGCAGGCGAAGGTTGCAGTGAGCCGAGATTGCACCACTGCACTCCAGCCTGGGCGACAGCACGAAACTCTGTCTCGGGAAAAAAAAAAAAAGGAGGAATGGACCAGACTCTGTTTGTCCTTATGTGGTAGCATTCTTTTTCCCCAAGCATACATAAATGAATAGTCTCTTAAGACTGGTTGAGGCGTAAGTAATTGAAGTATAATTGACAAGTGCTAGGGATGCTAATGTCTAAATAAACACTACTGTCACCACCAAGCCATTAACTTTCTTTAATGGAGGTGGGAGTCGTGAAAACACTTGGGTTTTTATAAAAACTGAAGTAAAAAGCTTGAGAAAAAAAATTGAACACAGCAGGATAGAAGAATTTCTCGTATTCACTTTTCCTGGGTAGGTAGCGAAAAGGGGAATTGAAGAGAAAATATGTGAATAGAGGCCAGGCGCCGTGGCTCACGCCTGTAATTCCAGCACTTTGGGAGGCCAAGGCGGGCAGATCACAAGGTCAGGAGATCGAGATCATCCTAGTTAACATGGTGAAACCCTGTCTCTATAAAAATACAAAAAAATTAGCTGGGCGTGGTGGCGGGCACCTGTAGTCCCAGCTATTCAGGATGCTGAGGCAGGAGAATCACTTGAACCCAGCAGCCAGAAGTTGCAGTGAGCCGAAATTGCGCCACTGCACTCCAGCCTGGGCAACAGAGCAAGACTCTGTCTCAACAACAAAAAAAGAAAGAAAGAAAAGAAAATATGTGAATGGAATACAAAAGAGTTCGGGTTTGGGGTGCTGTAGGGATAGCAGTTTGGAAATAGAATGGAGAGAAAGGCTGAGCCTGGGGACCCCCTCTTTAGTCACCAGAAGTGACTCCAATTTGGACAATGAGTAGACAGGGGAAAGCGAGGAAGGAGAAATCTTTCATTCCACACATTAATTTGCACCAAGTTAAAGTGAGTCTGTATTTGGAATTAGTTACCTGGATTCTTAATTTTGGTGAATGGCATCACAATCCATCACTCACCAGTCCAGAAATGTGGGTGTCACTGGAGTCACATCGGCTCCACTGTCCCTTGCCCCTCAAGGTTAATCATCCATCAAGCTCTGTCAACTTTGCCCCTTTTTCCAATCCATCCTCTTCTCTCCATTGTTACTACCATTGACCTAGTTCAGGTTTCCATAATCTCCCACTTAGACAACTGGTCTTCCTGCCTCCAGTCTAATACCCTTCCAATCCATGCTTCATATGCTGCTAGAATAATCTTTCTCAAGCATGTATCTGGTCATATCGCTCTCCTTAACAAAACCCCTCCCCACACCCCATCTGCTCCGTTCATACTGTCTAAAAGCTAAAATTTTAGGCATATCATTCCAGACCTTTTGTTCCTGGTTTAACCTTCATTACCTAACCTCTTCATAACATGTTTAGCCTTTATTCTGGCCACACCTCCACACCATGCTCTAGTCACACTGACCTACTTTTAGTTCCTCAAACACAACATGTTTTTTCAAGCCCCTTCACATACCTGGAATGCCTTCTCCTCCCTGTACCAGCCTGGAGAACTTCAATTCATCTTAGAAACTCAGTTCAGGAGTCATCTCCCCACTGACTTACCCCAGGCATGGTCAGTTGTCCCTCCCTCAAGGACAAGTAGCTCCCTCCCACAGCTACTTCCATGTCACACGTGCTTGTTTGCTTGCCTGTCTCTGACTGCAGTGGGAAGCTCTCTGAGAACAAGATTGTATTTTATTTGTCTTTATATTCTTTGTATCTAGTACAAGCTTAAAATAGGTGCTCAAGTGGATCAATATTTTATAGATACTTTAGATTTGCCTAGTGTCGTGGTAAGGGAGCTTCTGCACACAGACTAGCTGATGGTGTGTACATGTACTGTTATACCTTGGGAAAAGGTCTTAACCTTTTTTTTTGTTTTTTAGTCCCTGGTATTTTAACCACTTATTCAACAATTATTTATTATTTAATTATTCCTTTTTTTTTTTTTTGAGATGGAGTCTCGCTCTGTCACCCAGGCTAGAGTGCAGTGGTGCGATCTCGGCTCACTGCAGCCTCTGCCTCCCGGGTTCAAGCAATTCTCTGCCTCAGCCTCCCAAGTAGCTGGGATTACAGGTGCCCACCACCATGCCTGGCTAATTTTTTGTATTTTTAGTAGAGACAGGGTTTCACCACCTTGGCCAGGCTGGTCTTAAACTCCTGACCTTGGGATGCACCTGCCTTGGCCTCCCAAAGTGCTGGGATTACAGGCGTGAGCCACTGCACCTGGCCTCAACAATTATTTATTAAGCACCCACTATATTTCAGGCCGTATACCTTTAAAACAAAAATTGAGTCAGGGTCTCGCTCTGCTGTTGCCCAGGCTGGACTGCAGTGGTGCGATCATGGCTCACTACAGCCTCAGGCTCAAGCGATCTTCCCACTTCAGCCTCCTGAGTGGCTGGGACCACAGGCGCTCATCACCACTCTCAGCTTTTTTTTTTTGAGACAGAGTCTCACTCTGTTGCCCAGGCTGGAGTGAAGTGGTGTGATCTCGGCTCACTGCAACCCCCACCTCCGGGGTTCAAGCGATTCTCCTGCCTCAGCCTCCTGAGTAGCTGGGATTATAGGCGTGTGCCACCACACCCAGCTAATTTTTTGTATTTTCAGTAGAGATGGGGTTTCACAGTGTTGGCCAGGATAGTCTGGATTTCCTGACCTTGTGATCTGCCCACCTCGGCCTTAAGCTAATTTTTAAAAAACTTTTTTAGTAACGATGAGGTCTCACTATGTTGCTCAGGCTGGTTTTGAACTTCTGAGATCAAGTCATCCTCCTGTCTCAGCCTCCCAAAGTGCTAGAATTATAGGCATGAGCCATTGTGCCCAGCCTTGTGCCATTTTACTTTATTCTATTATTATATTTCTTTTCTTTTTTCTTTTTTTTTTTTTGAGACCAAGTCTCACTCTGCTACCCAGGCTGGAGTGCAGTGGCAATATCTCGGCTTACTGCAGCCTCTGCCTCCCAGGTTCAAGCAATTCTCCTGCCTCAGACTCCCCAAGTAACTGGGATTACAGGTGCCTGCTACCACATCTGGCTAATTTTTGTATTTTTAGCAGAGACGGGGTTTCATCATGTTGGCCAGGCTGGTCTTGAACTCCTGGCCTCAAGTGATCCACCTGCTCGGCCTCCCAAAGTGCTGGGATAACAATCATGAACCACCGTGCCCAGTGTATTTTTATTTTTTGAGACAGAGTTTCACTGTGTTGCCCAGGCTGGAGCGCAGTGGTGCAATCTGGGCTCACTGCAACCTCTGACTCCTGGGTTCAAGTGATTCTTGCCTGTCAGCCTCCAGGGTAGCTGGGATTACAGGCGTGTGCCGCCACACTGGGCTAATGTTCGCATTTTTGGTAGAGACAGAGTTTCACCATCCTCTTCTCTCCATTGTTATTACCATTGATCTAGTTCAGGTTCCCATAAGCTCCCACTTGAACAAGTGGTCTAACTCCTCTTATTCTGGCTGAACTCCTGGCCTCAAGTGATCCACCTGCCTCAGCCTCTCCAAAGTGCTGGGATTACAGGCTGAGCCACTGCACCGAGGCCCTGTACCATTTTAAAAGTCAGAGGCTACTACGATAAACAAGAAAAACAGCTCTGGCCTTCAAGCAGGGTACTCTCTAACAGAAGTTTCATAACTGTATGGAATGACTTTTTTTTTTTTTTTTTTTTTTTGAGACAGAGTCTTACTCTGTCGCCCAGGCTGGAGTGCAGTGACGCGATCTTGGCTCACTGCCACCTCTGCCTCACGGGTTCAAGCGATTTTCCTGCCTCAGTCGCCATGCTGACATGCCTGGCTAATTTTCTTTTTGTATTTTCAGTAGAGACGGGGTTTCACCGTGTTGCCCAGGCTGTTCGCAAACTCCTGACCACAGGCAATCTACCAGCCTCGGCCTCCCAAAGTGCTGGGATTACAGGCATGAGCCACCACACCTGGCCGAAATTATTATTATTATTATTATT
>NW_012117376.1:4638240-4642558 GCF_000951035.1 Colobus angolensis palliatus
GTGTTAGCCAGGATGGTCTCGATCTCCTGACCTCGTGATCCGCCCGTCTCGGCCTCCCACAGTGCTGGGATTACAGGCTTGAGCCACCGCGCCCAGTGCTGGGATTACAGGCTTGAGCCACCGCGCCCGGCCGAAATTATTTTTAAATTAAGATATTGGGAGATGCGGCTATTTTACCCTACCATAGGAACATTTAAATAACTTGAATAAATCTTAAAATGACCCCCACGTCTCAAATGGTTTTAGGATAGAGTGGCATAACCAAGGTCTGCCACATAGTGGCAGTATTTCTCCAGGGACAAAGGTAATTTGGAGGCCCAGGACTTTGGAAAAACAGGTAGTTCTCAAACTTTACTCCAGAGGAATAGCAGTACTAAAAATGTAACATAGTATCCTTCCTCAATTTGCAGAAAAAGAAATAAAAGACATAATTCAGTCAATTATCTTCCTCGAAACTTTCTTAAGCCTTTGGTTTCTGCTTTTGTCTGCCAAGGAACACGTATAAATAGAGCACTTTCAGAACTGGCTGAGCATGTTAAGTTCCATGGCTGATTTTTCCCCAGACTTGTAATGTGAGAATTGCTTTTTAACTTTTTTTTTGTGATATAATAATATATCCTACTAGTAAAAATGTTTCCTCATTCAAACGACCAGATTAACAGCATCAGTATTGCAAAATGCTTCCTATGAAGTGCTATACTTCCTGGTGCCCTGCCCATTAAACCTACTTGAGAATCATGATCTCATCCAGTGTTTTCTAGTTACAAAAAAGAAGAACAAGTTTCTTTTCTTTTTTTGAAATAGAGTCTCACTCTCTCACCCAGGCTGGAGTGCAGTGGCATGATCTGAGCTCACTGTAACCTCTGCCTCCTAAGTCCAACCAATTCTCCTGCCTCAGCCTCCCGAGTAGCTGGGATGACAGGTGCCCGCCACCACACCCAGCTAATTTTTGTATTTTTAGTAGAGTCAGGGTTTCAACACGTTGGCCAGGCTGGTCTCGAATTCCTGGCCTCAACTGATCTGACTGCCTCGGTCTCCCTAAATGCTGGGATTACAGGCATGAGCCACTGTGCCCAACCTCCAAAAAAGAACATGTTTCTGAGAAACTAAATTACTTACTTAAGTTCATGAAGCCCTCTATGGGACAGGTTCAGACTAATCCCCGTAAAGCGAGCACTCCAGATGTTTCCTTGGTTGCCACTTATCAACTTGATAAACAAGGATTGTTGGATGACTACAATAATGAAGGGACAGAGAGGTCAAGGTGATTCACAGGTTTCTGAACTGGTGAGTGGATTATGGTTCCATTCACCAAAATTGAGAATACAGGTTGCTAATTCTAAATACCAACTCACTTTATCTTGGCACAAGTTAATGTGTAAAATGTGTAAAATAAAAGGTTTCCTGGGGATGGGAGGAATGAGAAATTGTTGTTTAATGGGCATAGAGTTTTAATTTTGCAAGATGAAAAGAGTTCTAGGCCAGGCACGTTGGGTCACAGCTGTAATCCCAGCGCTTTGGGAGGCCGAGGTGGGTGGATCACTTGAGGTAGGAGTGCGAGACCAGCCTGGCCAACATGGTGAAACCCCATCTCTCCTAAAAATACAAAAAAGTAGCCGAACATGGTGGTGGGAGCCTGTAATCCCAGCTACTTGGGAGGCTGAGGCAGGATAATTGCTTGAACCCAGAAGGCAGAGGTTGCAGTGAGCCAAGATAGCACCACTACACTCCAGCCTAGGCAATAAGAGCAAAACTCCATTTCAAAAAAAAAAAAAAGAAAGAAAAAAAGAAAAGAATTCTGAAGAATGGTTACATAACAATTTGAATGTACTTCTGAACTGCATACTTTAAAATGATTAAGATGGTAAATTTTCTGTTATATATGTTTTACCACAATAAAAAATGAATAAAAGGTTTTCCTTTCCTAGCTTACCCCTGTCCACACATTGTTCAAATTGGAGCTTTCTCTCTTAGCTTGTGATGAGTGAAGAGGTGCTCCCCAAAGATATTTTAAAGTACTAATATAAGGAATGTTATTTCATTTATTCACTTTCAGAGGGAGCTCAAGTTGTCAAATTGTTGGCCGGGAGTGGTGGCTCATGCCTGTAATCCCAGCACTTTGGGAGGCCGTAGCGGGCAGATCACGAGGTCAGGAGATCGAGACCATCCTGGCGAACACGGTGAAACCCCATCTCTACTAAAAACACAAAAAATTAGCCGGGTGTGGTGGTGGGCGCTTGTGGTCCCAGCTACTCGGGAGGCTGAGGCAGAAGAATGGCGTGAACCTGGGAGGCGGAGCTTGCAGTGAGCTGAGATTGTGCCACTGCCCTCCAGCCGGAGCGACAGGGTGAGACTCTGTCTCAAAAAAAAAGGTTGTCAAATTGTCAAGTGAATGAATTAATTAAATTAGTTCAACAAATATTCATCAGTTTTCCTACCTTGAACCTGGAATGTTCTAAGCCCTTTGTTCTCAAAGTGTGGTCTCCAGATCAGCAACACCAGCATCACCAGGGAATTTGTCAGAAATATACATTCCTGTGGGGCATGGTGGTTCATGCCCATAATCCCAGCATTTTGTGAGGCTGAGACGTGCAGATTGCTTGAGTCCAAGAGTCTGAGACCAGCTTGGGCAACATGGTAACACCCCTTCTCTACAAAATAAAAAATTAGCTGGGCATGGTGGTGCACATCTATAGTCCCAGCCACTTGGGAGGCTGAGGTGGAAGCGCTGCTTGAGCCTGGGAGGTTGAGGCTGCAATGAGCTGTGATCATTCCACTGCACTCAGGGAGGAAAAAAGGAAAGAAAGAAGTATACATTCCTGGACCCCACTTCAGATATACTGAATCAGAAACTTTGGCACTAGGACCCAACAACTGCTGTTTTTACCAGCCTTTCAGATTATTCTGATGCATGCTCAAGTATAAGAAAGATAATTCTAGGTTGCAATGGTACAGAGGCAAAGAAAACAAAGTGCCTGTCCTCTTGGAATAACAACAGACAAAGAGATATAAATAAAATTTCAGGCAAAGGGAAGTGTTATCAGGGAAAGCAGCACAGGAGAAGGAGGGAGAACACAGAGGATGCACAGGCAGGGTCTCTCTGAGGGGTATGAGCTCTGAAGTCACCTCGAGTCTGAAAATTGGCTCCACCAGTTTCTAGCCTTTTAAAAGTTTGGTTTTCTCATCTTCTAAGAAACAGATAATAATATTACCTACAAGTTTACTCTGAAGATTAAATAAGATAACACTTATAAAATCCTTGCAACTGTTTCTGTCACTGAGTAAGGCTTCAACAAACGTTAGCCCTCCACATATGATGGGGAGTGCCATAGATGTATATTTGGGAGTCATTGATGTAGAAATTAATAGTAAAGTGGATGAAAAGGTAGATAAACCAGGACACAAAAAGAGAAGAGGATGGATGATGGGCTCTTTTTGGTGGCGGGGGCAGAAGTGGGTTGAGAGATGGTGGGGAGGTAAAGAAATGATGTGGAAAGCGAGCTTTTTTCTGAACCCAGTTAAAGCTGGAAACTTGGAAGAGGAGGCCAGTGGATTGCGTGATGAACCAACCATTTGGTATGCCTGTGACTGAGGAGGTTCTCAGGATGCAGGACTTTCAGTGCTAAAACTAGGAAAGTCCTGGGCAAGCTGGGCTGGCAGTGGATATGACCATGGAGGGTGAAGTGAGCAATAAATACTCTGATCTTTCTTTCCTGGTGGTCTCTCATCTCCTTACAGTCACTTTATAAAGTGCCTTTACAGGGGCCTGACCCAACCAGAACCCAGAGGGCAAGGGAGCTGGGATAATACAGTCTAGAGAGGTCAGCCTTGCCTTAACACAACACAGGGTAAAGGAAGGACAGAGAATTGACCTGGAGGGGCAAAAAATAATGGCCAGCACAGTGGCAAAACTGGGATTAGAATTGTTTGGGATAGGCCAGGTGCGGTGGCTCACACCTGTAATCCCAGTACTTTGGGAGGCTGAGACAGGCGGATCACGAGGTCAGGAGTTCAAGATCAGCCTGGCCAACACGGTGAAACCTCATCTCTACTAAAGATACAAAAAAATAGCTGTGTGTGGTGGCACACACCTGTAATTCCAGCTACTCAGGAGGCTGAGGCAGGAGAATTGCTTGAATCCGGGAGGCGGAGGTTGCAGTGAGCCAATATCAGGTCATTGCACTTTAGTTTTTAAAGACTAAAGGTCTTTAAAAAATAAAAGTGGGCCAGGCGCGGTGACTCACGCCTGTAATCCCAGCACTTTGGGAGGCCGAGGCGGGGGGATCATTTGAGGTCAGGAGTTCGAGACCAGCCTGGC
>NW_012117376.1:4643380-4654073 GCF_000951035.1 Colobus angolensis palliatus
CAGCCACTGCACTCCAGCCTGAGCGACAGAGCGAGACTCCGTCTCAAAAAAAAAAAAAAAAAAGTTCAGGTACAGGACACTCCCAGGTGCCCAGGAACCGTTTCCCAGCTCACTTCCCCAAGAAGACTCATCCCTCCGATCGCACTTCCTGCTTTGGCAAGTGTCAATGATCAAAGACCACTGTTCGCCTGGTACCTACTGCTCGCCCCAGTCTACCTCCAGCTCCCCGAGGTTCCGCTACCAACAGCTGCCACCCAGCCTGGGTTATATGAGGTTGGGCGGCCCGAGGCGCTGCGTGATTGGTGGGTCGGAACGGGGCGGGGACTCGCTGGAAAGTCCCCTCTGGATTGGTGCAAACCATCGGGGTGGGACCTCTACTCTGGCTGGGCGGGAAAGCTCGAACAGCGCTGCCGGGCTGGAGACGGCGGGAGCCGCTGCTCTCCGGCTGAGGGAACCAGAGACAGGTCCGTCCCTAACGGAGCGCCGGAGAGGCAGGAGTCATGACGGGCGAGGTGGGTTCTGAGGTGAGTTTATGCACACGCCCCCCCACCGGGGCTGCGAAGGCCCGGCACCGAGGGGTTAGGTGGGGTCGGGGTAGACCCCGCTGACCCGGGGCGCCCGGGCGGGAGGACTGCGGCTCCTGGCGTTCACCGCGTCGGCTCCCGCAGCCTCGAGACTTGGTGGGGATGGGTTCCGACCGGGCGTCCCGTCCCGCCGCCGGGCTTCCCGCGCTTCGGGCTCCGTGGCCGGGGAGCTGCAGGTCTCTGCGGCGCGCGCTGCCGGCAGCCCAGCCCCTCCTCAGCCGGTTCCTGCCGCCAGCCCTCCCCTTTGGCGCGTTTCCTGTCGCGGAAGCTCCTCCCCTAAGGGTGCCCTGAAAGCCAGAAGGCTCTGGCCGAACCGGGCCGCAGGGGTGCAGGGCGGGATTCTCCGCAAATAGAGGACGAGGGTGTTAGGGAGTTCCACATTGGGCCTGGGAGGGGCCCTGGAGGTCATCGCGCGGAGGCCCTTTGCGTTTTCCTACGGGGCCCCGAGTGGGACGTCACCGCTGGGGCTCCTGGCTGGTGGCTTGCAGCTTGGTGGTGCCAAGCTCGCCCTGGCGAAATTGGGCGTAGAAAACAGATGTTTCCAGACCTGTGTCCTTTCTGGGGCCGGATTCGGGCAAGGCACTCTCGCCTTAGGAGCAAAAAATTTAAAGGGGCGCCAAAACACTCAATAATCAAACTCATATTTTAATGCAATTTTTTTTAAAAAACCGAAATTAATGCAAAAAATTTTTATGATTTTAAATTGAACAAAATATCAGACGTTTAAACAGAGACAAGATCTGACCAGTCATTTGCACGACCTTGCCTCACTCACCTCACCCTAATCCCGTCCCTGGTTCCAATAAACTTTATTTACAAAAGCGGGTGTATTATTTACCTCATGAGCCGTAGATTATTGATTTAAATTTTTAAAAAATATTGCATTAATATGTTATTTATTTTGATTACTGAATTTTTTGAGACCTCACCCCACCCTGTTCCTGGCCCTGCCCTTTGACGTTGCTGCAAATTGCCTAGAAGAGAATCATCATTCAAAGCACCCCTATTCCTTGAGCTGTCTGGTTACCTAAATTCGGTTTCCACATTCACAAACAGAAGTAATAGTTTCACTGCTTTGGATTGTTGAGAGGATCGTCAGTGCATACATATTAATTCTCAGCAATCCCAGCACTTTGGGAGGCCAAGGCCAGCAGATTGCTTGAGCTCAAGATTTCGAAACCAGCCTGCCTAGAAAACATGGCAAAACCCCGCCTCTACAAAAAAAAATACAAAAATTAGCCGGGCGTTGCCTGTAGTCCCAGCTACTCGGGAGGCTGAGGTGAGAGGATCCTTTGGGCCTGAAGGTCAAGGCTGCAGTGAGCCATGATCCTGCCACTGCACTCTAGCCTGGGTGACAGAGTGAGATGCTGTATCAAAAAAAAAAAAAAATTGTGCCAAGCATCCAAATCAATTTTTTATATATATATATGTTTTTTTTTTTTCCGAGATGGAGTCTCGCTCTGTTGCCCAGGCTGGAGTGCAGTGGCACAATCTCGGCTCACTGCAACCTCTGTCTCCCGGGTTCAAGTGATTCTCCTGCCTCGGCCTCCTGAGCAGCCGGGACTACAGGCACACACCACCATGCCCAACTAATTTTTGTATTTTTAGTAGAGACGGGGTTTCACCATATTGGCCAGGCTGGTCTCGAACTCCTGACCTCGTGATTCACCTGCCTCGGCCTCCCAAAGTGCTGGGATTACAGGCGTGAGCCACCATGCCTGGCCAATTTAATGATTTTTTGAGAAACCACTCGGGTGAGGCCTTGTACCCTGTTACATTACTGATGTTCATATTTCTCCCTTTATGAATAAGTTGATTCAGAGCCCTGAGAACTGCAAGGAGGTAGACTTGGCATCTAGGATTAGCTTGGTCACTAACTGATCAAGTCACCTAACACACCCCTCCTCTTTAGGTTTTTATTTGCGACTTTTTTGACTGTCTTATTTAGAAATTTTCAAACCTATACAACCGTAGAAAGGATGATATAATGAACCCATCATCACCTTACTTCAACTACAGTTTGAATATGTCTCGTCTGAAATGCTTGGGACCAGAAGGGTTTTGAATTTCAGATTCATTTTGGGTTTTGGAATATTTGCATACACTTAATGAGATGTCTTGGGGGAGGGACCCAAGTCTAAATATGAAATTCAGTTATATTTCATATATACCTTACACACATAGTCTGAAGGTAATTTTATACAGCATTTTAAAATAATTTCGTGCATGAAGCAAAGGTTTTATTGTAGCTCATCATATGAGGTCAGGTGTGGAATTTTCATCTAGTGAAATTTCAACTAGCATCATGTCAGTGCTAAAATATTTTGGATTTGGGAGCATTTCAGGTTCAGATTAGAGATGTTCAACCTGTATTATCAAATCATGGCCAATCTTGTTTCATTCATACCACTACCCATTTTTCTTCTCACGGGATTATTTGGAGGAAAATCCCAGATATCATATTATTTGAACCACAAATATTTAAGTGTGCCTATCTAACAGACAAGGGCTTTCCAAAAAAAGATAACTACAATATTATTACTACACCTAAGAAGTATCTAGTCAGTGTTCAGATTTCTTTGACTCATAGATATTTCATTTATTTTTATATGTCACATTAGCATAATTATTTACATTTTTTTGAATCGTCAGAAGTTGGCATATTGCAATTGTTTATATTATATATGTGTATATATACATATATGTATCTATTTTAAGATATACATATATAAAGCATACTTATATGTGTGTATATACATATATATGTATTTTAAGATATACATACATATATAAAGCATACATTTATGTATATAGAAATTCACAGGGCCAGGTGTGGTGGCTTACACCTGTAATTCCAGCATTTTGGGAGGCTGAGGCAGGTGGATCACCTGAGGTCAGGAGTTCGAGACCAGCTGGGCTAACATGGTGAAACCCCATTTCTACTAAAAATACAAAAAATTAGCCGGGCATGGTGGCACGCACCTGTAATCCCAGCTACTCGGGAGGCTGAGGCAGGAGAATCGCTTGAACCCAGGAGGCGGAGGTTGTAGGGAGCCAAGATCGTGCCATTGCACTCTAGCTTGGGCAACAAGAGCAAAACTCCATCTCAAAAAAAAGAAAATATAGCATATAGAAATACACATACATGTATAAATATATGGAAATATACATACGTACACACATATATTTATTCACCTATGTATTAACTAACTTTATAGGTTTCTCTCCTCTTTTTTTTTTCTTTGCAATATATTGCAAAGGCCAGGCGCAGTCGCTCATACCTGTAATCCCAGCACTTTGAGAGGCCAAGGTGGGCGGATCACCTGAGGTCAGGAGTTTGCAACCAGCCTGGCCAGCATGGGGAAAACTTGTCTCTATTAAAATACAAAAAATTAGCTGGGCGTGGTGGTGTGCGCCTGTAATCCCAGCTACTTAGGAGGAGAATCGCTCGAACCCAGGAGGCAGAGGCTGCAGTGAGCAGAGATTGCGCCACTGCACTCCAGCCTGGGTGACAGAGCAGGATCCTATCTCAAAAAAAGAAAGAAAGAAACCACCCAGTTTGACTTGTGGGGTTTCCCACATCTAGGTTGCATCTCTGTGGTATTATTCAACATGTTCCCCTATTCACTCTATTTCCTGTAACTTGGTAGGTAGATCTAGAGACTTGATAGGATTCAAATTTGATTGTTCTGTCAGGAATACTTTATAGCTAGTATTGAGTACTTCTATTAGGCAGCACATAATGTCTGGTGTTTCTCTTTTGGTGATGTTAGCAGCCATTAATGATAATTGCCGAGGTCTTATTTAATTGAGGGTTGATAAAATTGTGATAATCTAATTCTATCATTTGTTAATTCATTAGGATATTTCTCTAAATAGAAACTTCCCCTCATCAATCATATGGATATATGGGGAACAGTTCACACAGAAAAGGCATAATAAATGCTTGATTCTTTTCATTTTTTTACCATTACTGAAGGAGTTGGTTCTGTTAGCATCCTTCAAAGGTAAAAAATGAACTTTTGTTTGTTTGTTGTCCAGTAATTCTAAATGTCATCCCTTCAAGGAACCCTTATATTTGGTTCTTTCCTTAGTTCAGGTTGATGATCCCATGATGATTTCTGTGTCATTATGTACTTGGAGCTTTTGGTCACTTGCTGGTTAATACAAAGTATATTGTCATTTTCTAGGTTCACCTGGAAATCAATGATCCAAAAGTCATTTCACAAGAGGAAGCAGATAGTCCTTCAGATAGTGGACAAGGCAGCTGTGAAACAATTGGACCCTTGAGTGAAGGAGGTTTGTAATAGTAATTTTATTTTTAGGAATAGTATGCAGGAGCCTCAGTTGTAAGTAGATTGGATTAATTTCATTATTCTCTTGATTTATTCCATTAATGCCCCATCCTTATTGTTTGTTTTATTATAAAAGCAAAATAACAGTGCTTGTACCTTTTTGAAACTATGTTATATTGTTGAATGTCTAATAGCTACCACATTGTCTGGTTAATTGCATCCATCCTATAATAAAAGGAATTTTAACACCTGCCAGAGGATTAGAACAACTTCACACATTGTAAATATACATAAAATTACATTTCCCAGTAAGAGACATTTTTCCCAGGGAAAATGTTTTTCAAAATGTATTTTTAGATTTGCTTTGCTACAATCAGTTCTTAATAGTAGTTACATCATTTCACAATGTAATATATCACTTGTATAACTGAATATATTTTTGAGGAGTAGTGGGGCTAGGAGGAAGATCAAATGATGGTATAATTAAAAGAAAATTGTTTCTTCCAGATTCAGATGAAGAGATATTTGTAAGTAAGAAGTTGAAAAACAGGAAGGTTCTACAAGACAGTGATTCCGAAACAGAGGACACAAATGCCTCTCCAGAGAAAACTACCTATGACAGTGCCGAGGAGGAAAATAAAGAGAATTTTTATGCTGGGAAAAATACAAAAATCAAAAGGATTTACAAAACTCTGGCAGACAGTGATGAAAGTTACATGGAGAAGTCTTTGTATCAGGAAAATCTCGAAGCGCAAGTGAAACCTTGCTTAGAGCTGAGTCTTCAGTCTGGAAACTCTACGGACTTTACCACTGACAGAAAGAGTTCCAAAAAGCACACAAATGATAAAGAAGGAACTTCAGGAAAAGCAAAAGTAAAATCGAAAAGAAGACTTGAGAAAGAGGAGAGAAAAATGGAAAAAATTAGACAGCTGAAAAAGAAGGAAACAAAAAACCAGGTACATTTTAAAGAATAATTTGCTATTGCTTCGGTAGGTTAACATTTTAGAAAAGGTTGCTGTTAGTACTTGAGGTTGTTTCTGCTCTCCGAATATTGCTTTGAATTGACTATTTTGTGTTAAGAATAATAGGGTATGTTATTTAAAACTAACTGGTCTTGGCCAGGTGCAGTGGTGCATACCTCTAATCCCAGCACTTTGGGAGGCTGAGGCCAGAGGGTCACTTAAGCCCAGGAGTTCAAGACCAGCCTAGGCAACAGAGTGAGATCCCGTCTCTACAAAAAAGTTAAAAATTAGTTGGGTGTGGTGGCCGTAGTCCCAGCTGTAGTCCCAGCTACTTGGGAGGGTGAGGTGGGAGAATCACTTGAGCCCAGGAGGTTGAGGTTGCAATAAGCTGTAATTGTACCACTGCATTCGAGCGTGGATGACAGAGTGAGACCCTGTCTCAAAAAACAAAACAAAAAAATAAAACTTATTGGTCTTATTCTATTTTGGGTATGCAGAGGACATTTCCAAATAAATGGGTTTCTTATTTTCTTTATGAGCACATGGAGTAATCCTTTGCTGTCTCTGAGCTGATGAAAATTAACTGAAAGAAGGCTTTTTAATGCATCTGTCAGTCAGAAGTCTTGTTTGCTAACTAGAAAAACTATCCTCAGATTTATAAACTAGCTGCTTAACAAGTATTTGACTTTTCAAAAAAATATTTACTGTTTATTAAGTTAGTTTTAGACAGTTGCATAAAATCATAACTTGGACTTCAAAGGATAAGTGTGAGTTAGGAACCAGTGAGAATGTTCTAGATTTTATATGCTTGTCTGTTGATGAAACATGGGCTTTTTCTGGCCTGATCCAAATTACCATATGATGTTGTGAAATACTGGATTTTTAAATGATTGGATTATGCTTTTTGTTTATGTATTATCTAGGAAGATGATGTAGAACAGCCATTTAATGACAGTGGCTGTCTTATTATGGATAAAGACCTTTTTGAAACTGGGTTGGAGGATGAAAATAACTCTCCATTGGAAGATGACGAGTCAATAGAATCAATAAGAGCAGCTGTAAAAAACAAAGTAAAAAAGCACAAGGCAAGTAAAACATGATTGCAGTAAGAGTTAACCAACTGCCTCTGACCTTTGCTATATTTTTAATTTACTGTTGGAACCTTAATTTTTTCTTTTTTTAACTGAAGAAAAACGTGTCAATTGACTTAAGTTTTCAGCTGTTAATTTTGGAGACTTGCAGTACAAGTGATAGACGTGCTAACTTATTTGGAAACTAGTTCTTTGTTATTACCCTTTTAGGAATGCTGAAAAAAAAGACTAAGATACTTGACGGTGTAGTAAGATGCAGGTAAATAATAGGGAAGAGATGTAAATTTTGCAATCCTATAGCCTTTGAGAAATGAATCCTATAGGGTTTCAGGAAGGGTATCAAAGAGAGGCATCAGTCAAAACATTGTTGTCCCGAGTATTTGGAAGCATAATTTTTCTTCCTAAGATTTCTTTTTAGCTTCCTGCGAGTTATTATCCCTCTTTAGGGAAAGATGTAAGCAGAGGTAAAAGAAATAAGGGTCCAAACTCCATTTGAGGTATCTAATTTGTTTTCTAAGCATAATAGGATGCTGTGTGTTTAATAATTTCTATTTGATGATTATTGATTTATTAATGTAGCATGATGTGGTGTTGGATGACAAAAGTAGACTTCAACTAAATCATCCTCTTATTTGAATTTTGTTTTTGTCCTAATAATCAACATGCCATTTCTTTTAGAAAAAAGAACCATCTTTGGAGAGTGGGGTCTATTCATTTGAGGAAGAAAGTGAGTTATCAAAAGGAACCACGAGGAAGGTGAGGTAGAGCCCTGTATATTAGTCACATTGATCTCTTTACACAGGAGTTTATGGATTGCTTAGGGATAAATATTTTATTTTGTCTATCATATTTTTCTGTTACCCATCATATTGCTTTGTACATAGTAGGAACAAAATATGGATTGGATTGAACGAATTCTCTGAGACTTGAATGAATTCTCTAAGACTTTAAATGAATTCCTTGAGTTTATACTGCATTTGGCTTACTATTTCCTTTCCTCTTTTCTTGGAGAGAGCAAACTCTTGAGGGATGAATATCTATCTTTCTGGATATTCATATAATTAATGTAGTCTCACTTTTTGTTTTCTTTAAGGAAAGAAAGGCAGCCAAATTAAGTAAAGAAGCATTAAAACAACTACATAGTGAGACTCAGCGCCTTATTCGAGGTAATGCAACCCAGTAAACTTTGAGGCAAAATCACAATATTTCTTGGTAAGCTCAACTTGGATGTTGAGGACTTTTATTTTTTTAATACTTCTAATGTGAACTCAGGTTATAATATCAAGTTTAGAATTGATCTTGGTGAAAGGCCATTGTTCTAAAGCCCTTGGAACATTTGTATAAACTGAAGAAATTTTCAAAACTGTAATGCAAGTAGGGAGGAAATTTAATGGTTGTCTGTGGACTGATTGTGTTAGGATTCTTTGGAGAGGTAGTAGTCCCTCCTATTTGCAGTTTTGGTTACCCATGGTCAGCCATGGTCCATGGAATTAAAAAAAAAAAATCCCTTTGTCCAGTGTATCACACTGTATACGTTACCTGCCTGTTAGTCAGTTAGTAGCCCTCTCAGTTATCAGATGAAAAAAACACTGCATGGTTTAGTACTATCTGCAGTTTCAGGCATCCACTGCAGGTCTTGGAATGTATCCCTGTGGATAAGCAGGGACTACTGTATATAAATTTTTAGGCCCCACAGAGATTCTGATTCAGTAGGTTTGAAATGGGATCCAAGAATCTGTATTTCTAAAACACTTCCTGGATCATTTTGATTTCACATCTAGGTTTAAAAGCCACTGGTCTTCAGGGAACTCTTCTGTACTTAGCTCCTCTGCCTTTGTTAAAGGGGAGTTTTCTATTTCTAGTGATGGCGTTGGTTATTATGTTTGGTTAACTGAATATGAAGCGACATTTCAGAATATACAATATATATATTTGCTTGTTTTATTCTGTTTTATAGAGTCTGCACTTAACCTTCCATATCATATGCCTGAGAATAAAACCATTCACGATTTCTTCAAACGTAAACCCCGGCCCACTTGCCAGGGAAATGCCATGGCACTATTGAAGTAAGAACACTCTTATTATTATATTAAATTATTATTATTATTTTCATGAACATTTAGTTTTGTAGCAAACACCTGGCATAAAAAGTTCAGATTTCTCACTCCCCTAAAACTGATTTAACTGATATATACTAGGGGATGAGAATGTTTCACATTTAGGATAATTTTCAACCTCAGCTCATTTTCTCTTCTCTAGGTCATCTAAATATCAGTCAAGCCATCACAAAGAAATCACAGACACTGCAAATACTACTGAAATGAACAGTTATCACCATAGTAAAGGTTCTGAGCAGACAACGGGTGCAGAAAATGAAGTGGAAATTAATGCACTCCCTGTGGTTTCAAAGGAAACCCAGATCATTACTGGATTAGATGAGTCTTCCAGGAAGGATTTGGTAAAAAATGAAGAGCTAGAAATTCAGGAGAAACAGAAGCAGAGTGACATTAGACCTTCACCTGGGGACAGCTCGGTGGTGCAACAGGAATCCAACTTCCTTGGGAATAATCACAGTGAGGAGTGTCATGTTGGAGGGCTTGTAGCATTTGAACCTCATGCCCTGGAGGGTGAAGACCCCCAAAATCCAGAAGAAACAGATGAGAAAGTGGAAGAGCCTGGGCAGCAAAATAAATCATCAGCTGTTGTGCCACCTGAAAAAGTGAGAAGGTTTACTCTGGATAGACTTAAGCAACTGGGAGTAGATGTTTCCATTAAACCACGGCTAGGTGCTGATGAAGATTCCTTTGTGATACTTGATGAACCTGAAACCAACAGAGGTAATCCTTTAAATTGTGGGGAGTCTCCTTGGAGTGATTATCCTGGTAGCTTTTGATTATTGACCACTGTCGAGGACAGAGAACATAGGAGAAACCAATAACCACATGTGATCTTATCCTGCAGTTGTTCCAGATATGGGCAGAGTCGCTTTTAGAGAAATTTGGCAGGGTATCAGAGTGATCTAAGCCATGTTTACAATGGAAGTCTGTTGGCCAGGTGTAGTGGCTAACGCCTGTAATCCCAGTACTTTGGGAGGCCGAGGCGGGCATATCACGAGGTCAGGAGTTTGAGACCAGCCTGGCCAATATAGTGAAACCTGTCTGTACTGAAAATACAAAAATTAGCCCGGCATGGTGGCATGCATCTGTAGTCCTAGCTACTTGGGAGGCTGGGGCAGGAGAATTACTTGAACCCGGGAGGCAGAGGTTGCAGTGAGCCAAGACTGCACCACTGCACTCCAACCTGGGTGACAGAGCAAGACTCTGTCTCAAAAAAAAAAAAAAGCTTGTTGATAGTTAATATAAAAAAGAGGTACACTGCTATTGTGTTATGGTATTTAGGAATTTATTATTTCTGCCTTTCCAGTCTGAAATTAAGTTTTTTCTATAATCCTGAGTCAAATCTTAAGACATTGATGAAAACATCGTTTAGTTTTTTACTGCTAAAGAGAAACATTTTGGTTCACTTAAATTATCTGTGAAACTGAGTTTCTTTTGTTTTCACTCATTCAACAAATATTAAAGTATCTACTATAAGTAAGTTGCTATGGGGCATACCAAGATAAATCTGATATTTAAGGTATACTTAAGACGCTTTTACTCTATTGGGGGAGATAAGAAGTATGCAAATAACAAGTACAGGCCGGGCGCAGTGGCTCAAGCCTGTAATCCCAGCACTTTGGGAGGCCGAGACGGGCGGATCAC
>NW_012117376.1:4654271-4659412 GCF_000951035.1 Colobus angolensis palliatus
AAAAAAAAAAAAAAACAAGTACAAAGGAGAAAATGGTAAATGATGTCTTTGATAATGAATATGTCATTGATAATTAGAAAATAAATAACATAAAAAAGGAAAAGTATTATTTTCTTAAAGAACATTTAGAATAAAATACTGTAGGAATTCAGAGAGGGATAAATTTCTTCCAATGAATGGTTAGAGGACAGCTTGAAGAATAGGTGGATATAATTACTTGTTCACTGCCTTCCCTTTATACTGTGAATTGGGATCTACTGCCTTGTTCCCTACTGTATCCCTAGTGCTTCCTCAGTGGATGACACATTGCAGGCACTTGTATTTATCAAATGAACGAATGATCTCTCAACACTGAACTCAAGTATTACCACGTTGAATAAATTTCCTGACTCTTAGATAGAGTTGGATGCTCCCCACTCTGCCTTGAGGCAGTATGGCATGGTGGTTAAGAGCTTAGACTTTGTGGCTGGACGCGGTGGCTCACGCCTGTAATCCCAGCACTTTGGGAGGCCGAGGCGGGTGGATTGTGAGGTCGGGAGATCGAGACCATCCTGGCTAACACAGTGAAACCCCATCTCTACTAAAAATACAAAAAATTAGCCGGGCGCGGTGGCGGGCGCCTGTAGTCCCAGCTACTCAGGAGGCTGAGGCAGGAGAATGGCGTGAACCCCGGAGGCCGAGTTTGCAGTGAGCCGAGATCACACCACTGCACTCCAGCCTGGGCGATAGAGCGAGACTCCGTCTCAAAAAAAAAAAAAAGAGCTTAGACTTTGTAGCAAGACCAGGATTTGAATCTGGACTATCATAGTAATTATTTAACATTGTATATGCCATTTGACCTCTTCAAGCATCTTTTTTTAAAAAAAGAGAAGAAAGCCAGGCAGAGTGGTGCACACCTGTAGTTCCAGCTACTGGGGAGGCTGAGACACAAGAGGGTCACTTGAGCCCAGGAGTTTAAGGCCATGCTGGGCAGCATATGAAATCCAGTCTCAAAAAAAGAAAAAAGAAAGAAAGAAAAAAGCATTATATGGCTTGTGGGCTATGGTGAAGATGTGTTGAAATAATGCATGCAAATGGATAGTATAAAGAAGCACTCAAAAAGTTGTTGCTGCTTCTACTATTATTAGTGAAATGGTTCACATCAAGACTTTTTGTTTTTGAGACGGACTTTCACTTGCTCTTGTCACCCAGACTGGAGTGCAATGCTGTGATCTCACCTCACTGCAACCTCCGCCTCCTGGGTTCAAGCAATTCTCCTGCCTCATCCTCTCAAGTAGCTGGGATTACAGATGCCCGCCACCACACCCAGCTAATTTTTGCATTTTTAGCAGAGATGGGGTTTCACCATGTTGGCCAGGCGAGTCTTGAACTCCTGACCTTAGGTGATCTGCCAGCCTTGACCTCCCAAAGTGCTGGGATTACAGGTGTGAGGCACTACACTCGACCAAGACTCTTTCATTAAACCGGGCACAGTCAGTGGCTTATGCCTGTAATTCTAGCACTTTAGGAGGTGGAGGTGGGAGGATTGCATGAGCCCAGGAGGTCAAAGCTACAGTGAGTTGTGAGCTGAAATTGCACTACTGCACTCTAGTCTGGGAGACAGAATGAGACCCTGTCTCATAAAACACACACACACACACACACAAAATTATGTTTCATTAAACAGCTTATTGTTGACAGGTGCTATGTCAGCCACTATATCTGGTGTGTAAAATATGCTCAGTGAGTCTGTTAATTGGATGAGTTGACTTTGGAGATGGAGAGGATAGAAAGAGCACCTTGTGTCATTAAAAAAACACACACACACACACACACAAAGATTCTCTTTCATTAAACAGTTTATTGTTGGTAGGTCCTATGTCAGCCACTGTATCTGGTGTGTAAAATACGCTCAGTGAGTCTGATAACTGAATAGGTTGACTTTGGAGATGAGGAGAAGGATAGAAAGAGCTCTGCATGGTGGTGCGTATTGGGAAGATGTGAAAGTCATTTTGACCAGGGCTGGAGGTTGAGGTGGCAGAGTTGTGTAACAGAACTGGCATAGCTCCATTAGCAGAGAAGCATGAGAATAAGCTGTTGTCCGGAACACTGAGGGAAAGTTTCTGTTCTGTGGGACTAAAAGTTACCTAACAGTCCTAGACTGATAGGAAAGGGAGAAACGTTTTTTGAGTACCAACTATATTAGACACTGGTACATTCTTTGTTAGTTGTCTTTCTTAATTTTCATAGCGCCAGGTATTATTTTGCAAAATGAAGAGACTGAGGCTCAGAGAGGTTAGGTTATTTTTCCAGCATTATACTTGGCTTATAAAGGGACCTACATAGTGGCTGGCATATGGTGAGCCCTTACTTTTTAACTTGGAACATGTTTTCCTTTAGAAATAATTGACATGAAATTTGGGTTTTCAGACCAGCCATAATATACGTGAAGTTAGAGTAAACATTCATGCAATAAACTGTATTTAGCACTGTGTTTGCTGCTGTGTATACATGTAAAACACTCCCTGCTCTCAAAGAAATTCAAGTATAATAGGAGTGATAGGCAGGCAAACAGACCATTACAATAGTGGATGGTAAGTGCTTACGATCAAGGTATATAATTGAGGGTGCATTGGGAACCTACAGGAAGGGTACCTTACTTGGAGCCTAGAAGTCAAGGAAGTTTCTGAAAGGAGCTCAGTAGAGATACCAAGGCAGACAGGTGAGGAAGTACTTTTTTGGTGGAGGGGTTGGACCTGCAGATGTCAGAGACAATAGAAAGCACAGGGTGTTCTACCTGGCTGAAGTGAAGATAGCAAGGACATTGGTGATCATTGCCCAGATCATTCAGGGTTTTTATGCCATGCTAGGAGCTTGGACTTTAGCTCTTTGTAAGTAGAGGACTATTGAAACGTTTTCAGCAAAGGATATGTTCAATCAGATACTCATTTTAGGAAGTTAAATCTGGTACCTGGTGTGGTGGATGCATTGGAAGGGGTTAAGAGTAAAAACAGCGGGAACAGCTCAGTTTCCTTACCTCATAGAGGATAAGGTTTCCATGAAAAAATGCATGTAAATTTAAATTTTGTGATGTTGCTTGCAATAGCATATGGAATAATCCCTGCCTCTAATTCTACTTTCTGGATAAGAGTAATGTGAATGAGAACAGTTCTTATGCTGACTGCTATTTTAAGTCCCAGGTAATCTTCCCACCCAACCATTTTTCTTCCTCTAGTGGCATCCATAATAACCTGCCTATTTCTGTTCCCTTTTCTCTGCCACTACCTGTTGCTTTCAGCTTTACTGAACCACTGCAAAATAGGAGGCAGACTTATAGCTGGTCTCTCTACTCTTTTGTTTGCAATGTAAACATAGCATCCTTTAGAGTTGGGTTTTTGCTGCTAATAATGTTGGGGGCTCAGGATAAAAAGATTTCCTTCATTTTTCTCTTTTTCTAGTAAGACCATCTAGAGGAAAAAGAACACATATCTAGATGCTAGTCACAAAAATACTGAAGTATGATTTGAGTGCAGTTTAGAATATTAACCAAAGTTTCATGCCTATAGTCCCAGCATTTTGGGAGACTAAGGTGGGAAGATCGCTTTGAGGCCAGGTGTTTGAGACCAGCTTGGGCAACATAGCGAGTTCCTGTCTTTACAAGCTAGGACTCCCAAGTAGTCCTAGCTACTTGGGAGGGTGAGGTAGAAGGAATGCTTAAACCCAGGAGGTCAAGGTTGCAGTGAGCTGTGATCGCACACCACTGCACTCCAGCCTGAGCAACAGAGCAAGACCCTGTCTCTAAAAAGAAAAATGAAAAGTGGCCGGGCACAGTGGCTCACACCTGTAACCCTAGCACTTTGGGAGGCTGAGGAGGGTGGATCACTTCAGTCCAGGAGTTCAAGACCAGCCTGGACAACATGGCAAAACCCGTCTCTACAAAAAATACAAAAATTGGCCAGGTGCAGTGGCTCACTCCTATAATCCCAGCACTTTGGGAGGCCGAGGTGGGCGGATCATCTGAGGTCAGGAGTTCAAGACCAGCCTGGCCAACATGGTGAAACCCCATCTGTACTAAAAGTAAAAATAAAAAAATTAGCTGGGTGTTGTGGTGCATGCCTGTAATCCCAGCTTCTAGGGAGGCTGAGGCAGGAGAATTAGTTGAGCCCAGGAGATGGAGGTTACAGTGAGCTGAGATCATGCCACTGCACTTTGGCCTGGGCAAACAGAGTGAGACTCCGTCTCAAAAAAAAAAAAAATAGTTAGCTGGGGTTGGTGGTACATGCCTATAGTCCTGGCTACTCTCAGGAGGTTGAGGTGAGAGGATCACCTCTAGGCTTGGAGAGATTGAGGCTACACTGAGAGCCAAGGTTGCACCACTGCACTCCAGCCTGGGTGACAGAACAAGACTCCATTTAAAAATAAATCATTTTATCATGGATGAGAAGGCCACCTGAAAATATCCAGTGTGCATCAGCTCCAAAGGAACTTTCTCCTTGTAACTGCCAGCTATCACCACAGATTCCATTATGGTATGAAGTGTTAAGCAGAATTAACAGCTGGCTGAGGGAGAAAGGAGAAGGAAATTCTAAGATACTGCAGTGGTGAAGAGGGGTAAATTTATATCACTATTGGATTGCTGAACTTACTGTTCCCAGTATATATATATGCCCCTTTGTATACAAGTTGAGCATGTGATACTGGGGCTACAATATTTCCTTTCTCATTGTACCGATTGTACTAGTGTAACAGTTTTCACCAAAAAACTTATTACTGTCGTGCTGCTTAATTGTATCACTGACTGGATTGTCATTTTATTTTCCCTTCTTTAAAAAAATTGACCTTGCCTATATTTATTAAGATTGCCAATAATGAAACGTTCAAAATAGGGAATTTGATCCCAGCACTTTGGGAGGCCAAGGTGGGCTGATCATTTGAGGTCAGGAGTTCGAGACCAGCCTGGCTAACACAGTGAAACCCTGTCTCTACTAAAAATACAAAAAATTAGCCAGGCGTGGTGGCACGCGCCTGTAGTCCCTGCTACTTGGGAGGTTGAGGCAGGAGAATGATGTGAACCCGGGAGGTGGAGCTTGCAGTGAGCTGAGATTGTGCCACTGCACTCCAGCCTGGGCAACAGAGCTAGACTCCATCTCAAAAAAAAAAAA
>NW_012117376.1:4659954-4662439 GCF_000951035.1 Colobus angolensis palliatus
CTCCAGCCTGGGCGACAGAGCGAGACTCTGTCTCAAAAAAAAAAAAAAAAAATTAAAAAGAATAAAAAAGCAAGAGCCATTTTTGGCTTGTGGATAATACAAAAATAGGCTACCAACTAGAATTTGGCCTGTGAGCTACAGCTTGCTGACCCTTGTTATAGAGGCTGAGCTCAGACAACAAAAACGAAACTTTTCGGCTATTATGAAGTAACAGAGACTGGATTTACCTTCCTGCCTTAAACAACTAAAAGGTCAGACAAAATATACGAAGTAAGTTTTTCAGGCATTTAACAGGCAGAATAGAACAGTAAGCTCTGAGAGAAGAGAAACAAATGAGGTGAGTCCCAGCATTGCCCCAGCTTACCATCTGGAGAGTTTCCAGGCCACAACGCATACAGAGTGAACCTAAGTGGAGCCTGGCAATCTCCCAAAGTTGAGATCACACCACTGCACCCCAGCCTGGGAGACAGTGAGACTCCATCTCCAAAAAAAAAAAAAAAAATTAGCTGGGCATAGTGGTGCTCACCTGTAATATCAGCTACTCAAGAGACTGAGGTAGGAGAATCACTTGAACCCAGGAGATGGAGGTTGCAGTGAGCTGAGATCGCATCATGGCACTCCAGCCTGGGCAACAGAGTGAGACTCCGTCTCAAAACAAAAACAAAAAACAGCAATAACAAATAGGGAATTTTAAACAGACAGAAACCCATGAAAAATTTAGCCCTTGAATAGATGAGATTATAATCTTTTTTCCTACCAGTTTAATACTTTTAGAGAATTTTTAAAGAATGTTCAAAAGAATTGCACATATTTAGAAATTTCAGGTATACATTTCTGTCTGATTTTTTAAAGTCTGATTTTTGAAACGTTGAGGAAGAATAGTTGTGACAGTCCATTAGTTTGGGTTAAGTTGTATGAATTTGACTCAGGAGTTAATAGCAAGGGGTTTTTGGTTTCTCTGTGTGTGGTTTTCCTCATCATTGTTGAGCTAAAAAAAAACTTAGCTTGTAAGTCTTAAAGGAAAGAGTTTTGAACATGGCAAACTGACACACTGGTTGGCGTTTGGGTTTAGAACTGGAAGCCTTGAAGCAGCGTTTCTGGAAGCATGCTAATCCAGCAGCCAAACCCAGGGCTGGTCACACAGTGAATGTGAACGTCATAGTGAAAGACGTGGGCACTGATGGAAAGGAAGAGCTAAAAGCAGATGTGGTACCTGTGACTTTAGCACCTAAGAAGTTGGATGGAGCAAGCCACACAAAACCAGGTATTTGAGCCCACAGATTTTGTTTTTGGCTTTTTACTTTGTATTCTAACAGATCTTCAAGGCTATTGAAAACCTTATAATGAAAAGTTATAGAATCTTTTTCTTTGGAGACTTTGGACAGCAGTATCTCTGGCATGATTCATGTGTAGCACACCTAGAGGTGTGGGGTGGACAAGCTGGCTTTATTTTTTTAAAATTATCATTTGTCTTATAAAAAACAAATACCCATTATAGAAAAATATATAGAATAAATGAAAAATTTAATCTTCTATCAGAGACAGGTTCTATAACCATATTGTGTATCCTTTTAAACTCTCTTCTTTGCACATATGTATATATATTTAAACAAAAATAGGGCCAGGTGCAGTGGCACAGGCCTGTAATCCTAGCACTTTGGAAGGCCAAGGCAGGAGGATCTCTTGAGCTCAGGAGTTGGAGACCAGCCTGGGCAACATAGTGAGCCCTAATCTCTACTAAAAAAAAAAATTATCCAGGCATGGTGGCATGCACCGTGGCCCCAGATACTTGGGAGGCTGAGACAGGAGGATCATTTGAGCCGGAGGTTGAGGTTGCAATGAGTCATGATTGTAGCACTGCACTCCAGCCTAGGCAAGAGGGTGAGACCCTGTCTCAAAACAAAACAACCCACCTAATAATGTGATCATAACATGCATTCTGCTTTGTGTTTTAGAAATGTATTAAGGACAGCTCTCACCGCCCCTGCCCCCTTGAAATCACAAGTAATATATCACTTGGAAAACAGTTTTAAATACTGAAAAAAGGTATCAAATGAAAAATTAGTCTTCCCAAAGATAACTATTAACAATTTCTTCTATGTCCTTATAGGAGTATTTTTATCAATATACCATTTTTTGTGAATGTGTGTGACATTAAACATTTACTCTCTGTCAGGCATTGTTCTAGGTTTTTATATGTTTTATCTCATTTAATCCTTACAACCCTATGAAGTAAATAACATTAGTATCCTTATTTTGTATACGAAGAAACTGATATGCAAAGCACTTAAGCCACTTGCTCAAGTTCACACAGCTAATAATAATAATAAACGGTAAGACCAGTGGTCTAATCCAGACCACCTAACTCCAGAGCTCAGGATCTACTTTATATTGTTTTTGAGGCTTTTTTTTTTTTTTTTTTAATAAAGAGTCTTGCACTGTTGCCCTGGCTGTAGTGCAGTGGCACAATCTTAGCTCGCTGCAA
>NW_012117376.1:4663284-4666139 GCF_000951035.1 Colobus angolensis palliatus
TTTGTATTTTTAGTGGAGACGGGGTTTCACTGTGTTAGCCAGAATGGTCTTGATCTCCTGACCTTGTGATTCGCCCGCCTCAGCTTCCCAAAGTGCTGGGATTACAGGAGTGAGCCACCACGCCCGGCCTCTTTTTCTTTGATATAGGTAAATTTATCAATGTTTTTCTTCATGGCTTTTGAGCCACAGACTTTTGAAGCTCTACTCCCTACCCCCCGTTCTCTCTTTTGAACAATTATTTTATAATCCCTGAGGAGTATACTATCCAGGGTGCAGAAATTCTCTTTGATACTTCAATTAATAATAATACTCTTGTGTTCAAATAACAAAAAAGCCCAGAAATACTAGAGTCTCAGATTTTCCTTTTGGGATGTGACTAGAATACTTCTGGAGTTACCTAAAATGCACACCTAATTATTGTATTATGTCTAAAGCATTTCTACATATTTCTGTTCAGGTGAAAAGCTTCAGGTGCTAAAAGCTAAACTGCAAGAGGCAATGAAACTCCGAAGGTTTGAGGAGCGCCAGAAGCGCCAAGCACTGTTTAAATTAGATAATGAAGATGGATTTGAGGAAGAGGAGGAGGAAGAGGAAGAAATGACAGATGAGTCTGAGGAAGATGGAGAAGAGGAGGTAGAGAAAGAAGAGGAAGAAGAGGAAGAACTGGAGGAAGAGGAGGAGAAAGAAGAGGAAGAAGAAGGAAATCAGGAGGTTTCTGGCAATTATGTTGTTTTGTTACCTTGTCATGGCGAATATGAGAGAAAAAGTCAGACTTGATTAAGAGTATAATAAGCATGTTCAATTGTATAAGAGGTTTTAAGGGCATGGTAAGGGTAACTACCCCACATATCTCTAAATCTTAGTATCTTCAGTTCTGTCAGTACCATTGAATATCTGTAGATCATCATTATGTATCTGAATACAGATATTCAGTGGTGCTGACAGAATACCATTGCCTGGGCTTCCACCTGTTTGTTTATATATTTTAATATAATAATGCTAATATTAAAAATGGCTTTGTATTTGTAGGAAATTTTATGTTTGTTGTTCATTTAGGTTTCTCTATCAGATTAAAAAGCAGTCCTAACCTTGGCTAGATCGAGGTCTGGAGTAAATTCTCAGGGAGTCAGAGGCCTTTCTGAGTTATTTTCGTTCTTTGTTGAAGAAGGCATTTGTAGAGGGGCCTCTTGCCTTGTTCCATAGTATTGTTTTCTGCCTAGGGAAAACAGGTGATGATATGATTGTTAAGTATTAAAAAGCTTTCCTTTTTGGGCTGGGCAGGGTGGCTCATTCCTGTAATCCTAGCACTTTGGGAGGCTGAGGTGGGCGGATCACCTGAGGTCAAGAGTTTGAGAACAGCCTAGCCAACATCGTAAAAATCCATCTCTACTAAAAATACAAAGATTAGCTGTGTGTGGTGGCACACCTGTAATCCCAGCTACTCAGGCAGGAGAATTGCTTGAACTCGGGCAGTGGAGGTTGCAGTGAGCCAAGATCGCGCCACTATACTCTAGCCTGAGTGACAGAGTGAGACTCCATCTCAAAAAAAGAAAAAAAAAAAGCTTTCCTTTTTGTATGCTGGGATCACTTATTTTATTTTATTTTATTTATTTATTTAAAGTTTTTTGAGATGAGGGTCTCACTATGTTGACCAGACTGGTCTCGAACTCCTGGCTTCAAGTGATCCTCCCATCATTGTGGCCTCCCAAGGTGCTGAGATTACAGGCATGAGCCACCACGCCCAGAAACTTGAGTTAATATTTAGTTTTGGGTAAAGGAGAAAGAAAACAATGGCTGAGCTATACAGCCTGTCTCAGTCTGTGCTTGGTTTGAGATCAGTAGTCAGCCTGCAATCTCAGACTGATTAATTAACCTCTTATTGCCTCAGTAAAATGATAATCCAGTCGTCCTTTATAATCTTAGCAATTTTGGGAGGATAAAGGGTAAAAAAAATACAAAAAAGTTCTAGAAGTGTCAGGGAAAATTATGTTGATAATGGTCATATGGAACTTCCTTCAAGTTTGCCTTTTTTAATTTAAGATGTTATCAGTAACCAATCAGCCGTATTTCAAGCTAACATTGTATTTGCTTTTAAAGTTTTTGACTTGTATTATTTTGTTTTGTGGTGGCATGATTGGTAAAGACTGCAGAATTCCTTCTTAGTAGTGAAGAAATAGAAACCAAAGATGAAAAAGAAATGGATAAAGAAAATAATGATGGCAGTAGTGAAATTGGCAAGGCAGTTGGCTTACTCTCTGTTCCCAAGTCTCTCTCATCAGATTCTACTTTACTTCTATTTAAGGACAGCTCTTCCAAGATGGGGTAAGTGATTCTCTCTAAGAAAATTTAAAAATGCCTTGGATTTGCCCCTCCTGTAAAAACTAGGAACAGATACTGAACCAATTTACTTTCTTATTTTACAGTTACTTTCCTATTGAAGAAAAATCAGAAACAGATGAAAACTCAGGCAAACAGCCTAGCAAACTGGGTAAGTAGTGATTCTTGTGCAGAACTTGACATTTCTTTTGTCCCTCAGCTTTGATATTTAAGGACTGCAGTACTGTAAGTTTCCATTTTTTAAAATCTGGTCACTTCCCAGTTTCATATGTGGCAATGAAAGGGGTTTATGAATTAGAATATTTTTCTTGGTCTATTTTTTGAAAACTTACTTGCAGTTTATTTATAGTAGACCGTGGCACATAATGGCCTTAGTGAATGTGTGTTGATTGAGTGAGCAATGAAATATTTCTTTTCTTTTTTTTTTTTTTTTTTTTTTTTTTTTGAGACGGAGTCTGGCTCTGTCGCCCAGACTGGAGTGCAGTGGCCAGATCTCAGCTCACTGCAAGCTCCGCCTC
>NW_012117376.1:4666799-4672116 GCF_000951035.1 Colobus angolensis palliatus
TGGGTGTGGTGGCATGCACCTGTAGTCCTAGCTACTTGGGAGGCTGAGGCAGGAGAATCACTTGAACCCAGGAGGCAGAGGTTGCAGTGAGCCGAATTCGCGCCGCTGCACTCCAGCTGGGGCGACAGAGCAAGACTCCATCTCAGAAAAAAAAAAAAGAACTTTCAAGTGTCACTTAGCTCAGAGTAATAAGCCCTGATTATATAATGCTATCTTAGTACTGTAATTTACCTTTAACTTAATGTTTTGGAACTTATAACTTGAGGGGTTTGCCTATGAATTTTATCTGACAGTTTCATCCTCAACTCTTTTTCCTAAACAAATCTACCTTATTTCTATAATCATGAACTTAAAAGGTGTTTCTCTTTCTTTAGATGAGGATGATTCATGTTCATTGCTAACGAAGGAGAGCAGCCACAATAGCAGCTTTGAGCTGATTGGCTCCACGATTCCATCCTATCAGCCTTGCAACAGACAAACAGGCCGTGGGACCAGTTTTTTCCCTACAGCAGGAGGATTCAGATCTCCTTCCCCTGGGCTATTTCGAGCCAGTTTGGTCAGCTCAGCTTCTAAGGTAAGATGGTAATGGTTTTTCTAATCTCCTCCTCTCTTTGCTTCCCACATTGCTAAATAAAGTTTGTCCCAGCCAACCAACTCCCACCACTTTGGTACCCAGCTTATGTGTGTTCAGTTTAAAAAATCCACCCCCTTTGTATATTAAAAACAAGCTTCATCCAGTATTCCTACTTTCTTGGAGGTATTTTTCTTTATGCTTCTCATGGCTGTGTATTGTTCTCCTCAATTGCAATTTCCTGAGAGTAGCTTAAATATTGCAAATAGCAACTTCTGTTGTTGTCATGACAATGAATGACACTTGTAAAATGTTTTGTTATTGTTTGTTTTTGTTTGGGTGCCAGAGTTCAGGGAAACTGTCTGAGCCTTCACTTCCCATAGAGGATTCCCAGGATCTGTATAACACCTCCCCAGAGCCTAAGACACTTTTCCTAGGAGCAGGAGACTTCCAGTTCTGTTTAGAAGATGACACTCAGAGCCAACTGTTGGATGCAGATGGGTAGGTAGTTTTGTGTTTCTGTGGGTGGGAATGGTTCTGGGTACTGCTTAATTTTGTTTAAAAATAAGTAAGCTTCTGTCACTCCATCTGTGCTTTCTCTTCTGAGAAAGAGAAGGTGTACAGACCATTAGTATTACATTCTATAAGTTTGAACAAAGTCTGTCCAGAAAATAAACATAAATAGCTCTTGCTAACATTCTGGTCCTTCAATTTCTGTCTTACTTGAAATGCATAGATCTTGTATTGTAAGGTCATCAAATTTCCCTGTATCCATCCTGCTATGTTATTATTGTTGGGTAAGGCTGAGAATTCACAGGCTGGTGGCACATTACAGGACATAATGCCAAGCCCTGCTCTAACATCATCTGAAGCTAAAAGTTATCCTTTACACTTTACCTTCTGAGTAACATTTTATTCTTTCACAAAACTTTTCCCTCCCTCTTTAGATTAACACAAGCCTAAAGTTTGAATCTTTTGCTTTCTAGTTTGAGGTTCAGCTTTTAACTGGTGTTGGAAATTAATTCAGAGGTTTTTCACCCCCTACTTTGCCATTTCTCTGAGGAATTTTTTACACTATTCGTTGTGCTCATTGGCTCTTAGGTTCTTAAATGTTAGAAACCACAGGGATCAGTACCAAGCTTTGAAGCCTCGATTGCCATTGGCCAGTATGGATGAGAATGCCATGGATGCCAACATGGATGAGCTGTTGGATTTGTGTACTGGAAAGTTTACATCTCAGACTGAAAAACATCTACCCAGAAAGAGTGACAAGAAGGAGAACATGGAGGAACTTCTGAACCTTTGTTCAGGAAAATTCACTTCTCAGGGTAAATATCCAACAGAGAGCATCAGGCTTACCACACCCAAGTCTCAGTGTCCTTGAAAAGAATTCCCTGGGCGGGTGGGGTGGCTCACGCCTGTAATCCTAGAACTTTGGGAGGCTGAGTTGGATGGATCGCTTGAGCTCAGAAGTTTGAGACCAGCCTGGGCAACATGGCAAATCCCCATCTCTACGGAAAAAAAAATTAGCTACACATGGTGGCACGTGCCTGTGGTCCTAGCTACTTAGGAGGATCTGTTGAGCCTGGGAGGTAAAGGTTGCAGTGAGCCGAGATCACACCACTGCACTCCAGCCTGGGTGGCAGAGACCCTGCCTAAAAATAGAAAAAAAGAAAGAAAGAGAAGAAGCCCCTTAACCTCAGGTGAAAAGTTCACAGAAAACAGGACTGTGATGGAATCTATATAAATTGAATTCACTGCTTAGTGCCCTGACATTTAGGAATTTTACTTTCTTAGAGTGGTAAAGTATCAACTTAAGACTACTTCAGGCCACACACGGTGGCTCATGCCTGTAATCCGAGCACATTGGGAGGCCAAGGTGGGTGGATTGCCTGAACTCAGGAGTTTGCGACCAGCCTGGGTAGCAAGGTGAAACCCTGTCTCTACTAAAATACAAAAAATTATCTGGGCGCGGTGGCCCGTGCCTGTAATCCCAGCTACTTGGGAGGCTGAGACAGAAGAATTGCTTGAACCCCAGAGTGCCACTGCACTCCAGCCTGGGCAACAGAGAGAGACTCTGTCTCAAAAAAAAAAGACTGCTTTAGCTTTGCCCATATGAGATATCATTTATGATTAATGTATGTACAATGTTTAGAACAGTGTCTGATGTATAATAAATTTCACATAAATGTTAACTTACTTCCTGTCCCCTGCCCCCAACGCACACAACTGCTAGACTGAACATAAGCTCTATGAGATCTGGGATAGTGGTTTGTTCACTGTATCCCTGGTGGCCTGGCACATATGGCACATAGTAAGCACTAAATAAGGATTTGTTAAATGAATAGATGGTAGGTTCTTCTTGGCAAGCTTACCTTAGAACTGTATCGAGCTGGCATGACTTTAGATGGCTGGGAAAAGAGTATAAAGCTATCATTCCTTGGTGACACATTTTTTCCTTGTTGTGATGTAGATGCCTCCACTCCGGCCTCATCAGAGTTAAATAAGCAGGAGAAGGAGAGCAGCATGGGTGATCCGATGGAAGAAGCACTTGCTCTTTGCTCAGGCTCTTTTCTAACAGACAAGTAAGTCTCAGATTGCTGGGAACTTGGGAAGGCCTGGCCTTTTGATAAAATCAAAATAACTGATCATCTTAAGGGCTTTGCACCTTTTCTGAGAATCTTGCAGTGGATTTGAGTCTCATATATGCCTAGTAAGCAAATTATAATGCTTTGGTGGAGAACAGGGTAAAAAAGGCAAGAATATGAAAGATATTTAATATCATTAATAGGGAAATGCCAATTAAAACCACAGTGAGACACCCATTAAGATGACTTTTATCAAAAAACCCAAAGAGTGTTAGTGAGAATGTGGAGAAACTGGAAACCTTGTGTACTATTGGTGAGAATGTAAAATAGTGCAGCTGCTAGGGAGAGTATGATGGCTTCTCAAAAATTAAAAATAGAGGCCAGGTGCGGTGGATCACCTGAGGTCAGGAGTTTGAGACCAGCCTGACCAATGTGGTAAAACTCTGTCTCTACTAAATACAAAAAATTAGCTGGGCATGGTGGCACATGCCTGTAATCCCAGCTGCTTGGGAGGCTGAAGCAAGAGAAGTGCTTGAACCCGGGAGGCAGGGGTTTTAGTGAGCCAAGGTCATGCCATTGCACTCCAACCTGGATAATAAGAGCAAAACTCTGTCTCAAAATAAATAAATAAATAAATAAAATAAAAATAGTATGACCATATGATCCAGCAATTTCACTTCTTCGTCTGTACCCCCAAAAAGTGAAAGCAGGACTTGAACAGATATTTGCACCCCCATGTTCAAAGCAGCATTATTCATAGTAAGTAGTCAAAACATGAAAGCAACCTATGTTTATTGGCAGATGAATGGGTAAACAAAATGCGGTATATATATATATGCAATGGAATATTCAACCTTAAAATGGAAATTCTGGCTGGGCATAGTGGCTCACACCTGTAATCCCAACACTTTGGGAGGCTGAGGTGGGTGTATCACTTGAGCTTAGGAGTTTGAGACCAGCCTGGACAATATGGCAAAACCCCATCCCTATAACATGATTGTGCCACTGCACTCTGGGCATCAGAGCAAGACCCTGTCTCAAAAAAAAAGGAAGTTGTGACACTTGCTACAACATGGATGAACCTTAGGATGTTATGCTAAAAGAAATAAGCCAGTCACCAAAAGACAAATACTGTACGAGTCCACTTACATGAGGTACTTAGAGGAGTCAAATGCATAGAGACAGAAGGTAGAATGGTGGTTGCCAGAGACTGAGGTTATGGGGAAATGGAGAGTTTAATGGGTATACAGTTTTGGTTTTGCAAGCCGAAAAGAGTTCTGGAGATTGCTTAACAATATGAATGTACTTAATACTACTGAACTATAGAAAGATCATTAAAAAGGCAAATTTTATATTATGTGTATTTTACCACAATTGAAAATTTTAAAAATTTTCTTCCTGTTTCTTGAAGAGATTTTTGGTGATAATAGAAGTTTTAAATTTGGCCAGGTGAGGTGTCTCATACCTATAATCCCAGTACTTTGGGAGCCCAAGGCGAGCAGATTGCTTGAGCCCAGAATTCAAGACGAACCTGAGCAACATGGTGAAATCTGTCTCTACAAAAAATACAAAAATTAGCTGAGCATGGTGGCTTTGTACCTCTAGTCCCAGCTACTCAGGAGGCTGATGTGGGAGGATCACTTGCGCCCTGGAGGTGGAGGTTACAGTGAGCTGAGATGGTGCCACTGTACTCCAGGTGGTATAAGAGACCAAGACTGTCTCAGAGAAAAAAAAAAAAAATACACAAAATTTTTTTTAATTCCTAACTTGGCTGACTACTTGTAGCTTGCTTTCAATAACTTATTTATTGATTCATTGATTTACATTTCAGGGAAGAGGAAGACGAGGAGGAGGAATTTGGAGACTTCCAGCTTGTCTCAAATGATAATGAGTTTGATACTGATGAGGTGAGTATGAAGGGAACAAAGTAATCATAACTGAATTCCATGTATTGCTGCCCTCAAGTGTTTTTTTCCCCTCAGTTCTTGAGAATTCTAAGTTTGGCATCTTATCAGAAACAATTTCCTAGAATGAGGTCTTTGGGCAGATGTTTATAAATCCTTTTTTAGTGGAGGACACATTTTATTCTGCTTAATTTGGATATGATGCTGATTTTGTAGGATGAATACAGTGACTCTGGTAATGAAGACCTGGCACT
>NW_012117376.1:4673116-4674217 GCF_000951035.1 Colobus angolensis palliatus
GAGACGGAGTCTCGTTCTGTTGCCCAGGCCGGAGTGCAGTGGTGCGATCTCCACTCACTGCAAGCTTCACCTCCCAGGTTCACACGATTCTCCTGCCTCAGCCTCCCGTGTAGTTGGGACTACAGGTGCCCGCCACCGCGCCCGGCTAATTTTTATATTTTTAGTAGAGACGGGGTTTCACCGTGTTAGCCTGGATGGTCTCGATCTCCTGACCTCGTGATCCGCCCGTCTTCAGCCTCCCAAAGTGCTGGGATTACAGGCGTGAGCCACCGCGCCCAGCCAGTTTGCCACTTTTTAACTTACATCCTCCTGCCTCAGCTTCCCAAGTATCTGGGACTACAGGCATGTGCCACCACACCTGGCTAATTCTTTTTACTTTTTGTAGAGATGGGGCCTTGCTTTGTTCCCAGGCTGGTCTTAAACTCCTAAACTTAAACTCTTAAAATCCCAGTCTGAGATTACAGGCATGAGCCACCAGGCCCAGCCTTTTTTTTTTTTGAGATGGAGTCTTGCTCTCCAGGCTGGAGAGCAGTGGCATGATCTTGGCTCACTGCAACCTCCGCTTCCTGGGTTCAAGCGATTCTCCTGCCTCAGCCTCCCGAGTAGCTGAGCCTATAGGCACGTGCCACCACACCCAGCTAATTTTTGTATATTTAGTAGAGACAGGATTCACTATGTTGGTCAGGATGGTCTTGATCTCTTGACCTCATAATCTGCCCGCCTTGGCCTCCCAAAGTGCTGGGATTACAGGCGTGAGCCACCCCACCCAGCCGGCCCAGCTTATTGTTTTGATATGTTGTTCTGGTCATGAAAGTAAAATATTTATTTTAGGATATTTAAAAGAATACAAACCGGGTGCAGTAGCCTACGCCTTTAATCTCAGCACTTTGGGAAGCTGAGGCAGGTGGATCACCTGAGGTCAAGAGTTCGAGACCAACCTGGCCAACATGGCGAGAACCCATCTCTACTAAAAATACAAAATTAGCCAAGCGTGGTGGCCAGTGCCTGTAATCCGAGGAGGCAAGGCTGGAGAATCGCTTGAACTGGGAGGTGGAGGGTGCAGTGAACTGATATTGTGCCACTGCATTCCAGCCTGGGCGA
>NW_012117376.1:4674862-4682004 GCF_000951035.1 Colobus angolensis palliatus
CCCGGCTAGTTTTTTGTATTTTTTAGTAGAGACGGGGTTTCACTGTGTTAGCCAGGATAGTCTTGATCTTCTGACCTCGTGATCCGCCCGCCTCGGCCTTCCAAAGTGCTGGGATTACAGGCTTGAGCCACCGCGCCCGGCCTATAAAGACAATTCTTATAGGTATTTAATATTATATTGTATGTGAATGATTTGGAATTCACATATAGGATCTCATATTGATCCCTATTAGATTTATATGGTTGCTTTTATCCCATAATTTCATTCTGTTAAGATTCACTTTGGGTTCTAATTTGTCACCTGTCAAGTTAACTCTCATAAAGCTTTAGGTCATCCATAGATTTTTCTAAGGTAGTGGTTCTTATCTGCAGAGCTCTTTCTTCAAATAAAATCTTTTAAAGAATAACAGATAAAAGTTGAACTGTTTAAAGACAGTAAGTGGGAAGTTTGGGAAACTTAGTGACTAGTGGCCCCTGAAGGAATTTTCCAGGAACCCTAGGATTTAGACCAACTTAGCTTTAAGAAAATACAGTGTAGGCTGGGCATGGTGGCTCACGCCTGTAATCCCAGCACTTTGGAAGGCTGAGGCAGACAGATCACCTGAAGTCAGGAGTTCAAGACCACCCTGGCCGACATGGTGAAACCCTATCTCTACTAAAAAAACAAAAATTAGCCAGGCATGGTGGCACGCACCTGTAATCCCAGCTACTGGGGAGGTTGAGGCATGAGAATCGCTTGAACCCAGGAGGTGGAGGTTGCAGTGAGCCAAGACGGCATCTCTGCAGTCCAGCCTGGGTGACAGAGCAAGACTTCATCTCAAAAAAAAAAATAATAATACAGTATAGGTCTTTGATAAAAATCAGTTTTTAGAAAGCCACCAAAATTCTGCCATTTTGGACCACATGGGACCAAGATGACTTTGAATCCAGGGTGACAAGAGATTTGTTCTCAAGGGGAGCTGAAGTCAAAAGAAGTAACTAGTAGTCGTTTTGATTACCAGGAGCTCTGAGCCTCAGTCTTCCTTCTGACGTGGGGGTCAAGATTTGTTAGGCTGTAAGAAGGTCCCAGTTTATTACCTTTCTACACCACACCATCTCTAGTTTGTCTCGTAAAGCTGGTGTGCTCAAATGCAAAACAAAATAGTTGAACTTCCAGCGGGTATTCTAATACATGTAGAAGAGATTAAGAGTTTTCTGGCTTTCAAATCACCCAATCTAAGTTGAATCCAGACTTTGCTACCTTCTAGCTATGTGACCTTGGGTAAATTTAATCTTTCTAAGGCTCAATTCCCTCAACTGTAAAATGAAGAGAATAATAGTATCCATTCCTAAGATAAGATGTTAATGCCTGTAAAGCACAGTTATTAGCACACAAGACATATTAAGTGATCAACTTTTAAATACAGATGCTCCACATCTTACAATGGGGCTATATCCTGATCAATCCATCCTAAGTTGAAAATGCACTTTCAGCTTATCTAGCTGTAACTCCATCGTAAATTGAGAAGCATACTGAGTGTGTATCACATTCATGTCATCGTAAAGTTGAAAAATCATTAAGTCAAACCATCATAAGTAGGACACTATTACCAAAAAAATTTAAATATTATCAAATGTATTATGTTTATTATTATTAGAAGTGGCTCTGTGGTCTGCTTTTCTCTGCTTCCATATTCTGTGAGTATATTCATTGTTGCATTTTCTAATCCTCAAAATTGCTTTCTAGGAGATTGAGGAAATACCTGGAGGATGAGGCAGAGGTGTCAGGAAGTGATGTGGGAAGTGAAGATGAGTATGATGGGGAAGAAATTGATGAATATGAAGAGGACGTAATTGATGAAGTACTTCCTTCTGATGAGGAACTACAGAGTCAAATCAAGAAAATACACATGTCAGTATCCCAACAAGCCCTTCTGAGTAATAGGGTACATCTTAAGACAAGCCCTATAACCAGCCAGAATGGTCCTTGTTTTGAGCACCCTATTTCTTCTGTTGCAGGAAAACTATGTTGGATGATGATAAGCGACAGCTACGTTTATACCAAGAGAGGTACCTTGCTGATGGGGATCTGCACAGCGATGGTCCTGGGCGAATGAGGAAGTTTCGATGGAAAAACATAGGTATCCTGGTTGTTGTCTTTAAAAGCAATCACTAACGGGCCGGGTGTGGTGGCTCATGCCTGTAATCCCAACACTTTGGGAGGCAGAGGTGGGCAGATCACAAGGTCAGGAGTTCAAGACCAGCCTGAAAAACATGGTGAAACCCCATCTCTACTAAAAGTAACAAAAATTAGCCGGACGTGATGGCATGCACCTGTAATCCCAGCTACTCAGGAGGCTGAGGCAGGAGAATTGTGTGAACCCGGAAGACAGAGGTTGCAGTGAGTGGAGATCACGCCATTGCACTCCAGGCTGGGTGACAGAGTGAGACTCCATCTCAAAAAAAAAAAAAAAAGCAAAGAGTTATAATTCACATTTGTCCAGTTTCAGATGGCAAATGGCAAGCAAAACCATAACAGGCTATGTGAAGACCTAGTTGTAACTGTTGTTTTCTGTTAGAGGATGGGAAAAGTTTACATCATTATGTAGTAAATGATAAGGGTTTATTTTTTGTCTGTCCAAGCACCCTCTCCTGTGAGGACTGCCGAATGCTGATTACCTTCACTCTTTGTTTAGATGATGCTTCCCAGATGGACTTGTTCCACAGAGACTCTGATGATGATCAGACTGAAGAACAGCTTGATGAGTCAGAAGCCAGGTGGAGGAAGGAGCGAATTGAACGAGAACAGTGGCTTCGGGACATGGTAGGAGTTCATCTACTCTGACCCTAGTTTATGAGACTGTCACTTAGCTTGTCATGATAGTTTCAAAATCTTAGGCAGCATATTGCTATCTTTTTTAATCCTCGAGCTATCTTTTGTGTTTTGAGAAGGCTATACCATGGACAGTTCTCTTTGTGTTTGTCTAAGATTAATTTTTTTTGTCTAAAGCAGCAAAGGCTGCAAAAAGGAAAACAAATATCCCAGGAACTCTAGATTCACAATCCAGGCCATACTATTTAGGAAGGCTATAAACTTTTTTTAATGCTGAATAATTTTTTTTTCAGGCACAGCAGGGGAAAATTACAACTGAAGAAGAAGAAGAAATTGGGGAGGACAGTCAGTTTATGATACTGGCCAAGAAAGTTACAGCCAAAGCACTGCAGAAGAATGGTGAGCTCTTGTTTCTCCTTAAGGTCTGGCCCCCTGGATTGTTAGTGGTAGAGCTTTGGAGGTGACTCTAACCTTCAGGAGCTATTGCAGCTTAATCATAAGCTTGTGTCTAATACTGTCTTAAAGAGGTTTCTCAGAGGTGGCGGGAGACCGTGTACTTAGACTTTAGACTATTGGGCAGTAGAGACTGTATTTGTGAGTATATGTGGCTGGTTTTACTTTATGTTCTAAGGCTCAGAGTAGTTAATTCTGGCTTTCTCTATTTAGTTGCCCAGGATTGTATACCTAAGTGTTAGAGGTGGGATTTGAATCCAGGAATATTTAACTCCAGAAAGCTCTTCACTATTCCATACACTTACCACTTCTGTTTTTCTTAAATGATTACTGTTCAACTTAGTTGTGTCTCTTCTTGGAGCCAATTATTATAGTTTCAAAGTTACCATTATATAGAACAGAGTTCCCATGGCTTTAGCATATTGATTTAGTTACAAGATTTCTTAACTTGTTTAGAGTTAAAAGTAATTCTAATCAGCTTTTCCCAGAATAGGCCTCTCTGTCTTTTCTTTCCAGCCAGTCGCCCTATGGTTATTCAGGAATCAAAGTCTTTGCTCAGAAATCCTTTTGAAGCCATCAGACCGGGAAGTGCTCAACAGGTTGGTTGGGAACCTTGTTAATCTGACATCATAGTCTACAGGTTATAAACGCCCAGGTCCAGCTTAGGGAATAGCCTCTGTCATTAGAGGAAGGAGGTGGCTGCAGGGAAAGAGTTAATGTCAAAGAGTCTGCTATTTCTTTTCTATTTGAATAGGGTAGGAATATGTACCCTCAATATCTAGGGGGAAGCAGGGAGGGAAGGACTTTTCAGTCTTTAGTTGGCACTTGGGATTTGATACCAGATGACTCTTTTTTCCTCAGGTGAAGACAGGCTCACTGCTAAACCAGCCCAAAGCTGTGCTTCAGAAACTGGCTGCTCTTTCTGACCGTAACCCCAGTGCTCCTCGAAATTCAAGAAACTTTGTCTTTCATACACTTTCTCCTGTCAAGGCTGAGGTGGCAAAGGAATCGTCTAAGTCTCAGGTATGGAATTTGAGAACTAATATGGTGGCTTCCCAAACCAGAATTTATTTTTTTATTTATATTTAAAAACAAAAATTCTGGCTTAACCCCTTTATGCTGCAATGTTGAAATTTTGCACTCCCCGATAAGGAACAAGAGAATTGCTACCCCTAGTAGGTAATCAACTTTTAAACTTGCCTAGAAAGTTTATCTTTCTTTTTTTCTGTTGTTAATCATCTACAATTTATGAGTTGCTTGAGAGCTAATTGAAGGTAAGTACTTGTATGAAGGTCTTAAGCTGGCTCTGACTCCCTCTGCTCTCTAGGTAAAGAGAAGGGGTCCATCTTTCATGACTTCTCCTTCACCTAAGCGCCTCAAAACAGAAGATAGCACTTCAGGATTGAAGCGAAGCATCTTCAAATACTTGGAGAGCTAACACCATCAAAGTTGCCAAAATCTACATTGAGACTGCTTTGAGAAGTTCCTAGCACTGAAAATTGGAATTGACACTCAAGCCAATGATCCTTCCTTCCTTCATAATCAATGCAATAAGATTGCAGACAAATTCCTGTTCTTTCTACTGCACAGCTCTGGACTTCTCTTTTCCTAGTATTATTCCCTGGATTGGCCACTGATCTCAATTCTGCAGTATTTACAACATCAACAACTAATGGAATACTTGGGTGAGGTTTGTTTTTTTTTTTAAGATGGAGTCTCACTCTGTTGCCCAGGCTGGAATGCAGTGGCATGATCTCGGCTCACCGCAACCTCCACCTCCCAGGTTCAAGCAATTCTCCTGCCTCAGCCTCCCAAGTAGCTGGCATTACAGGCGTGTGCCGATATGCCCAGCTAGTTTTTGTATTTTTAGTAGAGACAAGGTTTCACTATGTTGGCCAGGCTGGTCTTGAACTCCTGACCTCAAATGATCCACCCGCTTCGGCCCCGCGAAATGCTGGGATTACAGGCATGAGTCACCGCACCTGGCCTTGGGTTAGGTTTCACTTCTTCCATTAAATGTTTGACATTTTATCCTAGCAGCTTTCTGGGTTAATATCTCTTTGTGATAGAAGTGGTTGGAAGAGGAAGAGTAGGGAAAAGTGTGACATTACAGATTAAACAGTGAAAATCAGTACCACAATGACTCCTTTACACCCATGATATATGTACCATGATGACCAGAGTTCAGTGAAAGAAAGATTTCTTTTCTTTTCTTTTTTTTTTTTTTTGAGACAGTCTCACTTTGTTGCCTAGTCTGGAATGCAGTGGCGCATCTTGGCTCATGGCAGCCTCTGCCTCCTGGGTTCAAGTGATTCTCCTGTCTCAGCCTCCCAGTAGCTGAGACTACAGGCACATGCCACCACACCCGGCTATTTTTTGTATTTTTAGTGGAGACAGGGTTTCACTATGTTGGCCAGGCTGGTCTTGAACTCCTGACCTCAAGTGATCCAGCTGCCTCAGCCTCCCAAAGTGCTGAGATTACAGGCATGAACCACACTGTGCCCGGCCAAAAGAAAGATTTATTAGACAGAGGACCTAGGAACCAATAGATGGGCTGCTGTATCACTCTTACCCCTTTCATTTTCCTGTATGCTTCTTCCCAAGCCAGCATCAAATTTTGAATTAATTTTTGCTGCTTAATAAGGACTTAAACTGGTACCCAAGTCAGAAAGACTGGCTCTAATTTTCTGGAGCTTGGGGATGAAGATAAAGCGTTACATCCACTGTTTGTCCACCACAGTCTATGAGGCAGAGAGACCTTCCCTGGGACTGAATTCTCAATTTGAAGCACTGTTGTTCAAAGACCTCCCTTCTGGGTTTGACAAGAAGAAACATAACCATTATTTATTGCATTCTCCTGGCTTACATACATTGCCCTCACTAGTCAATCGACATTTCAGTATTTCATTACTAATTTTGAGAGAAGACCACCATGGAATTTAAAAAAATATTGTTGAAGAGAATTGCCATCATTCTCCATTTGCCCTGAGCTACCACAAGCTTCTTAGAATTTTAGATAAATGTTTTTCCCCTCAGAACTGAGCATCAATGCTGCTTTCGAAAAACATTCCATGTGAATACTGTGGTTTCAGTGTCAGGACCTGGACTTGGGAAGGTGGAAGAGAGTGTGCCAGTTTTTTACTGGGAGGTGGGAACACCAATTTAATTGATGCAATTAGGTTGTAGGTCTTCTACGGTTTTTCTTTTCTTTCCTCTTTCCTTTTTTTCTTTTTCTTTTTTCTTTTCTTTTTTTTTTTTTTTTTGAGATGGAGTCTCGCTCTGTCGCCCAGGCTGGAGGGCAGTGGCTGGATCTCAGCTCACTGCAAGCTCCGCCTCCCGGGTTCACACCATTCTCCTGCCTCAGCCTCCCGAGTAGCTGGGACTACAGGCGCCCGCCACCTCGCCTGGCTAGTTTTTTGTATTTTTTTAGTAGAGACAGGGTTTCGCCGTGTTAGCCAGGATGGTCTCGATCTCCTGACCTCGTGATCCACCCGTCTCAGCCTCCCAAAGTGCTGGGATTACAGGCTTCAGCCACGGCGCCCGGCCTCTTTTTTCTTTTTGACATAGGCTGGCTCTGTCTCCTAGGCTACCCAGGTTCCAGCAATTCTCCTGCCTTGGCCTCCCAAGTAGCTGGGATTACAGGTGTCCACCACCACACCCAGCTAATTTTGTGTATTTTCAGTAGAGATGGGGTTTCGCCATGTTGGCCAGGCTGGTCTTGAGCTCCTGACCTGAGGTAATCCACCCGTCTCAGCCTTCCAAAGTGCTGGGATTACAGGTGTGAGCCACCGCACCCAGCCAGTTTTCTAATACTCAAGATGTTGACTTTGACAATACTTATGTTTGTATATTTGTTTTTGTTTTTGTTTTTGTTTTTG
>NW_012117376.1:4682849-4709654 GCF_000951035.1 Colobus angolensis palliatus
TGAGCTGAGATTGCACCATTGCACTCCAGCCTGGGCGACAGAGCGAGACTCCGTCTCAAAAAAAAAAAAAAAATAAAAATAAAAAAATAAAAAAAATTATTTTTAGAGACAGTCTCATTCTGTTGCCCAGGTTAGAGTGCAATGGCACAATCATAGTTCACTATACCCTTGAACTCCTGGGCTTCAGCATCCTCCTTCCTCAACCTTTGGAAGAGCCGGTCCACATTACAGGCACATGCCACCATGCCCAGTTAATTATTTTATTTTAGTAGAGACAGGGTCTTGCTGTGTTGCCCCAGCTGATCTTGAGCTCCTGGCCTCAAGTAATCCTCCCACCTTGGCCTCCCAAAATGCTGGGGTCACAGGCTCAGCCACCATGCCCAGCCTGTTACAGCTTTGATTGGCCTTTCTCTTTAACTGAGTTTGTATGTACTTCATTTTATCCATGGGTTCAAGATAAGTGTTTTTGCCTCTTTCTTTGAACTCTCTCAACAGTGCCCAAGGCAAGGTGGCCTTTGCTGGGCCAAAGAGAACTGAGCAGGAAGGCTAGATATTTCTCCCCTCTTGTTTCCCTACATGTGTTTTAGGGAGAGATGGAAAAGACAATTGGAATTGACAACTGAGGATAAGAAAATTCAGCCAGGTGGCGATGGCTCACGCCGGTAATCCCAGCACTTTAGGAAACTGAGGTGGGTGCATTGCTTAAACTCAGGAGTTCGAGACCAGCCTGGGCAACATGGTGAAACCCTGACTCTATTAAAAAAAAAAAGGAAAGGAAAGGAAAAGGCCAGATGTAGTGGCTCATACCTGTAATCCCAGCACTTTGGGAGGCAGAGGCGGGCGGGTCACCTGAGGTCAGGAGTTTGAGACCAGCCTGGCCAACATAGCAAAACCCCATCTCGTGGCTCACATCTGTAATCCCAGCACTTTGGGAGGCCGAGGTGGCTGGATCACCTGAGGTCAGGAGTTGGAGACCAGACTGACCAACAAGGTGAAACCCCGTCTCTACTAAAAATACAAAAATTAGCCAGGCATGGTGGTGGCAGGCGCCTGTAGTCCCAGCTACTTGGGAGGCTGAGACAGGAGAATTGCTTGAACCTGTGAGGTGGAGGTTGCAGTGAGCTGAGATTGCGCCAGTCTACTCCAGCATGAGCAACAGAGTGAGACTCCCTCAAGAAAGAAAGAAAGGAAGAAAGAGAGAGAGAGAAAGAGAAAGAGAGAAAGAAAGAAAGAAAGAAAAGAAAGAAAGAAAAGAAAGAAAGAAAGAAAGAAAGAAAGAAAGAAAGAAAGAAAGAAAGAAAGAAAGAAAGAAAGAAAGAAAGAAAGAAAAGAAAGAAAGAAAAGAAAGAAAGAAAGAAAGAAAGAAAAAGAAAGAAAAAGAAAGAAAGAAAGAAAAGAAAGAAAGAAAGAAAATGGTTTCTGATTGAGGCTCCTGGGAGAAAGCCCTCTTTGGAGAAAGAAAACTTGAGTCTTAAACTCTGGGTTACTTTTCCTTATGCCAGGATAGCTGCTATAAAGTAAGCTAAGCCTTGATCTTGATAACAGCATTGAAATGGACAGTTTTGATCTGACCCTTATGCCCTTTGCCCAAAGCACCGAGCCAGCAGTATCAGCTCTGTTTTAATGAAATTGAAGCCCCAGGACCTGACACTATGGCTCGCAGGAGGACTCAGTTCCACTAGCTTGGAAATTACATATTTGGAGGGATCAGAGCCCATGAGCGTGGGAGATAGGGTATGCTCAGTGTCAGTCAATCTTTTTGTTTCTTCCTTGTTCCATACGCTTGAGTAGGGATACATAGTATTAACCTCTTTAAACAGGTCTCTGATTTCATCTCATTAATTCACAGTTGCACAGCCATACTAGGGTCTCTTCCATAAACCGTAAGAGTTTATTCACCAAAGCTCTAGAACAAGGTGCTCAGATCTCTGGCATCCCTCATTTTCTCAACTGCTTCTCTACAAACTTCTGCTCACTTTGAGAGTTTCTAATGCTCAGGCTGGAAGACTTTTTAGGGGGTGTTTTTGGTTTTTATCTCCTAGGGTTATGTCTAATCACTCTTGGGGCATCGTGTCCTGAGATTTGTGCACCTAAGGATAGAGGAGAGTATTTCTGGGAGGAGTGTTCCCATGATACTATTTGATTATGTCATCCTTGAGATGGTATTGTATCTTCTACCCTTATATCCTACTCATGGCCTGGCACACAGTTTGAAATGTAGTGGTGCCTACCACAGTTTGAATAAGTAACACTACACCTTTCACAGCCTCTGTTTATAAAATGAGGATAGTAAGTCTCAGAGTTGTCTGAGGGGCTTCAGTTGGAAAATGTATGTCAGTGCATTATGTCAAGTGCCACTCTGTAAGCATAAGAAATTGCCAGTAGCTCCCAGAAAAAAAGAAGTTCACCTCCTTTGAGAATGAAAGAAATTACCAGTATCACAATTATATCATATTTTGTAGGCCACTTCTTAAAGGCCCATTGTTTCTCAAATATCTCAAACTTGGCCGGGCGTGGTGGCTCATCCCACCTGTCATCCCAGCACTTTGGGAGGCCGAGGCAGGTGAATCACTTGAGGTTGGGAGTTTGAGACCAGCCTGACCAACATGGAGAAACCCTGTCTCTACTAAAAATACAAAATAAGCCGGGCATGGTGGTGCATGCCTGTAATTCCAGCTGCTTGGGAGGCTGAGGCAGGAGAATTGCTTGAACCTGGGAGTTAGAGGTTGCAATGAGCTGAGATTGCACCATTGCACTCCAGCCTGGGCAACAAGAGTGAAACTCCATCTCAAAAAAAAAAAAAAAAATCTCAAACTTAACATGAAAATGTGATTTTCTCTAAAAACCTGCTCTTCCTCCTGTATTTGCCATTTCAGTAAAAGGTACCTCCATATATCCAGTCACTCAGACTGGAAACCTGAAGAGCATTCTCGACCCCTTCCTTAATCCTGTAATCAGTCTCCAAGTTCTATTATTTCTACTTCCAAACTGCATCTTGAATCAGTTCATTTCTTCCAGCTCTATGGCCAGCACCCTGGTCCAAGATTCCATAATTTCTTTCCAGGGTCCTACTATAGCCTCCTGACCTCCCCACTTCTGTTTTTGCTTCCCTTCCATCCAATCTGCACAGCAGCCAGAGGTGACCTTTATATAAATGTAATTTGGAAGATGATACTTCCCTACTTAAAATCTTTTAATGTCTTCCACTGCACTCAAAGTTCAAACTCCTCTTGGCCGATACATGATATAGCTCTGCCTCCCAACCTCCTGTCTACTCTTCTTTCTCATAACGTGCAGCCTCAGGAGCATCTAAAGTGTCCTCTTTTCCTGGAATGCCCTCCTCTACATCCTCCCTCTTTGTCTGACTGATGCATAATTTTCAGGGTGTTAGCTTAAGCCTAATTTCCTCAGAGACGCCTTCTCTGACCATTAACATCCCTTTCTTAATTAGGTTACCTTTGTATAAGTTTCCTTTCCTTTTCTTTCTTTCTCTTCTTTTTCTTTTTTGAGACAGAGTTTCGCTCTTGTTGCCCAGGCTGGAGTGCAGTGGCACGATCTCGGCTCACTGCAACCTCTGTCTCCCCGGTTCAAGCAATTCTGCCTCAGCCTCCCAAGTAGCTGGGGTTACAGGCATGTACCACCATGCCTGGCTAATTTTTGTATTTTTGATAGAGACGGGGAAGGTGTTAGCTTAAGTCTAACTTCTTCAGAAAAGCCTTCTCTGACCATTACCACCCCTTTCTCTAATTAGGCTACCTCTGTTTAAGTCTCCTTTTTTTTTTTTTTTTTTTTTTAAATACGGATTCTCACTCTGTTACCCAGGCTGGTGTGCAGTGATGTGATCTTGGCTCGCTGCAACCTCAGCCTCCCGGGCAATCAATTATCCTGCCTCAGCCTCCCAAGTAGCTGAGGTTACAGGTGTGTGCCACCACACCTGGCTAATTTTTGTATTTTTAGTAGATACGGGGTTTTGCCACGTTGACCAGGCTGATCTCGAACTCCTGACCTCAAGTGATCCACCTACCTCGGGCTCCCAAAGTGCTGGGATTACAGGTGTGAGCCACCTCACACAGCCTTAAGTTTCCTTTTGGGTCTGTCATCATGATGTGTTACCTTAATGTTTGTCGAGGCTTGCTTTCCCTGCTAGACTGTAAGCATTGTGAAAACAGACCATATCTGTTTAGTTGAAAAATGTATGCTTTGGGTAGCACCATGCCTGGCACATAAAATAATTCAATGAATTTTCTGAGCAGTGAGTCATGGGAGACCTGGAAGAGCTAATGGTGAAAAGCATGGAGTTGAATTATATACAGAGGCGCTTTCTAGTGTAGGACAGAATAGAGGTGGAGAGCTTTAGTCCTTGCTCTTTCTGCAGCCTGTAAGCATCATGACTTTGGGTAAGTCATTCTCAACTTTTTTCCTCAGCTGGAAAATGGAGCTCATGTGAAATGACTTGGTTTAGTTCACAGGGTATGGTTAGGATCAAACGTAAAAATTAATGTGAAGTGAATGTGCATATTTCAGAGGGTGCACTAATGCAGGCTAACCCACTGCTGAGGAATGGGTAGAGCTGAGTGGTTAGGAGAAGCCAAGCCCCAACAAAGCTCCATAGTCCACCACTGGTGGCTAGCTATGTGCTGAGACTTGTTATAGCAGTAGAAATGGAGGCCTGCGCGTATGCTTGGACTCTCCAGTGAACTGGGAAGATAGACATGGCTTGTGTATGGCTGGTGTCACCTCAGATTTTACCTTTTGAGACCAAGGTGCCTGGTTTCTGTCCATAGTAGTTATATCGTCTTGGTCTGTATCATCCACATCCTTCCCATCCCCTCTTTTTGTCCTCTCTCCTCTCACCTTAAAGGTTTTTCATTTTCAGTTTATTGATTTAGTTCTTCCCTGTGGTGGGATTCATAATGGGAAAAGGGAGTTTGAAGTAGCTACAGCCTAAGGGTGATTGGAAGGAGTTATGGGGCTGGACACCTGAGTTCCTTCCCTTCATTTTAGAGAGAACCATAGTCCATGGTCTTCTTGATGGCTGGTGGGCTAGAGGTAGGGCTGAAGAGGCAGCTCCCAGCTCCAGGCTGGAGAATTATTGCCTAGTCCAAGGGGTAGACAGTGCTGGGGCAGGGTTGGGAGTGAGCCATGGTTTGGGTTTTTCAGCCCTCATCTCTTTCTCAGAGGCTGAGGGAAGGAAAAAGGCTGACTGCCTACCCTTCTGTTTGTTTGTCTTGTCTAATTTAACTTACGTTATTTATCAAAAAGACAGGTTATTTGGAAAACCAGATGGACCTAGGCAAAAATCATCTGGGTTTTCCAAACGTGAAAAATTAGGTTCTGGGGGCCCAGGAGGGAAGGCGTGTGTGTGTGTGTGTGTGTGTGTGGTGTATGTATGGTTGAGGGGAGGGTGAGGTTGAGTGAATGTCTCTGTAGTTAGACCCAGAAATTGTTCCATGACTTCCAAGCATACTCCCTCTTTCATTTTCCTTCAGGTTATTTATGATTAGAATCTAAATGAGAAAATTAAGATCTTAATGTTGGTTGCTGGATGTCTTAATTGACCAAGGATGAGAACCCATCAGGGCTATAGAAGAACAGCAGCTGACAGTTTTCTCTATCTTTCCAGCCCTCAGCCCCTTACACAGAGTGGGCAGGTTAGTGAGAGGTTCAGGGTACTGACAGTTTTCTGAAGCAGAAACCTGTGCCTCTTGTCCCTTCAGCATTATTGTCCCAAAACAGTTGCAGCAAATATGGAGGTTAGACATTAGGGAAGAACTTACAATCTCAACTTTCTGATGATCAGATGGCTAAAAGAACACTGAGGATCCAGGGCTATCTCTCCATTGACTTTCCAGGGAAGGAGCTAGCCCAGCTTCCTTTTGGGCAATGGTGGCTTGCTCTGTAGCTACAACCAGGAATTTGTAAAGCTTGTGGTTTTGGGCCCAACGTGGTGGCACATGCCTGTAATCCCAGCACTTTGGGAGATTGAGGCGGGGGGATTGCTTGAACTCAGGGGTTTGAGACCAGCCTGGGTAAAATGGTGAAACCCCATCTCTACAAAAAATACAAAAATTAGCTGTGCACAGTGGCGTGCGGCTGTAGTCCCAACTACTTGGTAGGCTAAGGTAGGAAGATCATTTGAGCCTGAGGGTTGTGGCTGCAGTGAGCCAAAACTGCAGCATTGCACTCTAGCCTGGGTGACATAGTGAGACTCTGTCTCAAAAGAAAAAAAAAAGAAAAAAAGCTTGTGGTTTTGTTACCTTGGGCAGCAACATTTTTAGGAAGGAATTAAAGCAGGAGGCTATTGAGGCACAGCTCTTGGCTGCCAGAGAGGAAATGTTCTGGCTGAAAGCAGAAGGCAAGCCATCCCGTTCATACACATATGCAACATATGCACACACACAGAAGACAGCCAAGACCCTTTCTGACCTAAGAAATCTTTGGTGGCAGCAATAGCACTTGTCCCATTGTGAGTGACATTTTTTTCAAAGTGTCATTGGACTGTGAAAGCTACTTAATAACTTGATCTCATCTGAATAATCTGAGTTAATACTAGCTTCACAGTTGTGAGGATTAAAGAAAAAAAATTTGTAAAGTGTCTGCCTCAAGGCCTGGCACACAGTAAATCTCAACAAATGCTCGTTGAATGAATGAATCCATGAATCTGAGCATTAAGGCCCCCTTCACCGTTTCCAAGGATCAGTGCATAACAGCCCCGGTAACTGAGACTTGTAGACTGTCCCAACTGAGCCTGCAGCCTGAGGCATGATCTAAACCTGCTGTTTCTTTGACAAATATTTGATGACTTATGGTATGGAGGGTGGACCCTTCCACGAAGGCCTTGTTGGCCCAGCTGTTGGAAGCACTATGCAGACAGCCTTTCAGGGTGGGAATTGCCTCAGAAAGCACCTTGTCCAAGGTCAAGGATAGCCCACATCCAATGGCAACAGGTGTATAAAGGCCTGGCCTTCTTAGCTCATTTTGAGTCAACTCTCAAGGGCCATTCTAGCTTCAGAGCTCCCTGTGGGGTTGGCTAAGGCTGTCACAGGCTTGTCCTGTAGATCAGCTTCTTCCTCTGCCCACTCCTGCTCATTCTCATTCTTCCACAGCTGTTGATCCCAAAGGAGGTTCTTAATAAACATCCAGCGCATTAAACATTCTCAGAGTTGGCTTCCTGGGAAATCCAAGCTGTGAATGCAGTAGTCCTGGTGACCAAGCCTTTAGAACAACAAAGAACGGACTCCTTTGCAATGGATTCCCAGCGTTGGAGGTGTGGATACTGTCTCTTTATGCCCACCAGAGGGCAGCAGCATCCTAGCCACCTGCTCTCCTAAGGCTCCAGGAGTAGGCTTGAAGACTTTTCCCAGGCTACTTCACGCCCCACACCAGTATTGGGCAGGATCACTTAAGGTGTCCACCCTCCCGACTAAAACAACAAACTTTCTTAAACTGTCCAGGCCTTAGTTTGTTAGTCTCAAGCTCCTGCACCACCAGCACTGAAGGCCAATCCGTCTTCCCACTGCACCCCTTCCCTTGCTCCCGGGCCGGCAAGCTCCGTGCCCGGGATCTCCCACCCCTTACACTTACCACCCCCGACAATAGATTTGTTTTCTGTGTGACAAGGTAATTACGAGGTTGGGGCCAGTAGGCCCAGGGGCCAGTCTGAGGATGGTCGCTTCATTCTGGCTCTGCCTGTTCTGCTAACGGTATTGATTTTCAGTTTTATTTATTATGATGATGTGTGTGTGTGATCTGGCCCTGGTGACATGATATATGGAGACAAGAGGGTGAGAACAAATTTCCTCTTGTCACAATTTGACTTCTTGAAACCGCCCCCACTCCGGCCCAGCATTGTTTATCTACAGGTTTTAGCATCTTTACTTACCTGTCTTCATTCTGTCCCCTCATCCCCAAAGATTTCCAAGAGATTCTTCTGGGAATTGGAGCCAGATGGATGTGGCTACAGGAAGGAGGAAAGGGTCTGGGAAGAGGAGTGAGAGCAGCAAGCGCACTACCTTTTGTTAGCAGCCACTAACTCATCCAGCAAACATTTACTACATTCCCATCACCTGTCAGTTACTCCTGGGCTAAGCTCCCCAGCCCCCTGCTGGAGGCCATCCTGAGATAGGCTTTGCTATGTGCCTTTTTTTTTTCTGTCTGCATCTGTTTCTGTGGCTGTGAAATGGGTGTGAGGAAAACCTTGCCAGGAAGCTTTCAGAGAGAGTGAGGTTGAGTTTGGGTGCAACCAACTCAAAGAACGATGCTTGCTTGAACTTAAGGCTACTTAAGGCCTCCCGTAATGTAGTCTACTTCCTTACAAGGAAGAGGAAGGGTAAGCTTGAGGCAAAACATTACAAGTGGGAGGGGGCACTCTGAACTGCAGTGATTGCCATGGGAATCAGCTGAGGCTGAGGGCGATTTGTGGGGCCATGTTTCCCCAGCCTGTCCTCTCTGTGCGTGCCAGGAGAATGAATAAATCATTGTTCATGGGCGGGATGCAGCTGCCGAGCTCCTCCCCTCGGCACATGCCCCGACTCCAGCTCCTCCATTGAGGGCTGCTGGAGCAGAGCGGTTTATACACCCAGCTCCCCAAATCCTATTGAGGCCTCCCGCTCTGCACGAGCCACCGGCTCCAAGCCCATTCAGCCTGGCCCTTTGTGCTGGGGGTTAAGTGGTTACATGTGGGGGGCACCCAGAAAGGAACTGTCAGGCCTTGAAAGGCTGTGCTGATACAGTGGCCTCCTACTGATGAATGGGGTGGGTGGAGGAGAGGTGGGCGGCCGGAGGGTGGGGTGGGGGAGAGGGCATGGGGATTACGGAGCCCACAGAGGCAGCTGCTAGGAAGGGGGTGGAACAGGCACCCCCTTCTCATTCCTCCTTCACTTCAGCTTCTCCGTCTAGCTTACTCCCTCTGCTGTGGGCCCTGGATGATCAAGAGCCTTGGGACCTTGGATTTGGCTTTTCTGGTCTCCTGGTGACGGCTTGAGTGCACTGGAGAGAAAGAGTTTATATGACCTTTCATTCTTCCAGCAGCTCCAAAAAGACCTGTTTCTCCCTTTTCCCTTGGAAGGGGTGGGTGAGAAGGGGAACAGGGTCGGGGACAGGGGGAGGATTTATTTCCTGGGTTCATCTGGTGCGGTGGATTTGCAGCTGTGCTCTGCCGAACTTTAAAAGCTTCCCTGAAGTTCCCTCAGAGCCCTTAGGTGGAGGGTTTAGGGGAAGAGAGATCTCAAACTGGATATATTGCAAAGATTTTGTTGAGGAAAAAGAAATGACTTCAAGGCTCTAGAAATGCTTTAAAACTTCTAAGTGTCAGTTTACAGCTGGGAAAACAGCCAAGATGGAAGATAGGGGAAGGCATATTTTACCTAAGGTAAACACATAGTAATTTCTTGATAGACTAAAGAGGTGCTTTACCTTGAAGACGCAGTAGAGAAATGGATGAACAAAACAACTAGGCCACCAGCTTCCTAGGCCTTCCTTTCCCAAGATGAACCAATTCTGGGGAATAATTCTTATTCTAATCTGCCTTAAAGGCTCTTTGGCATGTCAAAGGTCCTCTGGGGTTGTGCCTGGTCTTGGGAGCCCAAGTAACAACGTTCACCGCTATAGTATTGAACAATTTTTAAGGTATATTATTTTATTTAGCCCAAAAAGCTTAAAATGATTTGATTTGCCTAAGTTCCCAAAGCCACGTGGGGAAGTTGGCAGATGATGTGACCTCAGGAAGAGAGAAGAAAGCAAGTTTGCAACGTAGTTTGTCATCCAGGATTTTGCTTTGTTCTGATATGGAAACTCTGAGGGCTTCCTCAGTTATTTTCCCTGCTGCCCCCAGGATAGAGCCCAAGCTCCCTGGATGGTGGTCAAGAACTTTCACAACTGGGCCAACTTTATCTTCTAGCCTCACCTTACCTCCATTTCCCACCGAGCTCCAGCCACACTGGCCTATGGGGTGTTTCCTGAACTCACTCTGAAAATGCAGTCTCCTATGCCTTCTCTTGCTTTCTCTTAGCGAGCTCTTATTCATCCCTCAAGGCCTGGCTCAAATATCACCTCTGTGCTAGCTGGGTGTAGTGGCTCATGCCTGTAATCCCAGAATGTTGGGAGGACAAGGTGGGAGGATCACTTAAGGTCAGGAGTTCGAGATAACCCTGGGTAACCTAGCAAGCCTCCCATCTCTTTAAAAAAAAAAAAAAATCACCTCTGTGAAGCCTTTCCTTACCCTTTTTTGGGCTTACTACTTTTGCCTCCTGGCTCTGTTGCCAGGCCCATTACATTGTTATAGCCCATTCTTCTGTCTATTCCTTTTTTCTTTTTTTTTTTTTTTGAGACAGGGTCTGGCTCTGTCTCCCAGCCTGGAGTAGTGCAGTGGTGTAATCTCGGCTCACTGCAACCTCTGCCTCCCAGGTTCAAGCAATTCTCGTGCCCCAGCCTTCCAAGTGCCTGGGATTACAGGCGTGTGCCACCATGCCTGGCTAATTTTTGTATTTTTAGTAGAGATGTGGTTTAACCATGTTGATCAGGCTGGTCTCAAACTCCTAACCTCAAGTGATCTGTCCGCTTTGGCCTCCCAAAGTGCTGGAATTACAGGTGTGAGCCACCACACCAGGCCTTCTGTTTCCCTTTCTAAACAAGGAGCTCCCCAAGACCACAACCAGTTCTGATTCTGCTCTGAATTCCCAACACAGTACCTGGCACAAAATAAGCACTCTGTAACTATGATACGTGTAAATGAATGGGTGGGAAGGGACAAGGTCTTTGAAGCTGAAACACCTTGATCCTACCCACCCCTTTCTTCCTGAGAATACTGACATTGAGAAATTATCCACCTATGAATAACCCTTATGCCTGTCCTATTTCCTGGATGAGAAATTCCTCTCATCTTCTCTGGTCTCCTTGCCTGACACCTCAGGCCCTGGGACCTGGATCTGGCTACTCACTGCTAGCCTCTCTTGGCTCTGACATCTGTCTGTTTGCCAAGAGGCTTACCCACTGTCCATCATTGGGTCTTGATGGCATGGCCTTTTGCAAAGCCCTGTTCAGGCTGATACTGGCCATCTCTGGAGATTTCTGTGTCCCTGCCACTTAAATCCCTGGCATATATGTGGGTAGGTGAACACAGCCACAGATACCCTTTCACTTGGGGGTGAATAATTCTCTGGTGTCCTCACTGGAAAAGCCTCTGGTGAATGAATAACAGGCATCTCTACAGCTGCTTTTTTGTCTTCCTGTGGACATGGACATCCCTGCCTTCCTGGAGCTTTTTATTCTTCAGGCTTTGAGCTCTGAAAATTATGGAGTGACCAGGACTGCTGTGTGAGCACTGGCTGTATTAATTATACAGTGCTAGAGTATTCCTTACAACACTGCCCTTGATTAACAAAACAGGCTACAGGCTGGGTGCAGTGGCTCACGCCTGTAATCCCAACGCTTTGGGAGGCCGAGGTGAGCAGATCACTTGAGGCCAGGAATTTGAGACCAGCCTGGGCAACATAGTGAAACCCCGTCTCTATTAAAAATACAAAAATTAGCCGGGTGCAGTGGCACATGCCTGTAATCTCAACTACTCAGGAGGCTGAAGCATGAGAATCCTTTGATCCTGGGAGGCGGACATTGCAGTGAATGAAGATTGCACCACTGTACTCCAGCCTGGGCAACAGAGTAAGACTCCGTCTCAGAAAAAAAAAGAAAGAGAGAAAGAGAGAGAGAGAAAGGGAGACGGAAAGAGAGAAAGAAAGGGAAGGAAGGAAGAAAGGAAGGAAGGAAGGAAGGGAAAGAAAGAGGCTATAATCTGATTCCCTTCAAATGAATTCATTTGACTTAGCAGGTATTATATTATTTAGGAATAACTAGCTTTAGGCCAGGTGTGGCTCAACACCTGTAATCCCAGCCCTTTGGGAGGCTAAGGCGGGCAGATCACCTGAGGTCAGGAGTTTGAGACCAGCCTGGCCAACATGGTGAAACCCTGTCTCTACTAAAAATACAAACATTCACCAGGTGGCAGGCACCTGTAATCCCAGCTACTCAGGAGGCTGAGGCAGGAGAATTGCTTGAACCCAGGAGGCGGAGGTTGCAGTGAGCCGAGACTATGCCACTGCACTCCAGCCTGGGTGACAGAGAGAGACTCCATCTCAAAAAAACGAGGAATAACTAGCTTTTTAGAACAATGGAACTGATGACTCAGCTGTTCCAGGCTGGGGTGCTGCCCTGCAGAGCACAATATAGGCTTTATTTATTTTATTTTTAGTTTTAGTTTTTTGAGACAGGGTCTCACTCTATCACCCAGGCTAGAGTGCAGTGGCACGATCTTGGCTCACTGTAACCTCCACCTCTTGGGTTCAAGCAATTCTCCTGCTTCAGCCTCCTGAATAGCTGGGATTACAGATGCACACCACCATGCCTGGCTAATTTTTGTATTTTTCGTAGAAACGGGGTTTCATCATGTTGGCCAGGCTGGTCTCGAATTCCCAGCCTCAAGTGATCCGCCCGCCTCGGCCTCCCAAAGTGCTGGGATTACAGGTGTGAGCCACCACACCAGGCCCAATATAGGCATTAAATCAATATATATAATGTTTTGTCCTTTGCAGCCAGAATGCATAGGAAGAAGAGGCAGAGGTGGTTGTGGCACCTTTTATGATTGTACCAAAGGACTAAGAGTTTTCTTCCTGTCTCTGAGATTCTGGGTATTGCAGGTCAGAAGGTGATAGCATCAGCCAGGCATGGTGGCTCACGCCTGTAATCCCAGCACTTTGGGAGGGTGAGGTGGGCGGATCATTTGAGGTCAGGAGTTCGAGATCAGCCTGACCAACATGGTGAAACCCTGTCTGTGCTAAAAATACAAAAATTAGCTGGGTGTGATGGCACATGCCTGTAATCCCAGCTACTCAGGAGGCTGAGGCAGGAGAATGAATGGCTTGAACCTGGGAGGCAGAAGTTGCAGTGAGCTGAGATTGCACCACTGCACTCCACCCTGGGTGACAGAGTGAAACTGTCTTGGAAAAAAAAAAAAAAAAAAGATGGTGATAGCATCGTGGGAGGAATGTTTCTAACCAAGAAACACAAAGATGATTCTCTTGGATTTCAGGCTCCTGGTAGTACTAGAGGAATAGAAGGGGGTGGTCACAGTGTAGACTGGACTGATAATGGCTCTCAAGGAGAAAGGGAGTTACTGCTACCTAATAAGGGTTGAGAGGTGGATGAGTGGAACCAGAGACCCTGGGGTCACTACCTTGTGCTATTGTATTAATCAGCATGCTTTTGATTGTTGGTGAAAGAATTCCACTCAAGTTAGGCTTGGCAAAATAAGGCACACAAAACTATAAATTTAGATTCAGGAAACAGAGTCTGCAACGTTATCAGAACTTCTGTCTCTCATCTCTGTTTCTTCCCTGCCTCATCTTCCTTTAATTTCGTTTCAGAAGATCCCAGAGAAGGACTCCGACTGGCTCACCTGGAGTGGAGTTCCTATCCCTTGATTCTTCAGGCTTTCATTTGACCCATATGGTTAAGCTGGGAGAGACAGAGTCCAAACAGAGGCAGAGAAAGGCTATTCTGGGCAGAACAAATAATTGATGACTTTATGGCTCTGTGGTCTGGGGAGAACTGCATAACCCTAGATCACCAAAGCTGAGAGCCTGTAAGAGTGAGGATTTGGGCCGGGCATAGTGGCTCACGCCTGTAATCCCAGCACTTTGGGAGGCTGAGGTGGGTGGATCACAAGGTCAGGAGATCAAGACCAACCTGACCAACATGGTGAAACCCCATCTCTACTAAAAATACAAAAATTAGCTGACATGATGCATACACTTGTAATCCCAGCCACTCGGGAGGCTGAGGCAAGAGAATCGCTTGAACCCGAGAGGCAGAGGTTGCGGTGAGCCGAGATTGCACCACTGCACTCCAGCCTAGGCGACAGAGCGAGACTACATCTCAAAAAAAAAAACACACACAAAAAAAACAGTGAGGATTTGGATTTGGGTCACCCCAGGCTGAAGGCCAGGGGAACCTGAAGTGGATAAGGGAAGGGAGAGAACTTAGGCTACAGGATCTGATGTTTTGTAGAAATGAGGCTGACATCTCCACCTGTATTTTCTTAGCTGAAGGGGTGTGCAAAGTTTGAATTACTTCTGCCTTCTTCTTATTTCCTTTTCCCTCTTAAAATAGTCATCATAATCATAAAAATTTCTTTTCCATCTTCCCTGTTTTTGCATATAGGATTTCTTGGTGTGATTCAATTTGCCAGTTAGTCTCTAGGTTGCAGAATGGTGACTTGGAATCAAGTTGAAACTGGAAGAGGGTACCTCATATATTAGGGTCAGCAATTACTGAACTCTGTTCTCTTTTATTCCAAACAGGGTCCCCAACTTCACATTTCCCCAGGGTGCAAAAGAGGGGGATCAAGCTTCAGTAGAGTGGAGCTCTGAGAAGAATTCACTGGAGTTTGGAAGCCAGGACCCTTTTTTATAACCTGTTCCTCCTCACCTGGGCAAAAGCACTGGTGCTCACTGCACAGGCGTCATGGATGGGCTCTGTGTCCTGTGGAGAGCCCCCATTCCAGGTACAGGACATCAGCCCTGTGCCCTGTCCCAGGTGGGATCTCCTTCTTTCTCTCGTTTTTTTTTGACAGAGTCCCACTCTGTTGCCCAGGCTGGAGTGCAGTGGTACAGTCTTGGCTCACTGCAACCTGCACCTCCCGGGTTCAAGCGATTCTCCTGCCTCAGCCTCCTGAGTACCTGGGATTACAGGCGCCCGCCACGACGCCCAGCTAGTTTTTGTATTTTTAGTAGAGACGGTGTTTCACCATGTTGGCCAGGCTGGTCTCGAACTCCTGACCTCAGGTGATCAGCCGGCCTCGGCCTTCCAAAGTGCTGGGATTACAGGCGTGAGCCACCGCGCCCGGTCTCAGTGACTTTAGTCAAGTAAGCACAAAAAGGAATATATAATTCCAAATTGTGATAAATGCTGTGAAGAAAAGGAACGTGCCCTGACATACAAGGGGGAACGATTGAGATCTAGGGAGTCAGAGATTTCTCCGAGAAGAGAGCTGAAATAGGATTAATCAAGAGGGGGAAGAGAATGCTAGACCGAGGGAACCGTGCGTGCCAAAGCCCCGTGGCGGAAAGGGGCGTGCGGGAGGGTAGCTGCGGAGAGGGAAGGTGGAGGACAAAGCCGGAGAGGCAGACGCAGGGCAGGACGCGCAGAGCCCCGCGGCTGCTGCCTTAGGGGTTGTCCCAGCTGTGGGGAAGCCATAGAGGAGTTTAAAGCCGGAAGGTGGTGACTAATCAGATTTCACTTGAAAATGGCCCGGTGTTTGCAGTGAGGTGAACTGATGGGAAGGGCCCAGCGAACGCCAATAGGAGAGAGCACCGGACCTGAAAGGCCTGGGTCAACGCGGCCCCACGCGGGGACGAGGCGGTTCCGGCGCAGAACCTGGCCCGCGGCTCCTCGGAAAACCGAACCGGCCCACGTGGGCCCGGCCGCTCCGCCCCGCCCCGCCGCGCAGACGCCGCCTGACTCCGCAGTCCGTGCCTGGGGCTGGGCGCGCTGCCCGGGAGCCCCGCACCCACGCTTGGACCGCGGAGACGCCCAGGCCGAGGAACCCCCAGCCCAGGGACTAGACACCACCAGGGCCGGGCGGAGCCACAGCCAGACGCGCCGGAGCGGGCGCCTCTAGGCCGTGAGTCTGAGGCGGGGGGCTTGGGGCCCAGCCGCGGGAAGCCGGGAGTCACAGCGGCCTCCTTCGAGGAGACTAGGGAAGGAGGGTCTGTGCCTCCTGGGGTGGTCTCCCACTCCCCTCCTATTTGGGCGGAGACCTCGTCCTGGGGTGTCGGGGTTCCTATTTTACTATATCTGAGAACCCTGCGATCACTAGCGCCACCCCCACCCCATCCCAGCTTCCTTCGTGGCCCCATCCAAGTATAGGAAAAATTAAAAATTGGTGCGAGGGGACATGTGTAGGCACCTTCCCACAAGCCTTGCTTAGAGGGTGATCACAAAGGAACTATTCCTACACCCTTCTCCCCAGGACTTCTGCCTATTGCTGGGGGTGGGGAGAGTCCATGCCACCTATGGAGCGCCTGCCAGTGCCGCCTCCACTTACAATATCCTTCCTCTTTATGCTCTTAAATTGTTCTAATCCCAGTGCTGTTTGGTCAGTAGAATCCCTTTGTCAATTCAAACCCTAATTTTGGTTAGAAGCAGGTTATGGAGGAGAGAAGAGTGATGTGGTATGCCCGCCCTCCAGGGCCTCAGGATGGAGCAAGCTAGGGACAGGGACACAAGATAGTGGCCGTGTTCCAGAGGCATTGGGAGGGAAGGGGGCAGGCTCAGAAGAAAAGCTTCTCACAGGGGAAGGCTGGGCTCCCTGGCTGGGGTAGGAGAGGGAACCGAACCCATCTCTTCCAGCCCTGGGGAGTCGGGAGTAGCTTCCTGAGCATGGAAGTTCACTGCAGTCTCTTCTCCCATTCACTGGCTTAGGAAGTACCTGTATGCACAGACAGCCTGGTTCCGGGCTCTAATGCTGGCTGACTCTGGGGAATATGATGGAGGATATATAGGGGAGGTCCAAGCTAGATTACAAACTGCTATTACAAGATCATTGCCACAAACCAAAAATGCCAGTTAAATAGACATTCACTGATCGTCGACCATGTATGCCAGGGACAGACACAAAGTTGGATAAGACAGTGTGTACCCAGGGCAGTGGTGACCCAGAGGAAGGCATAACTAACTGTGCTTGTTTATGGAATACTGATTGGGGCAGTATGAAGACAGCTTCAGAGACATGGGTACATGGAGACATGGGGATATTACAGCTGATTTTGAAGTACAAAAAGGAATTTGCTGGGTGGAGAAAGGAGGATCTTTGAGGGGAGGGGAGAGGAAGGATATTGTAGGCCAAAGGAATCCTGTAAGAAGAACAGTGGTGTGTTTTGAGATCTCTGGGCCGTTTGCTATGATGGGAGGGGCAGCGTGGCAAAAGGCAGGTATGGAAGGGTGAGCAGAGGCCAGATCAAACAGGGCCTTGTAGGCCACATAGAGGTTTAGCAGGAGTTCAGGGAGGGCATTCTGAGTGGTGACAAGTGAAATTTACATTTTTAACTGGAGGCAGAGAGATCAGTGAAAAGGCCGAGGCAATAATCCAGGTCAGAAATGGCCTGGAAGAGGAAGAATGGTCAGAATGTGGTTATCAATGAGATGGGAGAAGGAAGGAGAGTGAGGATCCCAGGATGCTCCTAGCCTTCTGGATGGAGGGCGGAGCCATCTTGCTGAGGATACTGAAGGAGAGCTTGTTCGGTTATGTAGAATTTTGGTGGTGGGGGGCGGGGGGTGGAGGGGGATGAAGTCTCACTCTGTCACCCAGGCTGGAGTGCAGTGGCACAATCTCAGTTCACTACAACCTCTGCCTCCTGGGTTCAAGCACTTGCCATGCTTCAGCCTCCCAGATAGCTGGGATTACAGGTGCCTGTCACCATGCCTGGCTAATTTTTGTATTTTTAGTAGAGATGGGGTTTCACCATGTTGGCTAGTCTAGTCTCGAACTTCTGACCTCAGGTGATCTGCCTGCCTCGGCCTCCCAAAGTGCTGTGATTACAGGCATGAGCCACCGCCCCTAGACTGGTTATGTAGAATTTGAGGAGCCTATGATTGGTTGCAGGGTTGGATAGCAGTTAGATCTGGGCTGAAGACAGATCTGAGAGTCATCAGCATATGATGGTCCTTGAAGCTACAGCAGAGAATGAGGTCCTCTGGAGAGAAATGTGGAAAATCAGAAGACAGCCTGGCTCTGAAGACTGAGGAAAAAGCCTCTGCAGGAGACTGAGAATGAACAGGTAGACAGGGAGGATGAAAACCGTGAAGGGAAGTGTCACCAGAGTCAAGAGAAAGGGCTTGACAGGGAGTGGTCGGGCTCTTGCTTTCAGCCTTGTCCCTGCAGCTAAGTTGCCCTGACTTCAGGCACCCCACCCTGTCCTACTGTGACTCAGTCTCCTGCTTTCCCTTTACAGACTAGATGTTCGCCATCCAGCCAGGGCTAGCTGAGGGGGGCCAATTCCTGGGGGACCCACCTCCTGGAGTATGTCAGCCTGAGCTCCAACCAGACAGCAACTCCAACTTCATGGCAAGTGCCAAGGATGCTAATGAGAATTGGCATGGGATGCCAGGCAGAGTGGAACCTATCCTGAGGAGGAGCTCCTCTGAGTCGCCCTCTGACAACCAGGCCTTCCAGGCCCCTGGATCCCCTGAGGAAGGGGTGCGCAGCCCCCCAGAGGGGGCAGAGATTCCCGGGGCTGAGCCTGAGAAGATGGGTGGTGCTGGCACAGTCTGCTCCCCTCTGGAGGACAACGGCTATGCCAGCAGTTCCCTGAGTATCGACAGCCCTAGCAGCAGTCCTGAGCCTGCCTGTGGGACCCTGCGAGGCCTTGGCCCTCCCGATCCCCTTCTGCCCTCAGTGGCCCAGGCTGTGCAGCACTTACAAGCCCAGGAGCGCTACAAAGAGCAGGAGAAAGAAAAGCACCACGTGCACTTGGTGATGTACCGTCGCCTGGCACTGCTCCAGTGGATCCGGGGCCTGCAGCATCAGTTGATTGACCAGCAGTCGCGACTGCAGGAGAGCTTCGACACCATCCTAGACAACCGGAAAGAGCTTATTCGCTGTCTCCAGCAGAGGGCAGCACCATCCAGGCCCCAGGACCAGGGCTAAGGGTGTGCCTCCACAAGTGTGCAAGGGTGTATGTGTGTATTTGCAGGCATGTGTGAGGTTGTGCACTAGTAAGTACATAATTATTTGCTGGCATGATTGCAGGTAGGCATGAGTGTGTATGTGCTGACACGTAGGTTGGTGTATATAGGAATGTGTGAATAAACGTGTATAAATGAGCTTAAGTGTGCTGTGTGCACATGTGCACACACAAGCTAATTTATCTGCAGACCTATATGTGAGCATGTAAGAGTGAACATGTGTGTGTGTCGTATGTAAGAAGAATGAGGAAATCTGTATGTGCGTGTGTAGACAGGTACCCGGCAGTGTGTGTATATGCGCATGAGTGAGGATGTATATGCAAAAGATGTGTGTGTCTATGAGTGAGTTTGAGTGTGCAGGCTTGTGTTGGGTGTATGTGAGGGAGCCCTTGTGTGTGCAGGGGTGCACGTGTGTGGCTGCAGGCATGGGAGGTGTATGTTAGGAGCATGTGTGTTTGCAGGCAGACTCATGAGCAGGTGTGTGCAAATACATATCCAGCTGCACTGTGGGGTATCCACCCACACCTTGTGTTCCTCATGGCCTACCGCAGCCTTTCTTCTCCACTGGGTCCCACTGTTCCCTGGAGACAGAGGGCTAGCATGCTATCATTTATCTGAGGGTTGTGGCTGACCCATTCTCCTGGGATTTCCCAGGCCACCTCTCCTTTCCCTTTCCCTCACTTAACCCACACTTGCTCAGCTGAGGCTATTGTCCCTGATGTTGGCTTTGCTTGTAGGAGGTTTAGTGGCTGCTCTGGCCTGCCATGGCATTTTGGCTGCAATTTTGTCTGGCAGTGGGTGGAGAACTGGTATCAGGAAGGGGAACCGGGAGTAGTGATGGAGATGATGGTGGGGGTGGGGACAGAGAAGGACATAGGGGACTGTCCCTCTTGAACTCTGCCTTTGGGCACATGGGAGATGAGGACAGGGGAGATGATAATAGTGGAACCCTGTGAAGAATAGGAGAACGGGAATTCTAAAAGACCAGTTCCCAAACAAACCATCTCTCCACTGGGAAAGGAGCTGTTGCAAACCCTGTTGATTTAAGCTTCTGATGAAAAGCAATGTATGTTAATAAGCCTGCAAGGAACAGACAAGATGTTCCAAAGCTGAGGAGGAAAATATCACTTCCCTGTCTCTGCCGCTACCTTGCTGTGCCTCTCTGGCTTTAGAAGCATTGGATGTTGAATTGGTTTGGTTCATTTCTCTGAAGTCGGACTGTCAGGAGGAGCCAGAGGTTGGCTTTCTGGGATGGGAAGGGGACAGTGTCAGCCTAAGCCTCTGGAAATGCTTAGGATGGTGAATTTTAACCCCTTCTTTCACTGCATGGCCCTTCAAACAGGGATTGGCAGGCTCCGTGAGTTACAGAGTGGGTGAGTCTTGGAAAGAACCAACGACTAAGGTTCTAGCTGAGCTCTCTGTTTTGTTCCTGGGAGCCAAGAGAAGGCAAGATCCTGGTGGGTGAGCAGTGGTATGAAGAGGGGACACTGGTGGGTGAACAGTGGCATGGAAGTCACTGATGCAGCCTCTGGCCCTCAGTCTCCCTATCAGCAAAGTGGGGGGTTCTTCCTGTCTATCTCTAAAGAGTTTCATCCCTGACAGGTGGATGAGTGAAAGATCCAAGGAGTGGGGGTGAGGGGTGGGCCCTGAAGACGTTTTGTCTGTAGCGCTTGCATATTGAGTGTGTAAACATGGCCTTTGGACCAACGCAAGATGAATAAACTGGGGCAGAGAATTAAATTTCTTGAGTAGGTGTTTTTCTTCTACCTGTTGTCTGGTGGCCTCTTTTCTATACCATCTGAGCTCCTCTTTTGAGTAGGGTCCTGGACTAGGAGCTAGGAAGGTGATTCTGGGGAAAGACACTGAAGAATTTAGACTGCTGTGCCTGGCGACCCGATGGGGTGGAGAAGTCTCTCAGGGGCCTCCCAGTGTGACAGGGGAGACTTGACTTCTACCCTGAGAGCCCCATATGGGATTGTCCTTGTCCTGTGTCACCTTTGGGCCTAAATGAATTGTGAGGGACACATACCATACACACTCGCACATACTTAACTGTACCCTGGGCAGGGCACGGTGGCTTACACCTGAAATCGCAGCACTTTGGGAGGCTGAGACGGGTGGATCACCTGAGGTCAGGAGTTCAAGACCAGCCTGGCCAACACGGTGAAATCCCGTCTCTACTAGAAATACAAAAATTAGCCAGGTGTGGGGGCGGGTGCCTATAATCCCAGCTACTCAGTAGGCTGAGGCAGGAGAGTCGCTTGAACCCGGGAGGCGGAGGTTGCAGTGGGCAGAGATCATGCCACTACATTCCAGCTTGGCGACAAGAGGGGAAACTCCATCTCAAAAAAACAAAACAAAAAACTGGACCCTGGTGTCACCACTTCTCTGAAGGGCACCCTATGACTATGAGTTCAGGTCCTTAGATGGTTTTGACACACACGTAGTTATAACATACGGTCATCCTTTGTTATCCGAGGGGATTGGTTCCAGGATCCCCAGGGATACCAAAATTCACAAATCTGAAATACTGTATTTTATTTTTATTTGAATTTATTTATTTATTTTTTATTTTTTTTGTTTTTTGAGACTCAGTCTCGCTGTGCCGCCCAGGCTGGAGTGCAGTGGTGCTATCTCGGCTCACTGCAAGCTCCGCCTCCTGGGTTCACGCCATTCTCCTGCCTCAGCCTCCCGAGTAGCTGGGACTACAGGCGCCCACCACCATGCCCGGCTAATTTTTTGTATTTTTAGTAGAGATGGGGTTTCCCCATGTTAGCCAGGATGGTCTCAATCTCCTGACCTCGTGATCCGCCCGCCTCGGCCTTTCAAAGTGTTGGGATTACAGGCGTGAGCCACCGGGCCCGTCCGATTCTTTATTTTTGGAGACAGAGTCTCGCTCTGTCACCCAAGCTAGTGGTGCAATCATAGCTTACTGTACCCTTGAACTTCTGGGCTTAAGTGATCCTCCCACCTTAGCCTCTGAGTAGCTGGGACTACAGGCATGTGCCACCACACCCAGCTAATTTTTAAGTTTTTTTGTAGTGATGGCTTCTTGCTGTATTGCCTAGACTGGTCTCAAACTCTTGGCTTCAAACTATCCTCCCACCTGAGCCTCCCAGAGTGCTGGGATTACAGGCATGAGCCACTGTGCCTGGCCAACATATTTATTTTAAACCTCACAAAGTATACTTCTCACTGAAACAGTTAATAATTCTTGTCATCTCCACACTTGACACTTAAACAGAAATAGTATTGAACCAATTTTAGCAAATTCCACTTACTAAGAGATGTTTTGGCAAAGGGCTAAGGCTAAATTTGAATGGAGATTTCTGACAATGAGACTTCTGTCAAACCTTTAGCGCATAAGAGAGTGAATTTTTATAAGGAGCCTTTTTTTTTGGAAAGAGTCTCACTCTGTCACCCAGGCTGGACTGCAGTGGTGTGATCTTGGCTCACTGCAACCTCCACCTCCTGGGTTCAAGTGATTTTCCTGCCTCAGCCTCCCAAGCAGCTGGGACTACAGGCACATGCCACCACGGTTGGCTAATTTTTTGTATTTTTAGTAGAGATGGGTTTTTGCCATGTTACCCAGGCTGGTCTCAAACTCCTGAGCTCAGGCAATCGGCCAACCTTAGCCTCCCAAAGTGTTGGGATTACAGACATGAGCCACTGTGCCCGGCCAGGAGCCGCTTTTCTAAATGTGTGAGGGCTCTTTTGAGTACAGCCCCTGGTGAAGAGCAGAGACCCTAAAACCAGACACCCTGGATTTGAACCTTGTCCCCATTGCTTTATGTTTCCTTGACCTTGGGCAAGTCAATTAATTTTTCTGTGCTTTAGTTTCCTCATCTTAAAATGGGGACAATAGGCCGGGCGCAGTGGCTCACGCCTGTAATCCCAGCACTTTGGGAGGCCGAGGTGGGTGAATCACAAGGTCAGGAGTTCGAGACTAGCCTAACCAACATGGTGAAACCCCGTCTCTGTTAAAAAAATACAAAAATTAGCTGGGCGTAGTGGTGCGCACCTGTAATCCCAGCCACTCGGGAGACTGAGGCAGGAGAATCACTTGAACTCGGGAGGTGGAGGTTGCAGTGAGCCAAGATTGCGCCACTGCACTCCAGCCTGGTGACAGAGCAAGACTCCATCTCACAAAAGAAAAAAAAAAATGGGGACAATAGTAATAACTACTTTGCAGGGTTGCTGCAAGGCTTAAATAAATATCTAACATATAGAAGACTTAGAACTATACCTGTCACATAGTAAATTACATTAAAGAGTTATGATTATTATAAATCATACTTTTATAGTACATATAACTTTTTCATAGAAAAACATTTTTTCTTATGAAATTTGAATCTAAAAATTTTTTTCTTTTTTTGAGACAGGGTCTGGCTCTTCCGCCCAGGCTGGAGTGCAGTGGTGTGATCTTGGCTCACTGCAACCCCCGCCTCCTGGGTTTGAGCAATTCTCGTGCCTCAACCTCCTGAGTAGCTGGGATTACAGGTATGCACCACCACGCCTGGCTAATTTTTTTATATTTTTAGTAAAGACGGGATTTCACCATGTTGGCCAGGCTGGTCTCTTAACTCCTGGCCTCAAGTGATCCACCTCAGCCTCCCAACCTGCTGGGATTACAGGCGTGAGCCGCCACGCCTGGCTGAATCTAAAATTTGAATGTCATCTTGAGAGGGAAAGGGGCCTTTTAAAAAAATAAAGCTGCCTAATATTCCTTTCCAGAAAAGAGCTCTCTGAGCTCAGAAAAAGATTAAGGTGAGACCAAGGGAATATGTGGTGAATTGTATGTTTACAGGACCCCTGCCAGTCACTGAAGGTCAGGGACGCCCTGGGGAGTGATGGGTTTGGGAAGGAGATTGGCAAGAATAGAGCCACATGGTCAGGCTCAGTGGCTCACGCCTGTAATCCCAGCACTTTGGGAGGCCGAGGCAGGCGGATCACGAGGTCAGGAGATGGAGACCATCCTGGCTAACATGGTGAAACCCCGTCTTTACTAAAAAATACAAAAAAAAAATTAGCTGGGCATGGCGGCGGGCGCCTGTAGTCCCAGCTACTTGGGAGGCTAAGGCAGGAGAATGGCGGGAACCCGGGAGGCGGAGCTTGCAGTGAACCGAGATAGCGCCACTGCACTGCACTCCAGCCGGGGCAACAGGGCAAGACTCGGTCTCAAAAAAAAAAAAAAAAAAAGAATAGAGCCACAGCCAGGATGGCAGAGTTTGGGGCAGGAAAACAGAAGCAGGACTCCAGTGGCTGAAGCAACTCAGCCAAGAATTGTGGTTCTCCATCAGATCCACTGGCCACGAGGCCTGATCATGGGAAGTGCTGAGGTGACTGCAGTACCTCCTATGAGCAGACCTGAGCTATACTCTCTAGACTCAGTTTCCTCCCCTGTGGCAACTATAAGGGCTGAATGAGGAAATGGATGTGAAGATGCTCTGTATGCATTAAGAAGATTGTATGCCTTCCCTGCATGAGGCCCTGAGGAGCCTGCTCTTGTCTTTGAGCAGCTGTGGTGTGCACAGGTAGATGAGACTTGCATCCAAAAGCCTAATGCAGGCTGCGCACAGTGGCTTGTGCTTGTAATCTCAACACTTTGGGAGCCTGAGGCAGCAGGATGGCTTGAGCCAAGAATTTGAGACTCCATCCCTACAAAAAGGGGAAAAAAATAGTAGTCATGGTGGTACATGCCTACAGTCTAGCCACTGAGGAGCCTGAGGCTAGAGGATTACTTCAGCCCAGGAATTTGAAGCTGCAGCAAGCTATGATCCCACCACTGCCCTGAAGCCTGGGTGAGACAGCAAGACCCTGTCTCACCCCCTCCCCCACAAAAAGACCCCAAAAGCCTAATGTACAAGCCACTTGTAACCTAGGAGAGGGGAAATGCAGGACTGGCTTTCTATCTAGTTTTCAGTCAGGGACTTCTATACGTGGATGTTGTCTTAAAGTCATTGGGCCAGGCATGGTGGCTCATGCCTATAATCCCAGCACTTTGGGAGGCCGTGGCCAGTGGATCATTTGAGGTCAGGAGTTTGAGACCAGCTTGGCCAACATGGTGAGACCCTGTCTCTATGAAAAATACAAAAATTAGCTAGGCATGGTGGTACATGCCTGTAATCCCAGCTACTTGGGAGGCTGAGGCAGGAGAATTGCTTGAACCCGGGAGGTGAAGGTTGCAGTGAGCCGAGATCGTGCCGCTACACTGCAGCCTGAGTGACAGAGCGAGACTGTCTCCAAAAAAAAAAAGTTCTTGGAGTGGGGATTCCTTAGTCTCTGGGACAGTGAGGAGAATAGGAAAGGTTCATGCACTTACTAGGAGTTTGGCTAATCAGCTACCTCCACCCCTTGACCTTTCTCACCAGAATAAAATCCCATGACCAGGAGCAAGGAAGTCTAACCCAGGTTTTGGGTGTGACATGAGTTGTCTTGCTTAGTAGGAGACATAGGGATGAGATTGGAGCAGAGACCCAGAGACCAACACAGGGCACACAGCAGAGGCCTGAGTAGGCTGCAGGTACAGGACCAAAAGCATGGAAGGGATTAGCAGAGAGGCCTGTGAGGCTGGGTCCACTGAGAACTTGCTTGTTCTCCAGGGACACCAACTAGGTCAGCCCTATCAAGTATGGTCAGAGTAGATGGGGTTAAAGCCTGGGTGCAGGGAGGCAGGAAATGAACTGGGAACTGAGTAAGAGGGTAAAGCATTAGAGGACTGCAGAAGAAGGCTTCAGAATATCATAGGTGGGCTCTGGATTGTTAGGGCTCTGTATAATGGCTATCTCTAAGGAGACTGAATGCCCCCTAGTGGCAGCCTGTAACCTGTCTTCCTGCCTCTTAGGGCTGCAAGCCTCACCGGAAACCCTGTAGGTTTGCTCCTACTCACAGCATTAACAGGTGACAGGAACAGGAGAGAGGCGAGATCTGTAAGGCCCTGGTCGAGGAAGGCTTCCTGGAGGAAGAGGAGCCTGGAGACCCAGTAGAAGTGGAGGCAAAAGAGGATAGTGATTTCTAGTGCAGAGTGGACCCAGGTGTCTTGAATCCTCCATTTATTAGTTGTGCCTCACTTTTCTCAACTGTAGAATGGGAACAATGGGAGTACTTATCTTCCAGGTTACCTGAGAGTTAAATAAGTTAACAGATGTTAAGGGCTTAGACCTGAGCCTGCCTGGCTCACAGGTCTAAGCCCTCACAAATTTTAATTGTTTTTATCTGACTAGGAGAGGACAAGAAGGCTCTCAGAGGTAGGAGATACGTGGAACAGTTGTTCTTTATATTAAAAAGCATTGCTAAAGGGCCTAGAATCCCAGACCCAGGAGTTTAAAGGATGCAGGTGGTGAGAAGAGGAGCCTGAGATGGGGATGTTCTGGGACCTGAGCCAGACCTCAAATCCACACTGGTATACGTGCTCACGCCCACCAGGCACCTGCAGACGCTCGGGCAGCAGCCCCCACACCCGTTCACACACATACACATGCACCATGGTTCGTTCACACTCACACGCACACTCCAGGACACAGACCCACATACATACTCCCTCCTCACCCCGACCCCTGGCAGAAATGACTGGACCCAGACTGGGGAGGTTTCCGCACCCCAGACTGCCAGAAATGCGGCTGCATTTCCAGTCCAACCCTGTAAGCTTCTCCAGCCGAACCTTATTCTTGCCCAGATCCCCCCTCCTCCTAGCCCTACTCTTGCCCCCAACCCGTAGGCTCTGAACCAGTTGATTCCCTAATCGCTCCATTCTCATTTATCACTCATAGATTTGAGAAGAGATTCGTCGGGTGGAGACCGGCGGAAGGGGGAGAGGGTGGCGTTGGAGAAAGGGGGGGTGCATCCTACTAAGGTCTTAGATGTCGCAGCCGGGGGAGGGCTGGGTCCCCCGAGGGCCTCCTCACCGTGAATGAAAGGGGGCTTAGGCTGTGGGATGGGAGCTGTCCGAGGGGCTAGGGCGTGGCGGGGAGCTGTGACCTCACCCCAGGAGGGGGCTCCAGGCCTCCGCGCCGGGGAAGAGGTAGCTGGCGGGAGCGCGGCGCTCAGCTGGTGCTCGGCGCTCCCCGGGCG
>NW_012117376.1:4710214-4711812 GCF_000951035.1 Colobus angolensis palliatus
GGAGGGGGTCGGGGTGGGAACCTGGTGATGGGACTGGGTTTGTGGGTGTGTTCTTGAGTGGTACGAGTTAGCACCGGCCCCCAACATTCAGTGACAGCTCTCAGGGCGAGGACCGCTCCCTAGACCTTGATGTCTCCCTGAGCTGACGTGGGACCGCTTCCCTTCACACTCCTGGGATCTCCTTCACCCCAGGCCTCAGTTCTCACCCACTCTCGGGGCTCCCAAACCTCCGTCTCCAGCAGGGGCTTTGCCGTCAGCCCCACCTGCAGCACATCCTCCCGCCCACCGGCCAGCTCCACCCACGTCACCCACAAGCACCTCAGGCTTCCCATGTTGGAAGCCGAGCTCATCTCCCCAACCGCAACCTGCTCAGTCTGCTCATCACCTGGAGTGGGGGGAGCCTCAGGCCCTCCCACCTCACTCCGTGCCAGTCAGGTGCTAAGCCGTGTCCCATCTGCCTCAGCCCCTCTCCTGTTCATGCCCTCTTGGCTCAGTCCACCGCCAAATCTCATCTGGACACCTGGAACGGCTCCTGTCTGACCCGCTCCCATCCACGGGACACAGTACTCTACAGTGGGCTTCTGAAAGGCAAATACGGCTCCATCCCTCTTCAATTTAAGATCTTTCCAAGGCTCTCTAGGGGCTTAAGTTGCTCAGCTTGGCTTGCAAGGGCTTTGCTGACTGCTTCCTGCATTGCCACTGGCCCAGTCTTCCCTAGGGTCTGGTGTTTCAGGACCTTCCTTAAGAGCCTTCGTGGGGTGGCGCGGTGGTTTACGCCTGTAATCCCACCACCTCGAGAGGCTGGTGCAGGCGGATCACTTGAGCTCAGGAGTTCGGGACCAGTCTGGCCAACATGGCGAAACCCCGCTCCACTAAAAGTACAAAAATTAGCCGGGCGTGGTAGCTCACGCCTGTAATCTCAGCTACTTGGGAGGCTGAGGCAGGAGAATCGCTTGAACCTGGGAGATGGTTGTTACAGAGAGCCAGGATTGCACCACTGCACTCCTGCTTGGGCCACAGAGCGAGACTCTGGTACGCACACGCACACACACAAAAGAAGTGGGTAATGAAAGCAAGTATCATCTACTTTACAGAAGCAATGTGAGTATTAAATAAATAATGCTCTTGAAATTGCTTTGTAAATTGCAAAATATTTTACTACCAAATGTGTTGTTTTTTGTTATTTTTTTCTTGATTTTTTTCACTCTAGGAGCAAATATTTTTATTTCAATAATTGACCATTTGTTTTCTAAACAGTGAATCAAACCTTTCTGCTCTTTTGGATTTTGTTTGTCTGTTTTAAGACAAGGTCTCAGGCCGGATGTGATGGCTCACGCCTGTAATCCTAGCACTTTGGGAGGCCGAGGTGGGCAGATCACCTGAGGTCAGGAGTTCGAGACCAGCCTGGCCAACATGGTGAAACTCCATCCGTACTAAAAATACAAAAATTGCCAGGCGTGGCGCATGCCTGTAATCCCAGCTACTCAGGAGACTGAGGCAGGAGAATCGCTTGAACCTGGGAGACGGAGGTTGCAGTGAGCCGAGATTACACCATTGCACTCCAGCCTGGGTAACACAGTAAGACTCCTTCTCAAAAA
>NW_012117376.1:4711862-4725291 GCF_000951035.1 Colobus angolensis palliatus
AGAGTGAGACTCTGTCTCAAAAAAAAAAAAAAAAAGGTCTCATTCTGTTGCCCAGGCTGGAGGGCTGGAGTGCAGTGGTGCAATCATGGCTCACTGCAACCTTGAACTCCTGGACTCAGGTGATCCTCCTGCCTCAGCCTCCTGGGTCCTGGGTAGATGGGACTATAGGCAGGTGCCACACACCCAGCTAATTTTTTTTTTTTTGTAGAGATGAGAGTCTCACTTTTTTGCCTAGGCTGGTCTTGAACTCCTGGCCTCGAGGGGTCCTAGTACCTTGGCCTCCCAAAGTGCTGGGATTATAGGTGTGAGCCAATGCACCTGGCCCTTTTGTGCTCTTTTGAAACTAATTTTGATGGAGGCCACTGAAATGGTAATCTTTATTATTTGTGATTATTAATAATTTAAAAGAAAGTAAAAGTTGCTTATGTTAACAAAATTGGCAGTATTTTTCACAGGAAGTCCTGCCTCTAGATTCCCTCTTTTATTTCCCAAAAGCCATTGTGAGCATTCCTAAAATGCTCTAGGACAGGATGGTAGGAAGATGTGATGGGAATGGGAACTGAGAATGGAGAAGCGGATGGGAATGAGGTGGAGACAGGGGCAGCTAAGGGATATAGGGTAAGACAAAAATTGACAACATGTGTCAGAGCCTTCCGGTTTCACCCTAGCAACCATCCCATGAGGCGGTTTCTCCATTGTCCTATTTTACAGGTGAGTAAACTGAAGTTGCTTTAGGTGAGTTCCATTTCTGGGAAGACAAACACACTACTCTGTGTTTCCACATCCCCCCCCAGAATAGCTAGAAGCAGCAGCTTCTACCTATTTTGCTTCTTGTGCCTGGGGTGTGTGAAATCCTCATACAGCTTTCCAGGACTCACAGACCACCCTAGCCTGAATTTATTCCGACTCCCATACTCATCCAGATAGAGGCAGATCCTTCTGAATTGACTTCCTTGATGCTCCCAATCCCTGCATGCCTTAGGTACAATCACTGTGTTGATCTCCATGTTTATTTATTTATTTATTTATTTTTATTTTAGTATTATTATTATTATTTTTGAGGCAGAGTCTCACTCCGTCGCCCAGGCTGGTATGCAGTGGCGTAATCTCAGCTCACTGCAACCTCCGCCTCCCCAGTTCAAGCGATTCTTGTGCCTCAGCCTCTCGAGTAGTTGGGATTACAGGCTCATGCCACCATGCCCAGCTAATCTTTGGCTACTTTTTGTATTTTTAGTAGAAACGGGGTTTTGCCATGTTGTTCAGGCTGGTCTCAAACTCCTGGCCTCAAGTGATCTGTCTGCCTCAGCCTCCCAAAATGCTGAGATTACAGGTGTGAGCCACCGCGGCTGCCGTAAAACTTCTTTCACGTGAGACACTAAGATACTCCCCTAATTCCTAATGAGACTTTCTAGCTTGTGTGTCTGTGTGTGGGCTCATGCACATAGCATTTTGAGATGGAGAAGTTAAGAGTGAATATGTAACCATCTAACAGAAGACTAAGGCAGCAGGAGGAGAATGGGAGAGTCTTCAGGTTCATCTGGAAATGACAAATTACATTATGGAGTTTTCTAGTACCTTGCCTCTTCATCATATTTAACATTTTCCAAGTTAATTTCACTTCCGTTTTTTAGTATAAAGTAGGTGCAACCCTGTTTTTCAGTGGAGAAGGTGTAGCCACAGTCAAACAGCATTAACTGTGGAAGCTGACCTTGTGAATATGAGCCCCTCACCCAGTGAGGCAGGAATGGTTAGGATCACCATGGCCTTATAAACCTCTCACAGAGGACAGCTACCTTCAGGAGCCCCTTACTAAACCAGCAGCCTAAGGCTCTGCTCCCCAATCTAATGACATCCTCTATGTGGGCACTAGTTTTTTTTTTTTTTTTTTTTGGGACGGAGCCTCGCTCTGTTGCCCAGGCTAGAGTGCAACCTCCACCTCCCGGGTTCAAACGACTCTCCTGCCTCAGCCTGCTCAGTAGCTGGGATTATAGGCATGTACCACCACACTGGCTAAGTTTTGTATTTTTTAAGTAGAGATGGGATTTCGCCATGTTGGCCAAGCTGGTCTCAAACTCCTGGCCTCAAGTGATCTGCCCACCTCAGCTTCCAAAATACTGGGATTACAGGCGTGAGCCACTGCGCCCGGAGTTTTATGCTTTATAAACCCCTTTCCCTCTAATATCCCATTGTTTTCCAGCGGCTATCCTGAGACGTAGGCATTGACATGTCTATTTTATTTCATTTTATTTTTATTTATTTATTTTTTGAGACAGAGTCTCGCTCTGTCACCTAGGCTGAGTGCAGTGGCACCATCACAGCTCACTGCAGACTCAACCTCCTGGGCTCAAGCCATCCTCCCACCTCAGCCTGGGACCAATCTCTTGGACTCAAGTGATCCTCCCACCTCAGCCTCCCGGGTAGCTGGGACCACAGGAGTGCCCCACCATGCCCAGCTGATTTCTGTATTTTTTTGTAGAGACGAGGTTTTGCCATGTTGCCCAGGCTGGTCTTAAACTCCTGGGTTCAAGCAATCCTCCTGCCTGGGCCTCCCAAAGTGCTGGGAGCCATGCACCACCACACTCAGCCAATGTGTCTATTTTATAAATTGGGAAATAGAGACTCAGGATAAATGAATTGCACAAACTCAACAGCTTGTGATGAAGCAGGGACCTGTTTATTAAACTATTTGACCATCCAGGACTCTGTTAAGTCCATGGTAACACAGAATGGCAGGGCTTAAAGGAAAGGTTTGATTTGTGCGCATGTGTGTGTGCGTGCACGCGTTTGTGTGTGTGTGTGTGTGTGTGTGCACTCCTGCACTTGTACAGGAAGGGCTGGCCCGATGGGAGTGCCTTTGGCATTTGGATAATTCTTTGAGTGAGCCTGTCCTGGGCAATGGAAGGTCCCAATTGGCATCCCTGTGGCCTAGACAGGAAATACTAATAATAGCACTGCCTACCCAATTATTGAGACCACCAAAACATCTCTTTCCCATGTTTAAAAGCCCCCTATAGGGGTAGCATCTCCCCACACTTCCCCACATGGCCACTCACACCACTTAGAAGCACAGGGCTGGAGTCTCAGCTTTGGACACTGGTCCTTGTTCTACTGTCCCAACCCCTTCTGTCCTTCTTCCTGCCCAGGGCAGTTCCTCCTATCTCTCCGGCTCTCTTAGCAAGAAACAGTGGAATTACTGAGGCTAGAGTCTCAACCTGCTTCTGAGGCCAAAGGGCTGTTCCTTTAGGGAGGCTGGTTCCCAGGATTGAGGGGAGTTTCCAGGGTGGGTTAGTAGAAGGAAGGGAGGGAAAGAACCCCACCCCCACCCCCTGCAGGCCTCACCTAATCGCCACACTCTGCATTATTACCCGCCTAACGCAGCGTGCTTTTAAATAAAATATGCAAAGATTTTCCTCTCAAATGATCTCCCCAGGCAAGCTAGCTCAACTCCAGCTTGTTAATGGGAAAAATGCAAATAGGGCCTCCCACCATTCTCCCCCAGCCCTGAGGCTCTGGACAGCTAATGCGCTTTGCTTTCCTTCTTTCTGGGAATTTCTGTTTCCATTGAAACCATTACTTCAGGGGGAAGTCGGGAGAGGAGGTGGTGGCGAGGAGGTTTTTCCCAGGTGCCATCCAAAGGGAGTCTTAGAAGGGAGGAAACAGCCCAGGCAGGAAAAGTTTGGGAAAACAGCGCTGTTATGGAGCCTGCCCTTTCTGAGCCTCCTTTTCCCCAGCTGAGATCTCAATTAGTCCTTCCTGGGGCTGCTGTGAGGCTGAATAAAGGGAGAGGCATTAACTGGCACATGCATTTGCAGGTTCGATTTTCCAGTTTAAACTTGCTATGCTTGAGGAATACAAAGATGGAGATAACAGACATGACTTCTGCCCTCATCGAGCTCACAGTCTAGCAGAAAAAAAGCCCTAGATCATTTGAAATTTAAAAAGCAATTATAGGACACCTTAAGCAATCAGCTTCATCATGATGAAGCAATGGACATCTGCCTCCTGATGCAGCCTTGAGGACTCCCCTAGGTACCACTGCTACCCACAATGCGGAACCTGAGGAACGCAGAACCAGGAGGAAACCATCAGGCAAGCCGAAATTCAGGGTCGGTCTACAAAACAGCTGGCAGGTGCTCTTCAGAAATATCAGTGCCATGAAAGAGGAATGAACTGTTCCAGATTAAAGGACACTAAAGAGACAGGAGGCTGGGCGTGGTAGCTCACGCCTGTAATCCCAGCACTTCGAGAGGCTGAGGCAGGAGGATCACTTGAAGCCAGGGGTTCGAAACCAGCCTGGGCAACATGGCGAGACCTTGTCTCTACAAAAATAAAAATAATTATCCAGGTCTGGTGCCCGCGCCTGTAGTCCCAGCTACTTGGGAGGCTGAGGTGGAGGATCACATAAGCCTAGCACTTTAGTCCAGGTGACAGAGCGAGATCCTGTCCCAAAAAAAAAAATAAATAAAGAGAGACAGGACAACTAAATGCAATGCATGATTCTGGGTTGGATACTGAAGGATTGGAAAAAAAATTATGTGAAGAGCTGGGCACGGTGGCTCACACCTGTAATCCCAGCACTTTGGGAGACCAAGGCAGTAGGACTGTTTGAGCCCAGGAGTTTGAGACCAGCCCTGGCAACATAGCAAGACTCTATCTCTAAAAACAAAACAAAACAAAAAAAATTTTTTTTGTAATTAGCTGGATGTGCCTATAGTCCCAGCTACTAAGAAGGCTGAGCTGGGAGGATCACTTGAGCCTGGGAGGTAGAGGCTTCAGCAAGCTATGATCACACCATGGCACTCCAGCCTGGGTGACAGGGAGAGACCCTGTCTCAAAAAAAAAGAAAAAAAATTCTGCAAAACTGTGGTTCCCAACCTTTTTGGTACCAGGGACTGTATTTGTAGAAGACAATTTTTCAGTGGACGGGGGGAGGGATTTTTGGTTTTGGAAGGAACTGTTCTACCTCAAGATCAGGCATTACTTTCTCATAAGGAGCACACAACCTGGATCCGTCACATGTGCGGCTCGCAGTAGGGCTCGTGGCTCTACGACAACCTAATGCTGCGGCTGATCTAACAGGAGGCAGAGCTCAGGCTGTAATACTTGCTCTCCGCCACTCGCCTCCTGCTGTGCAGCCTGGTTGCTAACAGGTCACTGACCTATACAGTCTGTGGCCCAGGTGCTGGGGACTCCTGTTGTAAAGGACATCACTGGGACATATGGCAAAATTTGAATATAGATTGTATTGTAGATATTTTATTGTATCGACTTTAAATTTCCCGAATGTGACCACTATATTTTGGTTATATCAAAGAACTTCCTTGTTTTGGGGAAATACATGTGGAAATGTTTAAGGATAAAAGATCATAACATTTGCGACTTAGTCTCAGAGAACAAATGTGGCAAAATGTTAACAATAACTGAATTAGGTGAGAGGTTTAGGGCTGTTTGTTGAATTATTCTTGCAACTTTTCTGTAAGTTTGAAAATTTTCAAAATAAAAAGTTGAAAAAGAAAAAACAAGTATAATTGGCCTTTTAAAAGCATGATAATGATATTGTAACTATGATTTTGAAAGTCCTTATCTTTTAGAGAAACTTGCTAAATAAAACATTTACAGATTAAATAAAACGATCTGTCTGATCATCAGACAGAAGGAGGGAAATAGATGGGGGGTTAGGTGAAACCAGATTGGCTGTGGGTTGATAACTGTTGAAGTCGGGTGATTAGAATACTCTTCTTTTTTTTCTTATGTTTGAATTTTTCCATAATAAAAAAAGTTTTATTTTTGAAGAAAAGCAATTACAAAATGTAATTCATGTCAAGAGAAAGGTATATGTTTAACCAGGAAACACAATCCAATCAAGGGCTTTGAATAAGGCTTTCTAGATAGAAGACAGGAGTGTTTAAACAGAGACTTAGAGTGAGCAGGGCCAAAGGACAGTGAGCAGGGGTGAGGTAGGGAAAAGCTCTCCAGGCCAAGATACAACAGGTAGAGGGATGAAACACAGCGGGGGGTTTGCAGGACCTGAAAGAACTGAGGCAGAGAGAAGTCAGGCTAAGAGTAGAGAGAGATGGGGCGAGAGACGACCTTGCATGCCAGTTATGGGTTTGGGGATTTTATCCTGAGTACGACAGAGAGCCTCAAGCAGGAAAGTGACAGGACCAGATTTGCATTTGAGAAAGAACTCTCTGGTGCTGTGTGGGAAAAGAGGACTGTGCAAGGCTGGGGACAGTTGGAAGCTCCAATCCTGTGGGTTGGAGCTGAATCAGTTTCCTTGTACTCCCCAGCTTTTCTGACCTTATCATTTCCTGTATTAGTTTGTTTTCACCCTGCTGATAAAGACATACCCGAGACTGGGTAATTTACAGAAGAAAGAGGTTTAATGGACTTACAGTTCCGCGTGGTTGGAGATGCCCCACTGTTGAGGGGGCGGGGGTCCTTCCTCCCAGAGCTCCCAAGATGGTGGCGGGCCACTTCCAAGGTGGTGGCAAGGCTCATGTTCTCTGACCTGGGGTTCTTGGCCTCACGGATTCCAACAAATGGAATCTTGGGCCACGCAGTGAGTGTTATAGCTCTATTAGAAGCCATGGGTCACGGAAGAGCACCGTGGAACCTAGTGACTAGTGTTCAGCTCGATTAGGACAAACCCAGGCACTTAGCCATGCAGGAACAATGGCAAGCCTTTAGCCCGATAGGGAGCTGCAATGGGCACCTCGCTGTATCAGGAGCACAGTGGACACCCTGCTGGATCCAGAGGGATGGAAGTCAGTGGCGGGTCTGCGATGGCGGCAAACAGCAGTGGTGGACGACGAGTGAAAACTCAGCTCGAGCCATAACAAAACACCAACCAGAAGAGTGCAGTTCCAAGATTTAATAGAGTGAAACAGAGTGGAAACAGAGCTCCCATACAAAGGGAGGAGGACCCAAAGAGGGTAGCCGTTGCGGGCTCCAATGCCTGGGTTTATATCCCAATCATTGTCCCTCCTGCTGTGCTCTCAGGCAACAGATGATTGGCTATTTCTTTACTTCCTGTTTTTGCCTAATTAGCATTTTAGTGAGCTCTCTTTACTATCTGATTGTTCGTGTGGGTTAAGTTGCAAGCCCCGTGTTTAAAGGTGGAAGTGGTCACCTTCCTAGCTAGGCTTAGGAATTCTTAGTCAGCCTGGGAAATCCAGCTAGTCCTGTCTCTCATCACAATCATGGCAGAAGGCAAGGAGGAGCAAGTCACATCTTACACGGATGGCAGCAGGCAAAGAGAGAGCTTGTGCAGGGAGACTCCCCTTATAAAACCATCAGATCTTGTGAGACTTACTATCATGAGAACAGCAGGGGAAAGACCTGCCCCCATGATTCAATTACCTCCCACCAGGTCCCTCTCACAACACGTGGGAATTCAAGATGAGATTTGGGTAGGGACACAGCCAAACCAAATCACTTCCCTTATCCATTTTCAAATGAAGGATGAGGCTTAGGTGACGAGTTTTGAATATGGGACCAATCCACCCACAGAGCTGGTATGACTGGCTGTCTCATTTTTAATTCCCTCCACCACTATCATGACAGGAAAGCAAGATGACTGATGGTTCAGTGTTCAGACTCTGGATCCGGGCTACCTGGAATCAAATTCTGCCTCTGCATCATTACTAGCCAATGACCTTGGACAAAAGGGATGGTAATAATATTACCTACCTCACAGGGAAGTTGTGAGGATTAAATGCTTTGCTATGTGTCAAGTGCTCATAGCAGGGCCATAATAAGGACTTAAATGAGTCTACTCTGGACTGAGCACTGTCCTGGAAGGATGTAGGTGAATGGAAAGGGAAGAAAAGACAGATTCTTCAAAGATCTGATCCTTATTGGACAAATGGAACACAGACATTAAAGAACAATATCAAAACACCATGTTACTGCATTATTCACAATATTAAATACAGCTGGACATAACCAAGCATCCATTCATAAGGGAATGGTTAAGGAAATTGTTAAATCCAGTAATGTTCAGGAAAAGGTTGGAAAATTCCTATTTTATTACACGAAGTGAAAAAGCCAGAAGCAAAATTGCAAATGTCACATGACCTCAACCATATCCTAGAAAGGATAGAAAAAAAAAATTAGAAGGAAATACACTGAAATATTTACAGTAGTTAGCTCTAGATGGTGCTATTTGGGTGTGGCTTAAACATTTTTTAAGTCTTTCGGGTTCCCCCCCCCAAATACAGAACAATATGCAAGAATTACTTTTATAATGGGAACATTTCAACCTTATTTTGTTAAAAAAAAATCAAACAAACTGGTTTGGGTTAAAAATGAATAACAGTGGCGCAGTAGCTCATGCCTGTAATCCCAACTTTGGGAGGCCGAGGTGAGAGGATTGCTCGAGCTCAGGAGTTTGAGGCTGCAGTGAGCTGACTGTGCCACTGCACTCCAGCCTGGGTGATAGAGTGAGACTCTGTCTCAAAAAAAAAAAAAAAAAAAGAACAATGTGAACATCATTAGTCATCAGGAAAATGCAAATCAAACCACAATGAAATACTCCTTAACACCACAAGGATGTTAATAATCAAAAGAACAGATAATAAGAAGTGTTGGTGAGGATGTGGAGAAATTGGAGCCCTCATAACTGGCCGGTGGGAATGTAAAATGGTGCAGCTGCTTTGGAAAATAATCTGGCAATTCCTCAAGCGTTTAAACATCGAGTTACCATACAACCCAGCATTTCCATTCCTAAGTACATATATACCCCAAAGAATCAAAAACATATACAGTATTCACACAAAAATTTGTGCATGATGTCATAGCAGAATTATTTATGATAGCCTAAATGGAAATGACCCAAATGTCCATCAAATGATGAATGGATTTAAAAATGTGGTAAGTCGTACAATAGGATATTATTTAGCAACAAAAAGAAGTGAAATACTAAGGCATGTTATTTATTATATCATAATTATATTATATTATGTATTATATGTTATATTGTATTATAAGGCCACCAATTACAAGTTTGAGAAGTAGGGTAATGGAATTACTCTGATCATAAGAGGGGCTTGGGATAGCAACCTGATCGAAAAGACTGAATCTTGAAGCTGCACTTTCACAGTGCTTTACATACTAAGAAGACGTTGTTATCAATATCAAGGAAAGACCAATGATAAAAATTACCTTGTGGGGAGTGGGACTGAAGATACCAGGGATGACTTTTCTTTTTTTCTAATACAACTCTTAGCATGCTGGTGCATTTTCTTTCAGACTGTTTTCCCTAATGATACTTTTTACGTAGTTGCAATTATAGTGCATAAGCGTGATTAATCCAAATTTTTTGACTTAACATTGCAATAACTTTCCATGCTGTTACATAGCATGGAAACCATTATTTTTAATAGTTTTATAATGTTCCATTGAACAACCCATTCTTAAATATCTAACTAATTCCCTATTATTAGATATTTAAGCTGCTTATAATGAATAATGTTAGAATGAACATCTTTGTTCATATTTTTTCTCATATTTCAAACTATTGGTTTGGGGTAGGTTCTCAGAATTCCTGGATCAAACTATCTTTATGGCTCTTGAGAAATACTGTGAAATCATTTTCCCAAAGACATTCTTGCAAATGTAATAAACATAAAATTAATAGTTATTAGACATGATTATATAAATATAACAATTAACAAAACATACTATGTAGTGTTATACATATTATAACTAATAATATTTATTATTAAAATCATTATTCTTCCTTCCTAATTCCTAGGAGATTATCACACACTTCCTATTTTTTTTTTTTACAGTATCCTAACAGACTTTTCATGTAGCACCTGCTCCGCATGTGCCGTGCTAAGAGGCTCTTTCCACTGAACCTGTCAGATGGTCATTGAAGTACGATGCCATAACAAGGTGGTGAGGGCTGAGCCAGGTCAGTGGTGGGGAAAGAGGAGATGGGGATGATGAATTCAAGGGAGTTTAGACAAAGCCTAATATCCTCTATGGGATGAAGTCTTGGTTGGATATAGGGTAAAGGAGAAGGAGTTGTTGAGGATAATTGACTCAGCTGCCAAGGCTAGGAGATTGGTCCTACCATCAAATAACACAGAAAAGGAACAGATTCAGCTCAGTCTCGGACATGCTGAGTTCGAGATGCCCGAGGGCTTCCAAGTGGAGATGCTCAGCAGGAGGCTGGTAGGAGATAATGTGATACTTCACCCACATCCCCCTTTCAGAGACAAGGCACTCATTGCCTGTTTCTAGGAGTGTTGGTAGCTGAGGGTTCTCAGCTGAGTACCCCTCTGCTTTTGCCCTCAGCAGAGGAGAGCCACCTGGCCCAAGGTCACACTGCCTTCCCAGGCAATCAACATCCAATGACTGACCAAAGTAGGGGAATAAAAGCTGGGTCCCCTTGCTTAAGGAGAAGTATATCTGAAGGCCACTCAGTTTCCAAAGCTCATTTCGCACTGCTTGGGGGCTTTTGTTCTGACCATTCAGTTACTTCATCTGCACAATCCTCCTTTCTTCCCTCCCCACAGTGTCCATTCCAAGAGCATTCCTCAAAAAAATTCCTGCCCGCAGGTCTCCACCTAAGAGTGTTTTCAGAAAACCAACTTTAGACAGTTGGGAAATACATGCCTAGGCTAGGGAGGAAAGTCTTTTTGGAAGATAGAAATGTGGAGATTATTTGTCCTAGCAAGGTTGGTGGACATGGGGCGGTGGGCAAGATAATGGGAGATGAAGAGCCAGAGAGTGAAGGCTGCATCTTAGGAAAGGAAGGCTTTAATTTAGGGGGTGGGAAAAGGAAGAACAGGCAGAGGAGGGAGCAGAAGCATGACAATTACAGTGAAGCACTGAGGCCTGCATTTTCAGGAGGGGCAGCTAGTCAGTGCCTCTTGTAGGCTGTCAGAGGCCAGGCTACCTTTGTTTATTTGAAGGTCCAGGGCACATTTAAAAGGTGTTGCTGGGGCTGGATGTGGTGGTTTATGCCTATAATCCCAGCCCTTTGGGAGGCTTGGTGAGTGGATTGCTTGAGGTCAGAAGTTCAAGACCAGCCTGGCCAATATGGTGAAACTCCATTTCTACTAAAAATGAGCTGGGCGTGGTGGCCCATGCCTGTAATCCCAGCTACTCAGGAGGCTAAGGCAGGAGAATCACTTGAGCCCAGGAGGTGGAGGTTGTAGTGAGCTGAGACTGGGCCACTGCACTCCAGCCTGGGTAACAGAGCTAGACTCCATCTCAAAAAAAAAAAAAGGGTTGCCAGGCCCAGTGACACTTGCCTATAGTGCCAGCTACTTGAAAGGCTGACATGGGAGGATCGCTTGAGCCTGGGAGGTCTAGGCTGCAATGAACCAAGATTGTGCCACTGCACACCAGCTGTGGTGACAGAGTCTAAAAAAAAAAAAAAAAAGTGTCTAACGCCAAAACAATGACTTTTTGTTTTTGTTTTTGTTTTTGTTATTTGTCATCCAGGCTGGAGTGCAGTGGTGTGATCTTGGCTCACTGCAACCTCCACCTTCCAGGTTCAAGCAATTCTGCCTCAGCCTCCCGAGTAGTTATGATGACAGGTGTGCACCACCATGCCCAGCTAATTTTTGTATTTTTAGTAGAGATGGGGTTTCACCATGTTGACCAGGCTGGTCTCGAACTCCTGACCTCAGGTGATTCCCCCCACCTCCGCCTCCCAAAGTGCTGGGATTACAGGAATGAGTCATCACGCCTAGCCAACAACGTGTTTTAAATATGGTATAATTTAAATGCTTACTTTGTGTCTTAGTCAGTTTGGGCTGCTGTAACAAATTACCATAGACTGGGTGGCTTAAACCACATTTATTTCTCACAATTCTGGAGGCAGGGAAGTCCAAGATCAAAGAATTAGCAGATTCAATGTCTAGGAAGAAACCACTTCCTGGTTTGTCTACGGCTGCCTTCTTGCTGTGTTCTCATGTAGTACAGAACAGAGACAGATCATCTCAGGGCCGGGCGCGGTGGCTCAAGCCTGTAATCCCAGCACTTTGGGAGGCCGAGACGGGTGGATCACGAGGTCAGGAGATCGTAGACCATCCTGGCTAACACGGTGAAACCCCAGTCTCTACTAAAAATACAAAAAACTAGCCGGGCGAGGTGGCGGGCGCCTGTAGTCCCAGCTACTCTGGAGGCTGAGGCAGGAGAATGGTGTAAACCCGGGAGGCGGAGCTTGCAGTGAGTTGAGATCCGGCCACTGCACTCCAGCCTGGGAGACAGAGCCAGACTCCGTCTCAAAAAAAAAAAAAAAAAAAAAGAGACAGATCATCTCTCATCTCTCTCATGTCTCTTTTTATAAGGGCACTAATCCCATTTGTGAGGGGCTATCCTTATGAACCAATTGCCCCCCAAAGTCCTCCCCTCCAAATACCATCTCACTGGGGATTTAGGCTTCAACACATGAATTTTGCAGGGACACAAATATTTAGTTCATAGCACGTTAATAGTTTTAACAGTTTTTTAAAAGACAAATTGGCTGGGTGTGGTGGCTCACACCTGTAATCCCAGCACTTGGGGAGGCTGAGGTGGGTAGATCACCTGAGGTCAGGAGTTCAAGACCAACCTGGCCAAAATGGTGAAACCCCGCCTCTACTAAAAATACAAAACTTAGCCGGGCATGGTGGCGGGTGCCTGTAATCTCAGCTACTCAGGAGGCTGAGGCAGGAGTATCGCTTGAACCCGGGAGGCAGAGGTTTCAGTGAGCCGAGATGGCGCCACTGTACTCCAGCCTGGGCAACAAGAGTGAAACTCCATCTCAAAAAAAAAAAAGTCAGATGAATCTATGTATAATTTAATTGGAAATAAAAGTATAAAATGAAGGCTCTTCATGAATATGATGCCTGTGCCAAAAGTGTCTCCTAGCCACTGATTGTTCCACCTTTCCCTGCACTAGGCCCTGCAGTTAGCAGAGTGTGACCTAGTCAGAATTTGGGAAATGCCTGTAGGCAATGAGGAGGTGACTTTGATTTCAGTCATGTCCAAGGGGGCCTATGTTAGAGCCATACTGTTGAAGATAAGAATGTCGGCTGTAATCACGGTATCATTCAGCTTAAACCTCTGTCTCTTTTTTTAAAGACAGGGTTGCCTGGGCTGGAGTGCAATGGCATGATCATGGCTCACTGCAGCCTCAATCTTCTGGGCTCAAGTGATCCTCCCACTTCAGCCTCCCAAGTACTTGGGACCACAGGCATGTGCCACCATGCCTGGCTAATTTTTTATTTTTATTTTTTTGAGATGGAGTCTTGCTCTGTCACCCAAGCTGGAGTGCCGTGGCACGATTGTGGCTCACTGCAACCTCTGCCTCCCGGGTTCAAGCAATTCTCCTTGCCTTAGCCTCCCAAGTAGCTGGGATTACAGGCGCCCACAGCCACGCCTGGCTAATTTTTTTTTTTTTCCTTTTGAGACAGAGTCTCGCTCC
>NW_012117376.1:4729431-4734536 GCF_000951035.1 Colobus angolensis palliatus
GCTCCCAGAGCAGGCAGAGGCTGATGGCAACCATCTGTGGGCTGAGAAGAGAAGCTCATAAAGGAAAGATGGAATATGTTGGACAGACATGGCCCGCTGCTGCCATCAAGATGACTCAGCTCAAGCAGTGAGGCAGGAAAAAAAGCAACAAATTCCTCCTTCCTCTGCCTTCTGTTTTATTCAGGCTCTCAAGTGAGTGGACGATGACCAATCACACTGGGGAGGGCAATCTGCTTTAGGGAATCCACTGATTCAAATGCTAATCTCATCTGGAAACACTCTTACAGCTACATCCAGAAAACAATGTTTAATCTGAGCAACCACATGGTCCACTCAAGTTAACACATTATCCATCACAGCAAGGCAAGGCTCAGTAGACTGATGGAGATGGGAACCCGATTAGAGAGGCGGATGGAGTGAGCAGAACTTAAGGAAATGAAGACTGTGAATGTTGACCACATTCAGAAGTGACTGCCCTACTTTACTAGGGCAATCTAGGATGGCTATTGTCAAAAACAAATAAACAAAAATCCAGAAAATAGCAAGTGTTGGCAAGAATGTGGAGCATTGAAACTCCTGTGCATTGCTGGTGGGAATATAAATAGTGCAGCAACTGCGGAAAATGACATGGCAATTCCTTAAAAAATTAAACATGGAATTACCATATGATCCAACAATTTCACCTCTGGGTTGGGGTTGGGATTATTGTTATTTGATTGTAGTTACATTAGGGAGCCTCCAGTTTTTGTGTGGGCAGGTGTGTATTTACTGGATACCAACGCTAGTTCCAACTCAAGCAGAGGAGTGGAGGAAGTGGCTTTCTCCCTAGTGCCAGGAGTTGGCCGTATGCCCCTGGTTCTTTTTTTTTTTTTTTTCTTTGAGACGGAGTCTTGCTCTGTCGCCCAGGCTGGAGTGCAGTGGCCGGATCTCAGCTCACTGCAAACTCCGCCTCCCAGGTTCACGTCATTCTCCTGCCTCAGCCGCCGGAGTAGCTGGGACTACAGGCGCCCGCCACCTCGCCCGGCTAGTTTTTTGTATTTTTAGTAGAGACTGGGGTTTCACCGTGTTAGCCAGGATGGTCTCGATCTCCTGACCTCGTGATCCACCCGTCTCGGCCTCCCAAAGTGCTGGGATTACAGGCTTGAGCCACCGCGCCCGGCCGCCCCTGGTTCTTAGAACAGTGTTGAGACAACTCTGATTAGATGTAGCCACTCTTCTGGAACAGATGTGAGTTTTGTTGGGGCTGTGAGGGCTGGAATTGCATCCTAAGATGCTGATCTCAGAGGCAACTCAGCCTCTCCCTGGCCCAGAGGTTCAGCTGAGCACTCCCACTGTCCCGATTTGGAGTAGAAGAAGGAGAACCCGGTGTAGCAGTATTTATTTATGTATTTGTTTGTTTGTTTGTTTATTTATTTATTTAAAAGATGGAGTCTCCCTATGTTGCTCAGGTGGGTCTCGAACTCCTGGGCTCAAGCAATCCTCCCGCCTCAGCCTCCAAAGTTGCAGAGATTACAGGCACAAGCTCCAGTGCAGGAGTTAACAGCTCTGGGCTTCGTGAGTGTCTGTGGGTGGGGAGGGTTCCTGTAGCCGTGTGTGTGTGTTGGGGTGGGGAGGGTTCTTGAGAAGTCTTCTGGGCTGCCGCTAGGCCTCCTCTGAGGAGCCAACCTGGGGCTCCAGAGGCTTAGGGTTCCAGCCGAGTACCTGCTGAAATGTGGGGCACCCTGCAGCCTCCCAGTCTTGTTCTTGCTTCTCCGACCCTCCCCCGTCCCCACCCTAGCTGACCCAAGCCCACAGGGCTGGCTGGGTGTCCTCCAGGCAACTGCATTGACAGCTACAAGTCCCAGTGGAGAAGGCAATCCCATGCCTTCCCCTCTTTACCGTCTTTACAACCTCTCTCCAGGGATTCTTTGTAGAAATGGAGTGAGAGGCAGAACAGAGGCAGCCTCCAGCTCTTTATTGAGAGAAAGAGAGAGAGAGAGGATGTAAGGAGAGAGAACTCTGCTGAAAAATGAACGTGTCCCTTTTCCAGTTTTCCTCCCAGCCCTGCTCATCTGTGCAGGTGGACCCAGGGCTTGTCATTAAGTCTCTACCTCTGACACCTCTGCAGCTTTCATGCCCAGGGCACCCTGCCTCTGTCTCCCCGTACCCCCTCAGCATCAGCTGCATACAGGGGCCCAGCACCCTTGAAGCTGCCCGTCCCACCCCAGCGCCAGCCCTCAGAACTAGCCCTTCACAAAATAACCCCCAAGCTGCACTTCAGTCTTGGCACTGAGCTCCTTGATAACAGGAGACAGAGGGAAGAAAGAAAGGAGAAATGCAGAGAACAGAACTGAGTGTAGGCCGGGCATGGTAGTTCATGCCTGAAATTCCAACACTTTGGGAGGCCAAGACAAGCAGATTACTTGGGCTCAGGAGTCTGAGACCAGCCTGGGCAACATGGCCAAACTCCAACTCTACCAAAAATACAAAAAATTAGCCGGGTGTGGTGGTGCGTGCCTGTAGTCTGAGCTACTTAGGAGGCTGAGGTGGGAGGATCGCTTGAGCTTGGAAGGTGGAGGTTGCAGTGAGCCAAGATCGAGCCACTGCAGCTCCAGCCTGGATGACAGAGCAAGACCCCATCTCAAAGAAAAAAAAAGAAAGAAAAAAAAAAAAAAGAAAAAAAGAACTGGGTCTTATAATCTTCATTTGGATGCCTATAATCTCAGCACTTTGGGAGGCCAAGGCAGGAGGATCACTTGAACTCAGGAGTTCAAGACCAGCCTGGGCAACATAGTGATAACCTGTCTCTACAAAAAATACGAAAATTAGCTAGGTGTGGTAGCACATGCCTGTAGTCCCAGCTACGTGGTAGACTGAGGTGGGAGGATTGCTTGAGCCCGGGAGGTCGAGGCTGCAGTGTGCTGTGTTCATGCCACAGCACTCAGCCTGGGTGACAGAGTGAGACCCTGTCTCAAAAAGAAAAAGAAAAAGAAAAGAAAGGCTGGTTGCAGTGACTCATGCCTGTAATCCCAGCGCCTTGGGAGGCTGAGGCAGATCACTTGAGACCAGGAGTTCAAGACCAGCCTGGTCAACATGGTGAAACCCTGTCTCTACAAAAAATACCCAGGCATGGTGGTGCACACCTATAATCCCAGCTACTCGGGAGACTGAGGCACGAGAATTGTTCCAACCCAGGAGGCGGAGGTTGCAAGGTTTCAGTGAGTCGAGATCAAGCCCCACTGCACTCTTGCCTGAGCGACAGAGTCATGTCTCAAAAAAAAAAAAAAAAAAATCGAGTTTAGAGGGACCAAGTTTAGGGGGTAAGGAGTCAGTCGAGATCAAGCCCCACTGCACTCTAGCCTGAGCGACAGAGTCATGTCTCAAAAAAAAAAAAAAAAAAATCGAGTTTAGAGGGACCAAGTTTAGGGGGTAAGGAGTCAGTCTGTTTGTCCAGCTGTTCTTTTTTTTTTTTTCAGAAATGGGGTCTCACTACATTGGCCAGGTTGATCCTGAACTCTTGGCCTCAAGCAGTCCTCCCACCTTGGCTTCCCAGAATGCTCGGATTACAGGCATGAGCCACGGTGACCAGCTAGTCCAGTTGTTCTTATGTTCATCTATTCACCTAACCACTGCCCACTTGCCTGTCTCTCTGCCCCACTTCTCGCTTTCATTTTTTTCTTATTTTTTGTTTTTTTGAGTTGGAGTTTTGCTCTGTCCCCTAGGCTGGGGTACAATGGTGCAATCTCAGCTCACTGCAACCTCTGCCTCCTGGGTTCAAGTGATTCTCTTGTCCCAGTCTCCCGAGTAGCTGGGATTACAGGCTCCCACCACCACACCCGGCTAATTTTTGTATTTTTAATAGAGACGAGGTTTCACCATGTTGGCCGGGCTGGTGTCGAACTCCTGAGCCCAAGTGATCTGCCCGCCTCGGCCTCCCAAACTGCTGGGATTACAGGTTTGAGCCACTGCGCTGGTCCTCTCATTGTCTTTCTTTTTCTTTGATCTATTGTATCTAGCATTCATTCGTTTGTGCTTCATTTACAGATCAAGTCCCAGTCAAATAGACTTGCAAAACAATTTACATATAAGCAAAATTTCCCAAGCTCCACTTTTGGAAACTTTTACTTTCACACAATATTCACACTCCTACTTTCGTTCTCTCTTGGAGGGGGGTTGCCCCATCCCCCTTCTCTTTCTCTTTCTCTCTCTCTCTCTCTCTGAACGGGGTGGTTTCCCCATTCCCCTTCTCTTTCTCTTTCTTTCTCTCTCTCTCTCAACATTTACTCCATCCAGCCTCACCTGGGCCACTGTGCCTTCTCACCTTAGCCCAGATTTCCTCATCCTTGGCCCTCTGCCGCCTGACTTGTACCCGCTCCAGGCTGGCCCAGGGTCGTGGGAGGGATTCCCACGGCCTTTCTGCCTTCAAAGGGAGACTCTCGCCTCTTTTCCACCTCAGCTGCTAAAGACCTTCCCCGCTCTCCCTCCTCAAGCCTTTACCTATTCTGCTCCTCCTCATCCCTTCAACCAGGGCTACTCCTTGGCTCTACCGACTCCACAGGGCCAGGAATGTGAACTCCCTCATTTGCACCCCCTGCTCTAACTCAAATGACCTCCGTGCTGTTCTCATCCTTCTTCTTTCCCCCTGGATTCTGATTTCTCCTTCTGGGAAAAACCAGTAACTCCTTTGTGGCTAACCCTTGCCATCTCTAGCTTTTGCGGGACATCTCTTCCTTTCTGCATCTTCTGACTCTTCCTGCATCTTCCCTGCCCTCAGCCCACAGACACCTCCCCCACCCGTGTCCTGTTGCCACCATCCCAGCCTCCTCTCTACACAGCCACTTGTCAGAAGGAGGACCTCCCACCTCTCTCTCTCCATCATCTCTTTTCCACTCTTCAGTTAGGCTTCTGTCTCCCACTACTCCACAAAACAGCTTTCACCAGAGTAATCGATGCCCTCCACATCTTCAAATTTGATGATGTCCATTCAGTTGTTTTTTGTTTGTTTTTGAGATGGAGTCTCAGTCTTTCCTCCAGGCTGGAGTGCAGTGGCATGATCTTGGCTCACTGAAACCCCTGGTTCCCAGGTTCAAGCGATTCTCATGCCTCAGCCTCCTGAGTAGCTGGGA
>NW_012117376.1:4735557-4736709 GCF_000951035.1 Colobus angolensis palliatus
TTTTTTTTTTTTTTTTTGAGACAGTGTCTCACTTCTTTTACCCAGGCTGGAGTGCAGTGGCATAAGCAGCCTCGACTTCCCAGGCTCAGCCTCTTGAGTACCACGCCCAGCTAATTTTTGTTATATCTTTGTAATAATTTCTTCCTTGTACTTCTGCTCAAGATGGTATACTGAGCTGGCATTTTGCTCCAAACACATAGAAATGCAGGATAGAATGTTTTTGGGGGTTTTTTGTTCAATTTTTAAAAATGTACAGTTGAACTAAAAGCAACAATGGTAAAATTTCAGATTTTCAGATGCCAAAGCAACATTGTGGATTCCTTCAGTAATAAGTGAGAACTGAAGCCATGGAGCCCATAAAGATGTTGAGATCTAAGCCAAGGAGCTGGGCTTTTTATGTTTTTGTTTTTTAAAATTTTTTATTTTAGAGACAGATCTTGCTCTGTCACCCAGGCTAAAGTGCAGTGACATGATTGTAGTTCACTGCAGCCTCAAACTCCTGGGCACAAGTGATCCTCCACTCAGCCTCCCAAGTTGCTAGGATTATAGCCATGGCTGGGGCTGAGCTTTTAATACTAGATGCCAGGGCAGCAGTCAAGACTACAGGCTAGAACTGGGCTCCTTGCAAAAAGACTAGGAGGTAGGAAAAGGGCTGTCCTGTCTGTTAACGTAGGCTTACAAAACTGTAAAACTCATTGCCTGGGAAATATGGACAGAAGTGAAAATGGGACACTCAGCCCAGTCCATGAGAAGTATTCTTGTCAGTCCTGAGATGTCATAACCTCTGTCTTGGGCAATGTGTGACTGGACAGCTACTATTCTGCACTGTCTTCTTGATACAGAAACCCCAATATCAAAATAACCCCAGCCCAAGATAAAAATTGATCCAAAGCCAATGAATCACATTGGTCAAAGCAATTCACAGTTAATTCAAAACCTAAGGAATTAATAGAATCCTGTAGAGGAAAAGTTCCCAGAAGATATGTTCACAAATAAAAATTACAAAACAAGTGGCCGGGCACAGTGGCTCACGCCTGTAATCCCAGCACTTTGGGAGGCTGAGGTGGGCGGATCACCTGAGGTCAGGAGTTCAAGATCAGCCTGGCCAACACAGTGAAACCCCATTTCTACCAAAAATACAAAATTAGCTGG
>NW_012117376.1:4745794-4747374 GCF_000951035.1 Colobus angolensis palliatus
CTTGAGCCACCGCGCCCGGCCCTTGTTGTGGTTTCGATTTGCATTTCCCTAATGAAAAGAGACCTTGAGCATTTTTTCATATACCTATTTGCCACTTGTATGTCTTCTTTGGGGAAATGTTCATTCAAATCTTTTTTGAATGTGGTATGTGGTGTGTTTTTACTACTTTTTTTTAGGAGTTCCTTATATATTTTGGAGATTAATTCCTTATCAAATACATGGTTTGCAAGTATTTTCTCCCATTCTGTAGGTTGCTTTTTTATTCTGGTGATTGTATCCTTTGCTGTGCAAAAGCTTTTTAGTTTGATGTAATCCTAATTGTTCATTTTTGGAGTTTTTGCCTGTGCATCATCAATTGTGAAATAATTGCAACAATCAATGTCATGAAGCTTTTCCTGTATATTTTCTTCTAGGATTTTTATAGTTTCAGGTTTTATGTTGAAGTCTTTAATATGTTTTGATTTTATTTTAGTGTATAATATAAGATAAGGATGCAGTTTCATTCTTTTACAGGGGATATCCAGTTTTCCCGGCACCATTTGTTGAAGAGACTGTCTTTCACCTTTGTGTATTCTTGGCACTGTTGTTGAATATCAGTGGACTATATATGTATGGATTTATCTCAGGGATCTCTATTCTGTTCTATTGGTTTATATGTCTGTCTTTATGCCAGCACTATACTGTTTTAATTAGTGTAGCTTTGTAACATAGTTTGAAACCAGAAAGTGTGATGCCTCTAGCTTTGTTCTTCTCAAGACTGATTTGGCTATTTGTGGTCTTTTGTGGTTCCATATAAGGTTAGAATTGTTTTTTCTGTTTCTGTAAAACAAATGTCCTTGGGATTTTGATAGAAATTGCATTGGTTTTGGGTAGTATGGACATTTTAACTATATTAAGTCTTCCAATCTATAAACATGGTATGTCTTTCCCCTTTTTTGGTGTCTTGTTTAATTTCTTTCGTCAATATTTTGTTGTTTTCAGTGTACAAGTCTTCCACCTCCTTAGTTAAGTTTATTCCTAAGTATTTTATTCTTTTTTTGTGCAATTGTAAATGGGATTGTTTTTCTAATTTCCTTTTCAGATAGTTTATTGTTAGTGTATAGAAATGTAACTGATTTTTATATGTTGATCTTATATCCTGGAACTTTACTAAATTTATTTATTAGTTCTAACATTTTTTTAATGGAGTCTTTAGGGTTTTCTATATATAAGATCATTTGGGCCAGGTACAGTGGCTCATACCTGTAATCTCAACACTTTGGGAGGCTGAGGTGGATGGATCACTTGAGCACAGAAGTTTGAGACCAGCCTGAGCAACATGGCAAAACCACATCTCTACCAAAAATACAAAAATTAGCCTGGCGTGGTGGCACACTTGTGGTCCTAGTTATTCAGGAGGCTGAGGTGGCAGAGCAAGACCTGGTCTCAAAAATAAATAAATAAGATAATGTTATCTGCAAACAAAGATAGTTTTACTTCTTCTTCCCCCCTCCACCCCCCAATTTGGATGCCCTTTCTTTTCTCTTTCTTTCTTTCTCTCTCTTCCTTTCTTTCTTTTTTCTTTCTTTTCTTTCTTCTCT
>NW_012117376.1:4754719-4755544 GCF_000951035.1 Colobus angolensis palliatus
TGAGTAGCTGGGATTACAGGTGTGTGCCACCATGCCCGACTAATTTTTGTGTTTTTAGTAGAGACAGAGTTTTGCCATGTTGGCCAGGCTGGTCTCAAACTCCTGGCCTCAAGTGATCTGCCCATCTCGGCCTCCCAAAGTGTTGGGATTACAGGCATGAGCCACCACACCCGGCTTGGTCTATGATGCTCTTAATGTGCTGCTGGATTCAGTTTGCTAGTTTTTTTTTTTTTTTGAGGATTCTAACAGGGTTTTAAAATATTTAAAAGAAAAAGAAAATAATAAAATACATAAGACAAAGAAGACATTATAAAAACTTAACAGATGAATTTGAAGTAAATTCTTAAAGCCTGTAACCTTTGAAAAAATAATTCAATGGATGAGCTAAACAGTTAACTAGATATAACTGAGGAGAGAACTGTTGAATTCTAATACATAGGGGTATGAAAATCACTCAGGATGTAGCACAACAAGGTAAAGATCTGGGGGGAAAAGTTAAGAGACTTGGATAATAAAATGACACACCTTCAAAATATAACTAATAGGAATTTCAGAGGGAGAGAACAGACAGAATGAGGGAAAGACAATATTAGGACAGATATTTTTATTTTTATTTTTTGAGACGGAGTCTCGCTCTGTCACCCGGGCTGGAGTGCAGTGGCCGGATCTCACCTCACTGCAAGCTCCACCTCCCGGGTTTATGCCATTCTCCTGCCTCAGCCTCCGAGTAGCTGGGACTAGGCTACAAGCGCCCGCCACCTCACCCGGCTAGTTTTTTTTTGTATCTTTTTTTAGTAGAGACGGGGTTTCTCCATGTTGGTCAGG
>NW_012117376.1:4755771-4762161 GCF_000951035.1 Colobus angolensis palliatus
ACCTCGTGATCTGCCTGCCTCGGCCTCCCAAAGTGCTGGAATTACAAGCATGAGCCACTACACCCAGCCGAAACTATAGAATATCAAGGAAAAATAGAAATCTAAAGCTATTAAGAAGAAAAGACATAATAAGTAAAAGCAATGACAATCAGACTAACAGTAGACTTTTCAACAGTAACAATAGATGCTAGAAGGCAATGGAAGAGACAGAGTCTCTCTCTGTTGCCCAGGCTAGATTGCAGGGGCACGATCTCAGCTTAGTGCAACCTCTGCTTCCTAAGTTCAAGAAATTCTCTTGCCTCAACCTCCTGAGTAGCTGGGATTACAGGTGTGTGCCACCATGCCCGACTAATTTTTGTGTTTTTAGTAGAGACAGAGTTTTGCCATGTTGGCCAGGCTGGTCTTGAACTCCTGACCTCAAGTGATTTACCTGCCTCATTCTCCCAAAGTGCTGGGATTACAGGCGTGAGCCACCACGCCCAGCCCCAGCCTCTTATTTTAGAGATGAGAAAACTGATGTTCATGAAAATTAATGCCACCTAGCTAAAGTCACATAGATTTCTGATTGAAGACCTCAAGCTCTTAACCACTGTTTACACTGCTTCACTTACCACATGCTACTTTAATCATATACAAAGGTGTCTATTTCCTCCAAAGGACCAGGAGCAGCTTAAGGTCAGCACAGGATTGGATTTATTTCTATGTTATCAATAAATATTTGCTTCATTGGATCTTATTGACAGCTTTGAGGATGCAGTTGATATTAGGCGGGTGTCCACAAGAGTTAAACGTGGAGTTAGTTTAGAGGTTAGTGGGTAGGAGTGTGTTTGTGGGCAAGAGGTATCTTTGAAGCCTTATGGAAAGAGGAGCTTGATGAGTGAGGTACCTGAAGGATGCTGACTAGGAATCTGAGTCTCTGGGCCTGCAGCTGGTCCTCCTTGAATGGTCCTGTTTTTGGGGTTGGGGACACTGGGCGAGGTAGGAATGCACCGGGTGGGTGTGATGGTGCAGAAGGGGCTACATTACCCGCATCCACACTCCTCACTGGACTTTTGGATGCAGAAAAGAGAAATTTGGAGCTCATTCCTGAGGGAAAAAAAATTTTCCTGATTCAAAAATCAAGTATACAGGCTGGGCATGGTGGCTCACGCCTGTAATCCCAGCACTTTGGGAGGCTGAGGCGGGCAGATCATGAGGTCAGAAGATCGAGACCATCCTGGCTAACACGGTGAAACCCCATCTCTACTAAAAATACAAAAAAATTAGCTGGGTCCCAGCTACTCAGGAGGCTGAGGCAGGAGAATGGCGTGAACCCGGGAGGCAGAGCTTGCAGTGAGCCGAGATGGCGCTGCTACACTCCAGCCTGGGCAACAGAGCGAGACTCCGTCTCAAAAAAAAAAAAAAAAAAAAATCAAGTATACAATGTCCGATTCTCAGTTTTGACAAATGTACCATGGTAATAGAAAATGTCAACAATGGAGACACTGAACGAAGGGTATAAGGGAACTTTCTTTGCTGTCCTTATAACTTTCTTTGTAAATCTAGAATTATTCCAAAACAAAAGGTTTATTAAAGACAGAACAGCAAGTTACAGCTGAACTGAAGGCTGGAATCCCAGAAGAACACAGCCTCTGAACAGAAGGGAAATGTCTGCTGTCCTTAGACAAGCTACTTCCCTGCTCTCAACTTCAGTTTGTTCATCTGCAAAATGGAGAACTATCTTTTTGCAGAGTACCTGCTGGAGATATGATGATAATGAAATGAGAGAAGGAACAGGAAGGTGGATCAGGATCCCAGCAAAGCAGTGAGCTTCAGGACCAGGTCCAACAGGGAAGCAAGTCCTAGGTCTGGGCAGAGGCATGAGGAGGTTGGGTCCGGTTCAGCCCAGCACACTAGATACTGAGGCAGACTGGTTCAAGATCCTGCCCTAAGACATAAGGCAACAACTCCTGACAGACAGTTTGATGGGGGATTGACACTTCCTCTGAGATGATGCCCCCAAAGCCCTGGGGCCTGGATGGCTGATCTCTGGCTGGTCTTGTCCTTCTGGATCTCCTGGGAAAGATAGACAGTTCAAAAAGGGCTGAGAGTGCAGAGCCCAGTAAGAGTAGAAGCCCTGGGTGTGACCTCAGAGGACAGGTCGTTCCTCCCCATCCATGGAAATAGGCGGACAGGCAGCAGCAGCTTGTAGCCAGAGGGACAGAGTGGCAGCTTTAGGCTGGGGGCAATGAGTGAAGCTGGGCTCTGGCAGGTAGAGGTTGAGCATTTCTGCATGCCTTGGTCCTCCTTTGCATTAATTACTCACTGACATGGTTTGCACTGCGCTCCCTTAGTGCTATTTTAATTAACGGAGATCTCCTCCGAGCAAACCAGCTGCTGTGTAAGTTGTCAAACTGTCAGCATGCACAGGATGGGTGTCACGGGGACATTAAGTGTGGGAACTACCAATGGGCTCCCCATCTTCTTGGCACATAACAATCTCCCCTGAAATCCATCCCATAGTAAAAGTGGGCAAAAGAATGTCAACATCAAGAAGTTGGCTTTGGGTTCAGATAGATTTAGTCTGAACTTTGACTCTGGCACTGATTTACTGTGAGAACTTTGGGCAAATTGCTTAAACTCTGAATCTTCCTCATCTGCAAAATGGTGACAGCAATGCTTATTTTGTTACCAGCAATGTGGTAGATCATGTACAATAACATGCTCCACTCAGTGCCTGTAGTGCTCAATAAATGATTTGTTATTAAATCCATTTTCCTGGTCATGTAAGTGTTCCCTATTAAGCCCTTTGTAAGTTTATTATCGCCTGAGAAGAACGATAATGAGAAAAATCCCAAAGTTCTCATTATTAACTTTCTGGTTTTCTGTGTATTATTACTCTGTGTTCAGAGAACGCTTATTTTCTCAGTAGCTTGGCCGCTCAGCTCCCACCCTTTAAACCATTAAGACCCTAAAATCCTCTTCCCCCTGTTCCTTCCCTTTCCTAGCAGGTCCCTGGCTGGACTGAGCATTCTCTCTGAGGCTCTTAAAGTTTACGTGCAGCTGCCCCCTCTGAATAAATGAGCAAAGGGTAAGCAGAAGAAATGGCTGAGTTGAGCTCTGAAGGATGAGTAGGAGTTAGGTAAAGGGAGGGAGAGCGGGGACAGGAGGTGTTCTGGGCAGAGATAATACCATGTTCAAATGCCCAGAAGCAAGAGATAGTGTGCTGGATTTGGGGAACTGAAAGGGTTTAGCTGAATGGAAAAGGCTTGGAGAAGGCAAGGGGGTAGGTGTGAGAGACAAACTAGAGAGGAAGGTGGGGTCTGACACAAAGGACCTTGGAAGCCCTCTTTCAGAGTTTGGAACTTATCCTATAGGCAGATAATGAAAGAAGACAGGGAAAGATTTTATATAGCAAAAGGGCGCATTCAGATTTGTATTATTTTTTTGTTTGTTTTTTTGTTTTGTTTTGTTTTTGAGACGAAGTTTCTCTCCTGTTGCCCAGGCTGGAGTGCAGTGGCACGATCTCAGCTCACCGCAACCTCCACCTCCCAGGTTTAAGCGATTCTCCTGCCTCAGCCTCCCTAGTAGCTGGGATTACAGGCACCTGCCACCACACCTGGCTAATTTTGTATTTTTAGTAGAGACGGGGTTTCATCATGTTGGCCAGGCTGGTCTCGAACTCCTGATCCCAGGTGGTCCACCCGCCTCGGCCTCCCAAAGTGCTGGGGTTACAGGCATGAGCCACCTAACCCGGCCCAGATTTGTATTCTATTTATTTATTTATTTTTAGGGACAGGATCTCGCTCTGTTACCCAGGCTGGAGTACAGTGGTGCAGTCATAACTCACCAAAGCCTCAACCTCCTGGGATCCTGAGTAGTTAGAACTAAAGGTACATACCACCATGCCTGGCTAATTTTAAAATTTGTTATAGGCCAGGTGCGGTGGCTCACACCTGTAATCCCAGCACTTTGGGAGGCCGAGGCAGGGGGATCACTTGAGGTCAGGAGTTCCAGACCAGCCTGGGCAGCATGGTGAAACCCTGTCTCTACTAAAAATACAAGGATTATTAGCTGGATGTGTCGGTGTGCACCTGTAGTCCCAGTTACTCAGGAGGCTGAGGCAGGAGGATCACTTGAGCCTAGGAGATAGATGTTGTAGTGAGCCAAGAGTGTGCCACTGCACTCCAGCCTAGGTGACAAGAGTGCAACCCTGTCTCAAAAAAAAAAAATAAAATAAAATTTGTTATAGAAATAAGATCTCCCTATGTTGCCCAGGCTAGTCTTGAACTCCTGGTTTCAAACAGTCTTCCCTTCTCAGCCTCTCAAAGTGCTTGGATTATAGGCATGAGCCACTGCACCTGGCCTAGATTTGTATTTTATCTATCATCTATCTAGCTAGCTAGCTATCATCTATTATCTATTTTTGTTTTCACTACACCCACATTTCAGCAATATGGTGGGTTTTTTGTTTGTTTGTTTGTTTTGTTTTGTTTTGTTTTTGAGATGGGGTTTCGCTCTTGTTGCCCAGGCTGGAGTGCAATGACTTGATCTCGGCTTACTATAACTTCTGCCCCCCAGTTTCAAGAGATTTTCCTGCCTTAGCCTCCCGAGTAGCTGGGATTACAGGTGCCCACCTCTACGCCCGGCTAATTTTCATATTTTTATTAGAGACAGGGTTTCACTATGTTGGCCAGGCTGGTCTGGAACCTTAGGTGATCCGCCCACCTCTGCCTGGGAGGTGCTGGGATTACAGGTGTGAGCCACTGCTCCCGGCTGATTTTGTATTTTTAAAAGACAATTTAGATGAGGTGTTGATAGTAAGTTAAAAAGGGCAGGAGTGGATGCGGGGAACCCAGTTAGGGGGCTTTTATTTGGTTTCAGGTCAAAGTGAGAGTTTCAGTTGAAAAAAAGAGAAGTAGTGTTCTCTTCTTTAAGAGCTCTTGGCCTGTAATCCCAGCACTTCAGGAGGCCAAGGTGGGCAGATCACAAGGTCAGGAGTTCGAGTCTAGCCTGGCCAACATGGTGAAACTCCATCTCTACTAAAAATACAACAACAAAAAATTAGCTGGGCCTGGTGGTGTGTGCCTGTAATCTCAGCTACCCAGGAGGCTGAGGCAGGAGAATCACTCGAATCAGGGAGGTGGAAGCTGCAGTGAGCAGAGATTGTACCACTGCACTCCAGCCTGGGGAACAGAGCGAGACTCTGTCTCGAAAAAAAAAAAAAGAGCTCTTTAGAAGGTTGAAGCTACATAATTAATATTAATTGGATCTAGGAAGTCTAGGAAGAGGGCAGAGGAAGAAGGAGGCAATAAGAGGTAGTCAGAGAGGTAAGGGGACAAGAAAGCCGAGACTTGTCAGGAGAGAAGACAACCACGGGGAGAGAGTTCCAAGTAGAAGAGATGGTCAACAGTATTCAGTGCTGCTACGGGGTCCCCACTGCAGGGACTGAGAAGTGAGCATTGTGTTCAGCTGGGGCCCCTGGTGAACAGTTGTCTGTGTGGGGGTGGGGTGCAGGAGACAGATTGCAGTGATTTGGGGAATGAGGGGGTGATAGGAGGAGAGAGGGAGTAGAGGTAACTCTTAAGAAAATTGGCAATGAATGAAAGGAGAGAGACAGAGTGGCAGATAGAAGCAAATGCTGTATAGAAGAAGACCTATGTATGCTGTGTAACACAGAGCTGGAGCTCAGTGATGTGATCATAGCTCATTGCAACCTTGACCTGTGGGACTCAAGCGATCCTCCCACCTCAGCCTCCCGAGTAGCTGGGACTACAGGTATGTGCCACCATGCCCGGCTAAGTTTTTAAAATTTATTTTAGTAGAAATGGAGCCTCACTATGTTGCCCAGGCTGCTCTTGAACTCCTGGACTCAAGCAATCCTCCCACCTTGGCCTCTGAAAGTGCTGGGATGACAGATGTGAGCCACCGTGCCTGGCCAAGAGAACTCATTTTTTTAAGATGGAAGAGACAGCACCATATCTATCTGTGAAGGGAAGGATCCAGTAGAGACCAAGAGGCTGAAGACGCAGGAGAAAGGGGAGCAATTGCTGATGAAGCAAGTTTTCAGGCGTTGTGGGAGGGGAGGGATGTGCAGCATCAGTGAGCAATCAGCCCCACACCCTTCTGAGATGGGAGAAGACCAAAATGAGACAGATGTGAGTAGCTTCTCCTGATGGTGGTGGTGGCTCAGGAAGTTAAAAGGGTCTCCTTCTGATGGTCCCTAATCTATTTATGTTCTCTGTAAAGAAAAAGGTGAAGTTGGCCAGGCACGGTGTCTCACACCTGTAATCTCAGCACTTTGGGAGGCCGAGGTGAGCAGATCACGAGGTCAGGACTTCGAGACCAGCCTGACCAACATGGTGAAACCCCATCTCTACTAAGAATACAAAAAGTAGCCGGGTGTGGTGG
>NW_012117376.1:4762251-4767264 GCF_000951035.1 Colobus angolensis palliatus
CTCTGTCTCAGAACAGGAAAAAAAAAAAAAACCCAGAAAAAGGTGAGGTTGTATGCTGAGAGCGATGCCAGGAGGCCTGGAGATGTGGGGGTATGAAGCAGCTGTTACGGGAAATGGCAAGGCACCTGTTGGGGGCTTGTGAAAGACCACTCCTTAGATAAAGCTCTTCATTTCCCTGAACTCATTTTTAAGATCACCCAAGTGGGGACCCAGCTGCGTATTGCTCACCTGTGGGGGATGCATCAGAGAAGCCAGGAGAAGGGAGGCAAGGGGCTTGGGGTAGCTGAGTTTGTGCAGACATCCTGTGAGACGATTTGATGACTGGCATTGGTCTCAGGGATAAGGGCTGTCTAAGGTCAGCGGATCCCCAGCTTCTGCTCAGGAGGGTGGGAGTGGGAGCCCCTGGGCATCTGCAGAGAGGCATACCAGGAGGGAGACAGGAGAGTTCTGTTCTTTCAAACCTGCTCCCTTCTGTCTCTGCCTTGGCCCCAGACACATTGATTTTCTGCTGAAACAAATGTCCTGGAGCAAAGCTGCAGGTCTGCGGTGAAATCATTCGCTTGCTAACCAAGGTATTCTCCCTGGCTCATGGATATTCAGTCAACTCAGCCCTCCTTAGGCTGGAATATTCTCAGTTTAATTGTGTGGGCACATGTGCCTCTGTGAGTGTGAGAGTGTGTGTGTGCATTCACACATACTCACTTGAGTCTAAATGGCAGTGTATGAGTATGCTTGTTTGTGAGAGTGTGTTTGTGAACTTGGACGTGTGTGGGTCTGTCTGAGAATGTGGTGGACAGTGTATAAGTGTGTGTTAGCCTGTAAAGATTTGTGTGGGCCTGTAGGGGAGTGGGTGAGGGTGTCTTAGTGAATTCATGAACTCGTGTGGACACATAAGCCCTAGCCAAACAGTATGAGCAAGGTGGATGTACGAGAGCCTCTGCGTATGTTCATGGGCTTACATGTGTGTCAGGCCTGTAATGCCAGCACTTTGGGAGGCCGAGGCAATACGATCACTTAGGTCAGGAGTCCACAATCAGCCTGGCCAACATGGTGTGGAGCCTGTTTGTCAATAATAGTAAGAATTATTAATTAATAAATATTAATTTTAATATTTGTGTCATTTATATTTTTACAAATCGTTTAGATATACTTCTCGATCCTCACAACCTTGTGAATAATATAGGAGAGAACATTCTATAAAAATTCCACATACCAGCCAGGTGCAGTGGCTCACGCCTGTAATCCCAGCATTTTGGGAGGCCAAGGTGGGTGGATCACCTGAGGTCGGGAGTTCGAGACCAGCCTGACTAACATGGAGAAACCCCATCTCTACTAAAAATACAAAAATTAGCCGGGTGTGGTGGCCCATGCCTATAATCCCAGCTATTCGGGAGGCTGAGGCAGGAGAATCGCTTGAACCCAGGAGGTGGAGGTTGCAGTGAGCCAAGATCGTGCCACTGCATGCCAGCCTGGGCAACAAGAGTGAAACTCCGTCTCAAAAATAAAATTCCACATGCCTTCATGATGTCTACTATAAGTAGTGTGTTAGAAAGGGTATATGTGGCTGGGCTCAATGGCCCATGCCTGTAATTCTAGCATTTTGGGAAGCCCAGGTGGGACCTGTAGTCCTAGCACTTTAGGAGGCTAAGGTGTGAGGATTGCTTGAGCCCAGGAGTTCAAGATGAGCCTGAGCAACATAGTGAGACCCTATCTCTACTGAAAGAGTAAAAAAGTTAAAAAAAAAGAAAGGGTATATATGAGTCTAGGGGTGGAAATGAGAGTATATGTGGATAGTCTCAAATGTGGATGATGTAGACCTGGACACCGAGGCACACCCCTTCACATGCCCTCATCTGCCTATGTCAAAGGTAAAGGGGCTCCCTTTTAGCACAGGCAGAGCCTGAATTGGTCTAGGCTTTCTCACTATGCACACAGAACAGGCAAGGAGATGCCCAAAGAGAGGCTGGAAATATCTAGCTCTTGGTCAACCCTTCACTTTTCTTCAACTTGTATCCTCACCCTTCTCCCAATCTACTGAATCTTTTTTTTTTTTGTTTTTTTTGAGATGGAATCTGGCTCTGTTGCCCAAGCTGAAGTGCAGTGGCGTCATCTCGGCTCACTGCAACCTCTGCCTCCTGGGTTCAGGTGATTCTCCTGCCTCAGCTTCCTGAGTAGCTGGGATTACAGGTGCACAGTGCCACGCCCTGCTAATTTTTGTATTTTTAGAAGAGACAGGGTTTCAGTATGTTGCCAGGCTGGTTTTGAACTCCTGACCTGAACTTATCATATTGCCTTGGCCTCCCAAAGTGTTGGTTTTACAGGCATGAGCCATTGTGCCCAGCCCTGATTCCTTCTTTAGCTTAAACAATTTGCTTAGGTTTTCTCCATTCCAAAATGGGCTTGCCTCTCCTTAAGCTATCATTCAAATCCTTTCCTTTGCTTCACTTACACGATTCTTGGAAGAATAGTTGCAGTCCGTGGATACACTTCCCCTTCATTGTCTCTGCAACATTGTGTGGTCTGGCTTCCACCCACACTCTTGACAGAGCTGCCCATACATACAGATGTTGATCCCAAAACCAATAGGCTGTTTCACTGCTTGTCTGAAACACTTGACCCTGCGGACCCTCTCCTCTCCCCCGGAACCCTCTCCTTCCCTAGCTTCTGTGATAGCACTCTCTGCTCCTCTTCTTCCTCCCTTGTGATACTTGTTCAGGGTCCTGTGCTCCTCTCACCTACCCTTTAAATGTTGGTGTGGGCTCCAATCCTCTTCCGTTCATCTATGTCTCACCTGTGCCTGAGTCATGTTCTCCTAACTCACTCGTCTCTGTCTCCAGCCCAGATGTCTCACCTGCAATCTGGACACTTTTAGCCTGCTCCTATTGGACACCCTCCCCCATTATCTTTCTCACAACTCAGTGTGTCCAATACTGGTTTCATCGTCTTGCCCCTAACCTTCTTCCCCTTCTCTTTCTCTAACCCCACCTGGTACCATTACCAACCCAGTTGTTACCAAAGCCAGAAACCTAGGAATCATCCTCTATTTCTCTCCTTTCTTAAACCCCTGTTTTCTTAGTCACTAAGTCATGTTTATTCTACATCAACACATTTTATTTTATTTTATTTATTTTTTTGAGACAGAGTCGAGACAGGTTTCACCATGTTGGCCAGGTTGGTCTCAAACTCCTGACCTCAAATGATCCACCCGCCTCGGCCTCCCGAAGTGCTGGGATTACAGGCATGAGCCACCGCACCCAGCCTACATCAACACATTTTAAATTTAACAAATGCTTACTGAGCCACCACTAAATGCCAGATAACATCTTCAGAACAACTCTGTAAGTCAAGGATTATTATTCACATTTGATAGATGAAGAAATTCAGAAATGTATGCATCTTAAAAATGTTTTTTTCTCTAAATTCCCAAGACCACTATCATCTCTCTGTTTCCCTTGTCAGGCTAGGAGTTCCTTGAGGTTAGGAATCAAATTATGCCCCGGTGCCCTGGCGAAGTGTCCAGTATCCTATGGAAATCTAGTGGGAGATCATTAATGGAAGGAAGAGAAAAAGGAAGGAAGGATGGAAGGATGGAAGGAAGAGAAAAAGGAAGGAAGGATGGAAGGATGGAAGGAAGGAAGGGTGAAAGGAAGGAAGGGTGGAAGGAACAAAAGAAAGAAGGAAGGGAGGGAGGGAGGGAGGGAGGAAAGAAAGGAGAAGTGAAACAGATTTTCTGTACATTGGTTACCAACTTGCCTGGGTCTGGTGAGAAAGAACACCCACACAGATAGCAGGTTACATGAAGCGGAGTTATGACTTACAGATAGACAGCAAGGGATAACCGAAGCCTAAGATTCATTGGGTGCTGGTCCCCCAAGGCTCAGGAAAGCTGCCCAGGGTGGATGGAATCTCATCTGTGCAGGCCTCACTTGCACTGCAGCTGAGAGACCCCAGAAAGCAGCCTGCCCTGGGTTTTATACCCCAGGGTTGATGATTCACTGGGCTAAAGCATTGAAGGCTATTCTGTTTCGAAGGGGCAACTGGAACAAAGCCTGGGTTGTTCTGGCCAGTTCCTCCCTATCTCAGGATGTTGCGTTCCCAGCATATTCTACAGTTATTCTTGAGAACTAGTCAGAAAAGGGAAGAGAAGAGGGTTGATTCAAGGCCACCCAGAGAACTGTACTGCAGTAGAGAGGAAAGCATTCACATTCATCTCACTCATTCTTATCCTCTCCTCTGACTTTGAGCTCTGTTGTTTGATGCACGTGTGTGTGTGTGACAGCAATGGAAAACTAATTTTGGCAAGATCCCCATTTAGATTCTGTGTACCTAATGACAGCATTGTCTAAGAGATATTAAGCACAGTTGCATCCATGTCAAGACCCCATTGCAATTTTTTTTTTTTTTTTTTGAGACAGGGTCTTGCTTTGTCACCCAGGCCACAGTGCAGTGGCATGATCGCCGCTCACTACAGCCTCCACCTCAAAGGATCCTCCCACCTCAGCCTCCCAAGTAGCTTACACCACCACGCCGAGCTAATTTTTAAAAAACTTTTTGTAGGCTGGGCGCAGTGGCTCATGCCTGTAATCCCAGCACTTTGGGAGGCCAAGGTGGGTGGATCACGAGGTCAGAAGTTCAAGATCAGCATGGCCAACATGGTGAAACCCCATCTCTACTAAAAACTATAAAAATTAGCTGGGCATGGTGGCAGGCACCTGTGGTTCTGGCTACTTGGGAGGCTGAGGCAGAAGAATCACTTGAACTCTGGGAGTTGGAGGTTGCAGTGAGCAACGATCGTGTCACTGTACTCTAGCCTGGGCAACAGGGTGAAACTCAATCTCCAAAAAAAAAAAAACAAAAAAACCACAACTTTTTGTAGAAACAGGGTCTCACTATGTTGCCCAGGCTGGTCTCCAACTCCTGGGCTCAAGCGAGCCTCCCACCTCAGTCTCCCAAAGGGATGGGATTACAGGTGTGAGCCACCATGCCTGCCCCCCATGCATTTTTTTTTTTTTT
>NW_012117376.1:4767724-4777414 GCF_000951035.1 Colobus angolensis palliatus
TTTTTTGTATTTTTTAGTAGAGATGGGGTTTCACCATGTTGGTCAGGCTGGTCTCGAATTCCTGACCTCAAGTGATCCACCCGCCTCGGCCTCCCACAGTGCTGGGCTTACAGGTGTGTGCCATCATGCCCAGCCCCCATGCATTCTTTTATTTAATTATTACACCTGTGCTATGAGATTGGTATAATTGCTCACCTCATGAGAAAAAAGGCTTGAAGAAGTATCTTGTGCAGCTGATAAACAACAGAGCCACACTGGAACCCAGAACTGCAGACTCACTGTTACTCCAACCCCTGTGTTACTCTATCTAGAAAGTGAGGACTGAAGACCAAACCTATAGCAACTATAAAAGTATATTTCATGGAAATGGTTTGAAAATGATAACAAATGAGAATTAAGGGGCTTTTACTGTGGTGCAGGAGGTCTGTTGAGGTCCCCAGAGCCAAGTGCAAAAATGTCTGTAATACTAATAGTGTCACATTTGTTCAGAGCTTTGCAGTTTACATTTTGTTTTTATTGCTTATTTTTAAATTGTGGTAAAATATACGTGACAGGAAGTTTACAATTTTAACCATTTTAAGTGTACAGTGTTTTGGTATTAAGGGCAGTCTTATTGTTGTGCTACCATTACCACCATCTATTTCCAGAACTCTTTTCATCTTGCAAAAATGAAACTCTATACCCATTAAACTCCCCACTGCCCCTCCCACAACTCTGGAAACCATCATTCTGCTTTCTCTCTCTGTGAATTTGATTACTCTAGGTACCTCATATAAGTGGAATCATGCAGGCTGGGCACGGTGGCTTATGCCTGTAATCCTAGCACTTTGGGAGGCCGAGGCGGGCAAATCACCTGAGGTAAGGTGTTCGAGACCAGCCTGGCCAACATGGTGAAACACCGTCTCTACTAAAAAATACGAAAATTAGCTAGGCATGGTGGCAGGCACCTGTAATCCCAGCTACTCGGGAGGCTAAAGCAGGAGAATTGCTCAAACCCAGGAGGCAGAGCTTGCAGTGAGCTGAGATCGCGCCACTGCACTCCAGCCTGGGCAACAGAGCAAGACTCCGAATCAAAAAAAAAAAAAAAGTGGAATCATGCAGTATTTGTCCTTTGTGACTGGCCTGTTTTGCTTGGCATAATGTTCTCAAAGTTCGTGCAGTAGTATGTATCAAAATTCCCTTCCTTTTTAAAGCTGACAAAGTGTGTATGTACTTTTTCACTACTACTAGGATGTAGTAAAAGTATGTATATAGACCCAGGGCTAGAACCCAGACCCCATCTTATTTCTCTCCTCACGCCTTACTTCATTATAAGGCTTCCCAAGCACAGGCCTCACACTCCTCTGCATTTGAGATCCTCAGACAGCACATAGTGGTGAGGGGGTCTAACCATGCCCATCATCATACAAGCCATCGTAAGCTAGACCTACTATAGAAGACACAGACTGTGACTGGGACTCAGACCCCATACGGACCTCCACGGACAAAACAGGGAGAGCCTGTGCCTATTGGTGAGGAGGGGGCTTGTAAGGCAGAAACTTTGAGCTCTGGCAGAAGGCAGTGAGAGCTGGCTCTGACCTTAAGGACAGGATCATCAGAAGGGGGTGGGATAATGAGAGGCGGGGGGGATTTTTAGCATAGACCACCAGGGGCCCAGAGAAAGAGGGTTTTGTAGGATTTGACCAGGAGGTTCCCTATGCACTTGCCAGACAGGTTAGCAAGCTACTCGCTTGCATTCCTATGAAGCAAACTGTTCCAGATGGAACTTTCAAGGTGGGTGGGAGTAGGAGAAGGGAAACACACATAGGTAGGGTGGTTGTGCTGAGCCTGGCACATAGGAATAGGTGTGTTTAAGGGTGGACTCGGGTATGAACCCGCATGGTAGAAAATGCAATGCCATGTGCAGGGTCATGTACCAGGGCCAGAGAAGGGAAGGGGACTCCCAAGCCATCTTGGCCGCTGGGTGAGGACTCTCTGTGTTTACTCCCAGCCCCACCTTGGACTTTGTGGAAGGGAGGCATCAAGAGGACAGATCACATCACATCAGAACCTGGCACGAGCTGGCTCCTGGCATCCTTGGACTAATCTTGCCCTGGTGTAGGCCATCACAGAAGCCCCCTGGATATTGCCTGGTGCCTCATTAATGGCATTGCTGAGCTCATTAATTTGATTTTTCCCCTCTCCTTAGTCTTCCAACTTGGAGCTGTCACCTCAGTCACTCCCAGCCTGGGGCTGGGTTAGCACAGAGGATCCCTCAGAGGTTGCTGTCGGTCTCATGACACAGATTCAGAAAGACCCGACTGGAGCTCCCTTTGGGGTGCAGTATTTTCATAGGGGTGTTTCAGCAGAGCACCGCAAACTGAGCGCTGAAATTACAAAATGTATTGTCTTGGGCTAGCGCAGTGGCTCACGCCTATAATCCCAGAACTTTGGGAGGCTGAGGCAGGTAGATTGCAGGAGTCCAGGAGTTTGAGACCAGCCTGGGCAACATGAAAAAACCCTGTCTCTACTAAAAATACAAAAAAAAAATTAGCTGGGTGTGGTGGTGGACGCCTGTGGTCTCAGCCACTGGGGAGGCTGACGGGGGAAGATCACCTGAGCCCAGGGAGGTCGAGGTTGTAGTGAGCCGAAGTCACACCACTGTACTCCAGTCTGTGCAATCAGAGTGAGACTCTGTCAAAAAAAAAAAAAAAAGGAAAGAAAGGAGGAAGGGAGACAGGAAGGGAGGGAGGAAGGGAGGGAAAGGAAAGAGAGAGAAAAGAAAGAAAGAAAAAGAAAGAGAAAGAAAGAAAGAAAAAGAAAAGCAAGCAAGCAGTGAGGGAGGGAGGAAAGGAAGGAAGGACAGAAAGGAAGGAAGGAAGGAAAGACAGAAAGGAAAGAAGGAAGGAAGATGCTGAGTGCAGTGGCTCACGCCTGTAATCTCAGCACTTTGGGAGGCTGAGGTGGGTGGATCACTTGAGGTCAGGAGTTCGAGACCAGCCTGGCCAACATGGTGAAACCCCGTCTCTACTAAAAATACAAAAACTAGCCAGGTGTCGTGGCGGGCACCTGTAATCCCAGTTATTTGGGAGGCTGAGGCAGGAGAATCACTTGAACTCAGGAAGCAGAGGTTGCAGTGAGCTGAGATCATACCGCTGCAGTCCAGCCTGGGTGACAGAGTGAGACTCTGTCTCAAAAAAAGAAGAAAGAAAAGAAAAGAAAGAGAGAGAGAGAGAGAGGGAAGGAGGGAGGGAGGGAAGGAAAGAAGGAAGGAAGGAAGGAAGGAAGGAAGGAAAGAAGGAAGGAAGGAAAGAAAGAAGGAAGGAAGGAAGGAAAGAAGGAAGGAAGGAAGGAAAGAAGGAAGGAAGGAAAGAAAGAAGGAAGGAAGGAAGGTTGGTTTTGTCTTAAAGTTCTGGAGGCTTGAAATCTGAGATCAAGGTGTTGGCAGGGTTGGTTCCCTCACAGGGCTCCAGAGCCAATGGTTCCCTGTTAGGGCTCCAGGCAGAATCTGTTTCATGCCTCCCCCGCGGCTTCTGGAGGAGAGCTGGTGTCTTTGGTGTTCCTTGACTTGTGGATGCATCCCCCCGTCTCTGCCTTTGTCTTCACATGATGTTCTCCGTGTGCGTATGTGTGTGTGTGTGCGTGTGTGTGTGTGTGTCTCTGTGTCCAAAGTTCCCCTTTTCATAAGGACATCAGTCTTATTGGATTAGGGCCCACTCTAATGACCTCATTTTAACTTGACCGCATCTGTAAAGACCCTATTTCCTGTTGAGGCTACACTTTGAGGTAGTGGGGACTTGGAATCCAGCATATATTTTTTTTAGGGGACACAATGCAACCCATAATGGGGAAATCTTTTATTCTTCAAAACCCTCCTCTGAACACCATGTGTCTTTAGGAAACTCATAAGCCTTTGTCTCCAGAATGGCATGAATTTGAGCTCAGAATGAACTTCCTAATAGGATGTAGTGAAAATCGTGACGATGGCCAGGGGGAAGAGCAAGGAAAGGAGGGGCAAGAGCAAGGAGAGGAGGGGGAAGAGCAAGGAGAGGAGGGGGAAGAGCAAGGAGAGGAGGGGGAAGAGTGGAAAAAGGAGAAACTAGAGAAGGAGAAGGAATGAAGGAGAAAAATCACATCCAAACTCTGTCTTTTTTTTGGAGGGTAGAGGGGGTAGGATAGGGTCTCACTCTGTCGCTCAGGCTAGAGTACAGTGGTGCAATCACAGCTCACTGCAGTCTCGACCTCCCAGGCTCAAGTGATCCTCCTGCCTCAGCCTCCAGAGTAGCTGGGACCACAGGTGTGTGCCATCATACCTGGCCAATTTTTTGTATTTTTTGTAGAAGTGGGTCTTTGCCATGTTGCCCAGGCTGGTCTCGAACGCCTGAGCTCAAGCAATCCGCCCGCCTCAGCCTCCCAAAGTGTTGGCATTACAGGCATGAGCCTCCAAATTCACTTTCGATATGCTTATAGGAGGAAACCATGGCAAAGTCTTTCTAAGAACATGGGTTGAATCTCTCAGCTGGACCCCAACCGAAGCCTTGGCCAGAGAATATGATTTATCTTAAAGACCCCTTCCTCTCACAGCCAAAATGTTGAGGGAAAGAAGTTCCACATAAAAGAGAATGTATTGGCCAGGTGCGGTGGCTCATGCCTGTAATCCCAGCATTTTAGGAGACCAAGGAAGGTGGATCACCTGAGGTTGGGAGTTTGAAACCAGCCTGACCAACATGGAAAAACCCCATGTCTACTAAAAATTCAAAATTAGCCAGGCATGGTGGCGCATGCCTGTAATCCCAGCTACTCAGGAGGCCAAGGCAGGAGAATTGCTTGAACCCAGGAGGCAGAGGCTGCAGTGAGCCAAGATCGCGTCATTGCACTACAGCCTGGGCAACAAGAGTGAAACTCCATCTCAAAAAAAAAAAAAAAAAGTGAACATATTGTAGAGTCCTATTTACATAAGAGTGAAGACTAGAAAAACGAATCTATGGTGATAGAAGTCAGAAGTGGTTACTGTTGGGAAGGATAAGCTGGGAGTGGGCATTACAGAGCCTCTAGGGTACATTGACTGGGTGATGGTGTATGTATATGTGACAATTCGCAGAGCTTGATATTTAAGACGACTTCAGTTTACTATAATTAAATCATATCATAAAAATCAATCAATAAATAAAAGAACCCCTTTCTTTCTTTTTTCACCCCACTAATCACCCCAGTCCACTCTGTCCAGTTCTCAGGCTGTTTCCATATTCTGTGCTCACAAATGTGAAATAAAGTAGAAAAACAACTAGCATGATGTTCAGCACATAATAATACTCACAAAATTTAAATTTCCTTTATGCACCTGTGCACATCATGTTCTGGAGATACAGAAGGAAAGGTGTCCATAGATGACCTGGGATTCATCTCCATCAGTCATCTGTGGAATGTGGAGGCCCCGGGAGTAAAAGGGTGTTCAGGCTTTGGTGGAAGACTGGTAAAAATAAATAAATAAATAATGTCCCCTGTCCTCAGGAACAGAACACAGCCCAGCAGAAACCCCAAATCATAATTAAAAGATGCCCTGCAACTCTCTTGGCAGCATACATTTTGAAGATGAAAGTAAATGATTAAAATAATTAAACACTTCAAGCTGACAAGCTGGAGCAGAATCTTGCCAGCGGACGTTTGTCAGTAATTAGCTAATTAATCCTGGCGCAGATTATAAGCCATAACAAACCAGTCAGGTTGAACAGAGCCGGCTGCTCAGAATTAGACTTTTAAAAAAGAAGAGAAGGGTGCGGGGAGGAGAGGACAGATAAGAGAGAAGGAGGAAAAATAAGAGAAGAATAAGACAGGCATTTGGGGACACCTGGCTTTACCCGACCAGAAAGGGCAGGCACAGCCTACAAGGGACTTCCTGGAAAGCTTTGGGCCTGTGTAGGCTCGAAGCCCAGCCCATGCTGGTACTTCCATCCAAATGGATACTGCAGTTGTGGGGGAGAGGGAGGGCTCTATACCTCTGGCCCCCAAACCAGAAGGAACAGTGGAATGGCTAGGAGTCCTCTGACCATCCAGGTAGGAGGTGATGTCCCCCATCAGGTGGATACGGTATTATTCCATTTCTTATTCCATTCAACAAGGGATTCTAAGAATGACAAAAGTCTCATTTCTGTGGAAAGAAATGACAAGATCCAAATAGGGAATCAGGGCCCAGTCAAGCAGTCTGGATCATGGTAGGCTCTAGACCAGTGCTGACCAACAGAAATGTAACATGAGACACAAGTGTAATTAAATAAAGAGAAGCAGATGAAATTAATTTTAATTATATACTTTATTTAACACAGTATTTCCAAAATGCAAGTATTTTGTCATTATGGTTAATATGAAAACATTTTTTTCATGAGCTATTTTACATTCTTTTTTCCTAAGTCTTTAAATTCCCGTATGTATTTTATACTTTTAGCCCATCTCAACTCAGACTAGCTATATTTCAAGTGCTCAATAGCCATGTATGGCTAGCAGCTCCCGTATTTGATAGCACAGCTCTAGACACAAAAAGAAGTAGGGGAGAGGGATCCTAAGCCCTGGGACAATCTGCAGTGGGGGTGGGGGCAATCAGAGTGATATGACCTCCTCATCGTCTGTGTTTCTCTCTTTGGCCATTCTTCCACCTCACTGCCCTGGCTGGCTGTTTCCAATCAAATCGGCCTCACTTTCAAGGCTCGCTAAAGATGAAGGTTCTGGGAAGGACAGAGAAGAATCCAGAGGAAATGGATTCCTGCTCTGGTGCATACACATGGGGCAGGAGAGTGCTACTGCTGTGGCATAAAGAGTTGTGCCCTGTAGTCTGGGAGCACGATTGTGTTTGTGCACCTGTGCATTTCAGAGATGCTCCAGCACACCAGCACTGACCTTCAGGGAGCGTCTTGCAGCCTCAGTCCCCGAGAAAAGCCCAGTGTCCTTCATAATCATGTCAGGGAAGTGACAAGAGATGGCACATTTCACTCTAATGGAATGTTCTAGAAAGTCTGTCAGAGGAAATTTGTCTCTTGGAAAATGATCGGGATCTTTCTGAGGTGAAGATCAAGATCAACCACTTCTAGGCAGAGACCAGTCCATCTTCCACTGCAATTCTGGCTTAAGCTCTCCACAGATGAGTTGAATCCCTCAGAAGCCACATCAAAGTTCTGGAAAGAGTGAGGGAGTGAAAGGACACAGCCCCTGACCAGTGGCACGGACTTGTTGGTGCAGCCACTGCCATGGGCTCCACTGCCCAGAGGAGAGGTCTGGGGAGGGCAGAAGAGGCAAGAGGAAGAAGGTGGGCTCTGAGAGCCACACCCACAACTCAGATTGCAGGGCAAAACAGAAGCCACTTCATCTTCTAAACTCACTTCTCAAGGAACACAACCCTTCTTCCCCTGCTCCCAAACTGCACCCTTGTTTAGTCAAGCCTGTGTCCCCTGCCTGTAGGAAGGAGGAAAGCTCTTTTTTGTGCACCAGCAGAACTACATTTGATGATGCATCTTAGTAACTTTGTGCTTACAATAGAACAAAGCAGCATTGCTTAGGGCCAAGGGAGGTGAAAGAGAATCTCATGGTGGTCAGAGGTCGGGGACATCCCTGTTAGCTGGGTTGATCAGGGAAGGCCTCGCGAAGAGGTAAGCTTGATCTGTACATTGGAGATGGGAGGAATCAGAGAATAGAGAGAAAAATGAAGGGCACGTTGGCAGGGAATTTAACACAGGCCCTCTTATTCATTGTACACAGCTCTTTAGAGCTTACAAAGTATGTTCACATGTGTAATCTCATTTTATCCTCATTGGACTATGGGATCCCAGAGGTACTATCTCATTTGAGAGGCAATACAGCATAGTAATTATGAGTGCAGTTTTTGAATTTCTGGTTAAATGTGGCAGATGGAATAAATGCATTTATATCTGCTCCTTCAACAAACCTCACAAAAATAAAAGTAAAGCGATGTAAAGAAGCCAATGGTGGACCACAGATGTCAACATATTTTTGGAAGATGGCAAGTGGATGGATGGGTTGGCAGAGCTGAAATAGCGGCATACCAAGTGCTATAGCAAAATATGCCAAAGAGAAGTCAGTCAGTTGGAGACCTAGGACAAGGGAAAGATTGGATAATGGAGGCACCAGTTATTGCAGAAGGTGGGAGTGAGGTATGGGCTAAGAACAAGGGAATGGGTTGAAAGTCTGCCTAAGAACCAGGTCCCTTCCATAACATACACAGGCAGATAATGTCTTCCATATCTTGTCAAGGGTGGGAGGTTTTATTCTAGTTAAAAAGTGAACCAGGCCAGGCGCAATGGCACGTACCTGTAGTGCCAGCTACGTGGGAGCCTGAGGTGGGAGAATGGCTTGAGCCTAGGAGCTTGAGACCAGCCTGGGAAACATAGTGAGACCTTGTCTCTAATTAAAAATAAATAAGGCCGGGCGTGATGGCTCACACCTGTAATTCCAGCACTTTGGGAGGCCAAGGTGGGAGGATCACGAGGTGAGGAGATAGAGACCATCTTGGCCAACAAGGTGAAACCCTGTCTCTACTAAAATACAAAATATTAGTCAGGTGTGTTGGCACGTGCCTTTAATCCCAGCTACTTGGGAGGCTGAGGCAGGGGAATCACTTGAACCTGGGAGGCGGTTGTGGTGAGCTGAGATCGCACCACTGCACTCAAGCCTGGCGACAGAGCAAGACTTCGTCTAAAAACTAACTAACTAACTAACTAAATAAATAGGCCAGGCGCAGTGGCTCACGCCTGTAATCCCAACACTTTGGGAGGCTAAGATGGGTGGATCACATGAGGCCAGGAGTTTGAGATCAGTTTGGGCAACATGACAAAACCGTGCCTCTACTAGAAATACAAAAATTAGCCGAGCATGGTAGCACATGCCTGTAACCCCAGCTATTTGGGAGGCTGAGGCACGAGAATTGCTTGAACCCAAGAGGCAGAGGTTGCAGTGAGCCAAGACTGTGCCACTGCACTTCAGCCTGGGTGACAGAGTGAGACTCTGTCTCAAGAAAGTAAAAAAAATTAAAAATATATATTTAAAAACCCACCAAAGTTACTCAGGAGACTGAAGCAGGAGGATCACTTGAGACAGGGCATTCTAGAATGTGGTAAGTTATGATTGTGCCTGTGAATAGCCACTGCACTCCAGTCTGGGCAACTTAGCAACACTTCATATATATGTGTATATATATATTATATATTATATATATATTTTTAAGTGAACCAGGGATGCTTCAGTTCAGAAACACCAGGCACAGTGGAAAGCAGGAGACAGATGTCATAATGAAAACAGGTGTGTCAGGAGACAGTCTGAACAATAAGACCCTAGGCTCATGAGACACGGTTTGGAGAATACTGATGGCCTGGTGAATACCCACCCTCTCAGGTGGAGACTAGAGGATTTTTTACTGGGGAAACTGAGTAAAGAAAAGATCTTTAGCCGGCCATGGTGGCTCACACCTATAATCCTAGCACTTTGGGAAGCCAAGGTGGGCAGATCATTTGAGGTCAGGAGTTTGAGACCAGCCTGGCCAACACAGTAAAACTACTCTACTTTCTACTAAAAATACAAAAATTAACCAGGTGTGGTGGTACACGCCTGTAATCCCAGCTACTTGGGAGGCTGAGGCAGGAGAATTGCTTGAGCCCGGGAGGCAGAGGTTGCAGTGAGCGAGATGGCACCACTGCACTCCAGCCTGGG
>NW_012117376.1:4777464-4779213 GCF_000951035.1 Colobus angolensis palliatus
TAATTCCCTTCAATTTATTGTTATTAACTCATACCTCTCTTGTCTGATCATATTTTTACATAACTGCCCTTTCTTCATGAAACATAGCATAAAAAGAGAGATAGCAAGACTCTGTCTTTAAAAAAAAAAAAAAAAAAAGACCTTTAGATACTGAGAAAGAGATCAGAGAAAATGGAGAGAAGAGAGAGCACAGAAATAATAAAAGAACATTTCTCAGAGGTAAAAGACATGAGTTTCTAGAACAAAAAGACTTACCCAAAGACCTACAAATATGATATATAAAAATATGCCCAAACCAAGTCTCATTTGCATGAAATTTTAGATGGACAAGGATGTGGATAAAATACTTAAAGTTTCCTTACAGAAAGGAGAGGGTGCACACAAAGGATAGCATGGAATCAGGAATGGCAATGGACTTCTCAACAGCCGTCCTGGAGCAATGCCTTTAAAAGTCTAAAGAATTTCGGTCGGGCGCGGTGGCTCACGCCTGTAATCCCAGCACTTTGGGAGGCCGAGGTGGGCGGATCATGAGGTTAGGAGATTGAGACCATCCTGGCTAACACAGTGAAATCCCGTCTCTACTAAAAATACAAAAATAAGTTGGGCATGGTGGCGCGTGCCTGTAGTCCCAGCTACTTGGGAGGCTGAGGCAGGAGAATCGCTTGCACCCAGGAGGCGGAGGTTGCAGTGAGCCCAGATCGCACCATTGTACTCCAGCCTGGGGACAGAGCGAGACTCTGTCTCAAAAAAAAAGAGAAGAATTCCTATATCATTTAAGTTATAAGCCAACTGTGAGGGTAGAATAAATAATTATCTGAAATACAAGTTATCAAGATTTTACTTCTCATGAATTCTTTTTTAAATTTTTGAGACAGTCTTGCTCTATCGCCCAGGCTGGAGTGCAGTGGCCCAATCTCGGCTCATGGCAACCTCTGCCTCCCGGGTTCAAGCAATTCCTATAAGCATGAGCCACTGTGCCTGGCCCTTCTCATGCATTCTTTCTCAGGAAGCCAGGAAAGGACATGCCCTATCATACTGAGATAAGGATGTGCTTCACTAAAATGGAAGACTAAGCCAAGAAAGAAAAGATGTGTGGGATCCAGGAAAAGGGGACCCAACCCAGAAAAGTGACAAAGGGTTGTCACTCTGAACAACTTCTGTGCACAAGGCCCAGAGGGAGATAGAAGGTTCCAGGTCTCCTTAGGGGAACAAAACGGGGCAATTAATAGATTGCCTGATGTGTTTCATCATGTGGAAATTAGCATTCAGAAGATTTTTACATTCTATTGAAGAGTTGGGGATGAATTCATGATAAAGATATGGAAAACTAAGAAAATGGCAGAAAAAAAAAACAAGGTCATTAACATAAGACAAAACAAAAAATCAGCACAAGAAAGAGAATGGAAGATTAGTTTCAGCAGTAAATCATATGTGTGAAATCAGTAAGGCCAACACGGAATATTGATTTGACAAAAAATTATGATGTAACTATATTGGAGTGGTGGAAAAAGGAGAGGAGTGGGAGTGGGGTGATATAAACTATTAAATTATTATCTCACATAATAAACTAAGAACAAGCATTATAAGCATATTATTTTGATATTCAGAGGTAAATACCAGTAGGCAGAGCTCAAATAGTTTTCGTTTTTTCTTTTTGTTTTTGAGATGGAGTCTCACTCTGTCACCTAGGCTGGAGTGCAGTGGTGTGATCTCAGCTCACTGCAACCTCCGCCTCCCGGGTTCAAGTGA
>NW_012117376.1:4780391-4786646 GCF_000951035.1 Colobus angolensis palliatus
TCCAGCCACTGCAGTCCAGCCTGGGCGACAGAGCGAGACTCTGTCTCAAAAAAAAACCATAAATAAATTAAATAAATAAATAAGTAAATGCAAACTCCAATAGGTCAGAGAGTCTTGTCTGCTCACTGCTCTAGTATAGAAGTCACTCAAATAAATACATTGAGCACTCAATAAACGTTATCTACTATTGTTCTTTGTATTTGTCTTCAGGGTACATCCCTTCATGCTGGAGCATCAGCATTGCTTCCTATCATGCATATGCATACATGTACACATATGCACACACATATGCAGGTAAGCCTCAGGGTGTATTCCTTCAACAAGTACTTGCTGAATGAATTAAGAATGATTCCACCAGGCAAGCATCGTTGCCTCATTTTGCAGATGAAATAAATGATGTCATATAGCCCATAAATGGAATAACCAACATTTTCAACCTTGGCCTTCAGACTCCAAGTCTTACGTTCTTCCCTCAACAGCCAGCATCTGAAGAGTTGTAGAAGCACAGAGCTGAGAAATCACCTAGGTAGGCTGTGGATGACAAATGGCCCTCTTTGATTGGAAAAGAAGAGGGTTAGTGCACAGGAGAAGTGGGCGATGACTCTAGAGATGTGAATGCTTGTCGGATGGTGGAGGAGGGCTTTGAAGTCAAGTGAAGTGAATTATTCAAAAGCATCGGGGCCAGGTGCAGTGGCTCATACTGTAATCTGAGACATTTGGGAGGCCAAAGCAGGAGGATCACTTGAGGCCAGGAGTTCAGTACCAGCCTGATATTTAACACAGGAAGACCCTGTCTCTACAAAAACATTTAAAAATTAGCCAGGTGTGGTGGTGTGTGCCTATAGCCCTAGCTACTTCAGAGACTGAGGTGGGAGGATTGTTTGAGCCTAAGAGTTTGAGGCTTCAGTGAGCTGTGATTGTGCCACTGCACTCCAGCCTGTATGACAGAGCAAGACCCTGTCCCTAAAAAAAAAAAAAAAAAAAAATTGAAAAAACAAAAAACAGTAACACAGCCCATGGTGTCTGTCCATGGTGCTGACATGAACCCCTATCCCATTTCTTCAGCATGGAGCCAAGCCCACTACATTCATCCTCCATCCCGGGCATCCTTAAACCCCATGGCATCTGTCCATGGTCTTGACCACAATCCTCATTTGCCACTACAGCTCTAGTGGTCTATATCAGAGCTTATAATTCTTAGTCACACTCTTTAGGTATAGAGACTCAAGATAATGTTTCCCTCTGGGTGTGGCATCAGAGACCTTCAGTGGTCTTGCAATGCCTAACTCTGTCAAGGCTGAGGCCAAGTTCTGGTAACAGATGGCCTGACAAACTTGGGGCAGAAGGCCAGCCATCAGTAGACTGGTCCCTGGGGAGAAGTCTGGCAAGATCAAGGCAGGAGATCAGGGTTACTGCCAATTGGGCAGAGTTCTAGCCTTGGAGGGACAAGAGGGAAAACTAATGAAGGAAGCCTGCCATGTGGACTTGGTACAATTCGAGGTATTGGAAGAGGTCCTATTCTGGCAGGCACAAGAATGTCAGAACACTCCCCCGATACCATGTGCCAAGCTTAGAAAGAACCTCTATGTCCAGATGGACCTTGGTGGTCTGATTAATCTGAGCCTGTCTGGTTCCCTTGCTGTTACTTGACAGTTCACTCCCCCAAAGGCAACCCAAAACTATGGGCTGAGCTTCCTTGAAGGCAGAACTGCCCCAAGTCAGGGCAAACACTGAGGCTCTTGCTGTCACTTGTCTTCAGCATTCAAATGATGAAAAGAGAGGTAGAAGTGGAACCAAATGGGGGTCCCCAGAGCAGGTGCCTCTTGAAGACAATGGATAGTCCATTTCCAACTAACACTTTTAGTTTCTACTATGTGGGATCCACAAGTCTCAGCCTCCCAAAGTGTTGGGATTACAGGTGTGAGCCACTGTGCCTGACCTCAACAATCTACTGAGGAAGGTATTTTTAATCCCATACACATAGAGCAATTGGAGCCCAGAAAGGCAATGACTTGCCCAAGGTCACATGTTAAGTATGTGGCAGAGTCCCTGCTTTTTTCATCTTATGATGTAAGCATAAGCACCAAGCTGGACCCTGCACCCACTCACTCACACGGGACCCTCCAAGAAGGCAGTGCTTTCCTGAAAGGCCATCTGTCCTTCTACCAGCTGCAACCAGCATGGGAATGAGGTGGGTACCATTTATGCCCCAACCTTTGGTTGGATGCAGCTAAAGTGGCTCTAAGCACCCATTAGCTCTGGGGTTTGGAGGGGGTCTGGAGACTTCAGGTGGTAGGGAGGGGGAGAAAACCTCTGTGGAGGGAAGAACCTGGTGGGAATGGGGGTGGGAGAGGCATGGATTCCTGCTGCTCCCAGAACGATTCTCACCTGCCAATCGATGGCTGGAGACTCACGCAAGTGCTAATCAGCTCCATTGACACACTCAGGCTGGGGCTACAATCCATTTTCACATGGAATGGCAGATCGATTCCTCATTCTCTGCAGTCCAAAACCAGCCTCATCAGGCCATCTGTCCTTGAGAGACTGAGAAGCTGGTTAACTCTCTGCACCTCTGGCCACCTGTGAGCTTTGCCCTTCTCTATATTCTCCTGCAGATACAATCTCACTCCGCAAACCATTGCCAGGCAGAGCAGTACAGCGGAACTCCGGGCTGGGAGTCCAACAGGCCTGGGTTCCACTCTTAGATCAGCAGCTAATTGTGTGACTTTGGACCAGTCACTTCACCTCTTCTAACCTCAATTTTCTCTGCTGTGCAGCAGGGATACAAATGTCAGCTCTGCAGGGTTTCTGTGAGGACCCAATTATAGTTAGTGAATGTAACGTGGGGAAAAACTGCAAAATGTAATTAATATAAATCCCAGGCTGCTGCTCCTTGAATAGGTTCTTCCCCAAACCCAGTCCCCTACCTTTCACCTAAAGCCCTATTTTTGAGTTCTGACAATACTGGGAGTGCATTTCTGTTGACATAAATCTAGTAGAGGTTGTTTCCTCTCTCAGGTTATGTTAAGTGGCCAAAAACAGCTCTTGATCCCTTGTTTTCCTGATATGATCAGACCTTCTAGTGGGGACCTCCGAGTTCTGGAAACTGAGCCTAGAAGCAGCAGAAACCAGGTAGGCAGGAGCTGGACCCAGCTAACCCAGGTGGAGTGCCCGGTAAAAGGGTGTTTCTAGGGCTCTGGGTAAATTTCTAGTTTTACCTCCTACACTCAGAAGTAAAATTCCATCCATATTGACACATATATACATTATATCATATGCATCTACACACACCTATATATAATTCTTTTGAGACAGAATCTCCCTCTGTAGCCCAGGCCGGAGTGCAGTGGTGCGATCATAGCTCATTGCAGCCTTGAACTGGGCTCAAGTGACCCTCCAGCCTCAGTTTCCTGAAGAGGTAGGACTATAGGTGCATACCACCACACTCAAGTAAAATTTTTTTTTTGAGACAGGGTCTGTATCTGTCATCCAGCTGGAGTGCAGTGGCACGATCACAGCTCACTGCAGCCTTGACCTCCCCAGGTTCGGGTGATCCTCCCAGCTCAGGCCCTGAGTTAGCTAGGACTACAGACATGCACCACCATGACCGGCTACTTTTTTGTAGCGATGGGGTTTTGCTATGCTGCCCAGGCTGATCACAAACTCCTGGGCTCGAGTGATCTGCCAGCATTAGCCTCCCAAAGTGTTGGGATTACAGGTGTGAGCCTGAACAATTCTTAAAAATTTTTCATACAGGCAGAGTCCTGTCATATTGCCCAGGCTGGTCTCAAACTCCTGGCCTCAAGTGAATCTCCCACCTTGGCCTCCCAAAGTGTAAGGATTATAGGCAATAACTACCATGCTCAGCCCCATGTTCACATATATTTTGACAGTACGCATCAGTTTTATTTAATTTCAGAAAAGAAGACCACGTTCTAGAGATGCTCTTCCCATTCTTCCCATACATATTCTCTGCCAGAAGGCAGCACCTTCTTTCTTCCTCAATCCTATTCCCAGTCATAAGTGATTATACAGGAGTAGGAAACATTTGCCCAAGCTAGGCCAATCAGATTCTTTCTAACTTCATGTGCACTGTGGTAAAGAGGAACTAACCATTTGGAGGCAGCCATAGTAGTGCATGTGAAAACAGAGGAAGCCAGTTTACTGAGAGGAGACTGGAGCAGACATGCAGATAAATGCAGAGGCAAGAACTCAGGAGGCCCTGAGAGAGCAATGCGGGGAGCTGCTCCATGATGACTTTCTAGTTCCAGAGCATATCAACTGTATTTCTTTGTCCCTGTGTGGGTCCACTATAAACAACCTTTTATAAAGCTGGCTTGCAAGCATTTCTGCTCTGTTAGAGTCTAATAGCCAGACTCTAGCTAGAACAGACCCAAAGTGTGAAACTGCTCCTTTAACTTTTTTTTTTAAGCTAGTATTAATATTGACATGTTAAGTGGACAATTACAAACCCTGAATTAGAAGCTGTTTGGCCATGGAACAGGTCTTCTAAAGTGCTTCTGAATTAGTGTCTGCACTAATTCAGTGTGTCTGCACACTGCATCTACCCTGGGGTTAGATTGCCACTCATTTATTCATTTGAAAAAGTATTCAGTAATAATACTTGATAGTAATTACTATGTTCCAGGTACCATACTATGTACTGAACATACAATGGGAGCAATACAGTCTCTGCTTATTTGCAGCTTGCTTTCTATTGGGTTAACCCTAAACACATTTAATTTAAACACATTAATCAAATGATTGAAACACATACATAATTGATATCTCCTAGGAAATATTATACATGCATTCACATATGAACTAACTCATTTAATGATTACATTATCCTCTGGGGCAGATACTATTATCTTATCTTTTTTTACATATTAGAAAATTGGAGGACAGAGAAGTTAAGTAACCTGCCCAAGGTTACACAGTTGTTAAGTGGCGGAGCTGGGATTCGAACCTAGTCTGCTCGGTGCCATCACCCATACTTAACCATCACATCATACTCTCTCTCAGTACAAATGAATAACACTCTGAGGTCAAGGATGAATCTGAACCAATTCCTTTGTTCTCATGTAGGCCCATTTCCCAGATGAGGGCCAGGAAGCTGAGCATATCTAGCCAGTTACTAAGAGTGACTGAAGGGAGCCCCATCAGCTACCTCTGGTGCTAGGACAATGCATGGAACTTGGGCCCAAGCTACTGGAAAGGAGCTCTAGTCAGTGTCCATCCTACCCTGAGCCCTGCATAGCCATCTGAACTCCCCAGACCTGCCAGATTTCTGAGGTCTTCAGAGAGATTCCTGGCGAGGGATGCCAGGTCTCATGGCTAGCTGTTTGGTAAATGCCTCCAAACAGAGGGTTGCCCTGCCCAGGGCCTGCATCTCCTGACTGTACTCTGGGTTCTTTCTATTCCAGAACATCCATAGGCAGCTGCTCTGATTCAGAAGTTTTCTCACATCCACGCCTGCCTCTTCGCCCCATTTCCTGACTGCATCATTGCTCACTGGGATGGTGCTAACAGCCTCTTCATGGGTCTGCTGGGGCCAAGTATCTCCTTTGAATTCTTCTTTTTCACAACTGCTACAATGAACTTTCTAAAATATATGACTATGTTCTGCTCTTGCTTTAAAAACAATGGGTCCCCTTAAGATATTACCATTGGGGAAAACTGGGTGTGATACTGGAACTGTCAGGACTCCTTTGCAGTTTTTTATAAACCTAAACTTATCCCGAAATAAAAAGTTTGTTTAAAGAAGTGATGACTCACCATATCATTTACCCTGATACTCAGGATGCTGTGTCAAGCCCCTGCCCCCTGCTGCCTTCTCATCATTCCCTGAGGGTGTCATCCTGTAGTAAACCTCAATGCCCATACATTGTTTGGAGTGCTTTTCATACCCTTAACCTGGTAGCCTGATGAGCCCCTAAACAGTTGTATTTATTTATCAGACATGAATAGAATTTGTTTTTTTTTTTGAGACAGAGTCTCGCTGTGTCGCCCAGGCTGGAGTGCAGTGGGCAGATCTCAGCTCACTGCAAGCTCCGCCTTCTGGGTTTACACCATTCTCCTGTCTCAGCCTCCCGAGTAGCTGGGACTACAGGCGCCCGCCCGCCACCTCACCCGGCTAGTTTTTTGTATTTTTTAGTAGAGACGGGGTTTCACCGTATTAGCCAGGATGGTCTCGATCTCCTGACCTCGTGATCTGCCCGTCTCGGCCTCCCAAAGTGCTGGGATTACAGGCTT